>NC_084484.1:9911310-10228810 GCF_030035675.1 Rhineura floridana | reverse complement strand
ATGGGAGGTGCGTTATCAGGCGCTTCCCCAACCCACAGTCAACTGGAGCCACAGCCAGGAGCTCCAGTATAGTCCAGCCAAGATGGGGAGAGCTAGGGTAAAAGGCGCTGCCTCCGCAAACTCCCAATGGCAGCTGAAGCTGGTGTTGCCACCCGCAGCCCCCAAAATAAAAATTAAGAACAAGGAGAGCCACCTCCGTGAGCTCCCGGCGGCCGCAATAGCAGGCGCTGCTGCCCTCCAACCGCCAGGGTCGCCTCCACAAGCCTCGAAAACCAAGTTGCGGAGGAAATACACCAACCCCCCTAAAACGAACAAGGGGGAGAAAAACTCTCATTGTAGCTCTCTCTCTCTCTCTCTCTCTCTCTCTCTCTCTCGTGTGTGTGTGTGTGTGTGTGTGTGTGTGTGTGTGTGTGTGTGTGTGTGTGTGTGTGTGTGTGTGTGTGTGTGTGTGTGTGTGTGTGTGTGTGTGTGTGTGTGTGAAAGACAGTTGTGCAAAATGCCGGTATAACAGGTACAGCAATGTGAAAAGGGGTTTAGAAATCGGGACAGAAGTGCTTCCTTTTTAATCAGTTAAACTAACGCAATCAGCCTCATGTGTGAAAGAAGCCTTGATGTACTGCCTAACTAATTGCACTGCATAACGGCAAAAGTAAAATCATGACCTGTAGTGGACCAAGAAGCTACTTTAATTAGTGCTAGCCTCTTACCCATGAAGTTTCTTGTTGTGACCATAGTTCAATTCCCAGGGTGAATTAACACCCTGTGGGGGTGGGGCACAATCTGAATCTCTGCATGTCATTCTTCAGGTTCAAGACATTTTCCAGACTCAGAACTTGATAGTTGCTGGATCAAGATGTAAGCCAATAGCTATGCTGGAGAGCTGGTAGTCTCAACTAAGGGAGTGCATCTGCTTCAGACAAACCTGAATACTGAAGCGAATTGGGCCACTTTGGTATTTGGACTTCCTCCAAAGTGAAAGAGGTCTTCCCTGAATCTGCCCAAAGTGAAACAAGTTAAAGCTTCAGATCCACTTTAAAGCTTTGTAGGATGCTGGGGCAGCTGTCAAAGCCCAGATGCATACCTTCAGAGCAAAGGAGGAGATAAAATGGCTGGTGGAGGAAAGCCAACTCCCACCCAGGACCTTTAGGGTAGGGATGTGCTAAAATTCTGCCTAATTTGGATTTGGTACTGAATTTTCCATTAATTCACTTATTCACTGTCGTTGTGCATCAGATTTTTAATGTAGTGGTTTTCTGTGGCTATTTTCAGAAGCAGATTTTTTTAAAAAAAATCTTTGTCTAAAATATTTTTAAAAACCTGTGTCTAAAATATTGATATTAGTATAAAATAGTATAAATATTTCCTTCAATGTATTGGAATTTCCTTTCCAAATATCAACATCTATGTTAAAATATCAATATTAATATCAATATTTTTTCCGAGGGGGGGAAGAGATCAGGAAAAGCAGCAGCTTGTAGACAAAGAACAAAGTTGAATCAATGCCAACCAGTTAGGTTGATGGAATGTTTCCAAACCAGCACTGGCCAACAGATCCCATCCTTACTTTGGGGTAACAGGGCCTTGGCAGGGGTTGGAGATGCAACCCAATTTAGGTTGCATGACTTTTGTTGTTATGCATTTGCCAAGAAAACAGGTCACTGTTTTTCAACGTGCAGCTCTTCTCTCAGTTTCTGTACTTGTGTTGGAGCCCCTGGGCACAGCTGTGGCACTGTGGCAGCCAGGTATGGTTTATAAATATTTTAATAAAGAAAGAAATGAAACACCTGGCCCTTTATGGTGGTTATGCTCATCCCTCCTGTGAACCGATGAAGTTGTGCTGCAGTTGGCTCCATGGAGGCTGATGCTGACAAGAGGCCCTATCCACGAAGCTGAAATGCTGTGGGTAGAGAACTTTTGCCCATCAGCAGACTAGAACCTAGCTGACGGTCAATCCCCAGGTGAAAACTGGGGTCTAGAAGTAGGCTTAACAGGAGCAGAGCCCACCCAAAAGGGAAAGGGAGAGGCTGGGCCTATAAAGGAGGCATCAGGCTATGGGAGGGGACAAAGGAAGGCAGAGGGAGATCAAAGCAGTGAAAGGAGGGAGGCCTCCACCTCTCCTCTTGAGTGGCAGACTCCAGTCAAGGCGCCCCTCTCCTTCCAAGCCCCATTGGGGAGATTTTACTGCCTTGATCCAGGAGCTGGAATGTGGGAACTTCCTGGGATTGTGGGGTGAACCTAACGCCCTGGACTTGTCCATTCCCAGAGGGTAGGCAAAACATTTACCTGATAACCTGGGAGGTTGGAGTGATGTCTCCAATTTATTTATTTATTTATTTATTTTTAAAACTTATATACTGCCCGACTAGCAATAGCTCTCTGGGCGGTGAACATAGATACAATAAAATACAGTATGGTACAAAAAACATCACTGTCTAAAATCAAATATCACAGTCTAAAACAGCAAAGGCTCAGAATCAAGTTTCAGACATTACAATACATTAACAAAAATTAAAATTAAAAATTAAAATTAAAATGCCTGGGAATAAAGGAAGGTTTTAACCTGGCGCCGAAAGGATGACAGTGTCGGCGCCAGGCAGACCTCCTCAGGGAGACTATTCCACAGTTTGGGGGACACCACTGAGAAGGCCCTTGATCTTGTCACCACCCTCCGGGCCTCCCTATGAGTCGGAACCCGGAGGAGGGCCTTCGTAGCAGACCGTAGTGTACAAGCCGGTTCATAGCGGGAGAGGCATTCCGACAGATATCGAGGTCCTTGTGGCACACAGAGTAAAGGTCTGCTGCCTCTGCTACTTCTGTCTGTGCACAGAACTTATCTGACAGTTGAACCAATGATGGAGGCAGCCTGGAGTGATACTTGCATAGAAGAAAAGTGAGTTAGAGGCAGCAGAAAAGGAACTGCTCTCTTATTATTCAAACAACCCATTATCACCCCACAATTTCTTACCTATTGGAGTGCACTTTGGGGGAGTGGAGACATGTTGGGGTTTCTTGAACAGAAGTGTATGAAGTAAACACTCGTCAGTAAAAATCTTGGAGGTATTTGAAAACCTGCTTTCAGTTCTTTCTTTCTTTCAGATTCCCTATGGAACCTGTGGAGCATGGAGTCTTTGATGTGGCCTTTCCCCCTAATTACCCCACAACTTGCTTCCGCAGTTTTCTTACTTGCATCCCTTACCACTTGGAATGAACTAAAACAATGCACAACATTTGCAAATACATTAAAATAGAAACAGTATGAATGTTCCATATGATCAACATGAACCTGACAACATCTCCTATAATTTCCAATCAAATTATATTTAGATCTGCGCCAATTGCTTTTTTATAAATCATCTTACATGAAGTGAAGATGGAGGCTTGGTAGCTTTCCCTTTCTTTTGATCAGCACAATGAACAGAAAAAGAGAATTATTCAAGGGATTATCGTAGATAACCCTTTTACAACTGTAAATCTGGCAGTTAAATTCCTTTCTTGATGTCTTTCTTTTTTTTACCAAATGGCAGATGTCTTCAGGAATTCTGGCAGCTGGAGAAGAGTTTTAAGAATTTTTCTTAGGCTGAGAGAGATGTCAAATGCTCCCCTTTTTGCAAAATGAACATGAGAAAATGAATTCAGCAAAGTGTGTCACATTATTTTAATAGTCACTAATTCATACTGCCCACTAAAATAGGCTACATGTTTTTACTATGGACTTTGCTTCCGCTACATTTAAGCCAAAATATTTATGGACCCCCCCATGTGCTTCTTATAGATGTATACAACTATACTACATAGTAACATGGAACCATCTGGTATTTTAAATCTAACTTCGCCTGATGGTTTTCTGGTGTCTTGTGTCCCTGGATAGTACCATGAATTATATGAGATCTGGGGATTTAAGTATGAGGATTTAAGAGGTCTCTAATTAAAGTCCCAGCATTTGTTCAACAATCACTATTTGAGAATGTATTAATAATAAAACCAAGAAACTAGCCAGAGTGTTTAGTAAGAAACTGCTAAAGTGGTCATAAGATGTGGACTAATTTCTTTAGCTTGTTGCACAAGCACACCAAAATATATCTTGAATTCCATTGTAAACTGGGGGGCGGGGAAAGGAAATTAACGAGTTGGAAAAGGCAATTCTTCCAAGCTACACAGGAAGTGTATTGGACTGTGAAAGACCAACCCAAATTGTGTTTGCATTTTGACAAATTTGCAGGGCAGTACAATATCTCAGACAGGAGGTCAGGTCTCCTGCTCCCCTGGTGCATTCACTATAGCTGCCCAATTTTCCTGCTTTAAAAAGTTTGATAGAGATACCTGTAGGCTATAGGTACATTCCTAAACCACATTTTTTTTTTTGCCTGTTAGTGAATTTATCTGCCTTTTAAACCGGGAGATAAGAAATGGGATCCTGTCCAAGTTTGCTGAGAATGGATTGATCATTTGCATGCTTATTGAGTTCAGTGGGATTTACTTCCCTGCAATCATGCTTAGGATAGGTGAAACTGACCACAGGGAATGGGGAGGGGAGGAGGAGGAAGGAGGGTTGGAAGGGTGGAGAGGAGGAAGGGGAGGAAGGGGAGGGGAGCAGGAAGGAGGGGGGAGAAGGACAGGCTTGATCATTTGCATGTTTATTGAGTTCAGTGGGATTTAATCCCATGCAATCATGCTTAGGATACGTAAAACTGACTGGGAGGTAGGGAAGGCTGGAGTGGGCAGGGAAGGAGGAAGAAGGAAGAGGGGAGAGGAGGAGGAAGCAAGAGGAGAGGGGAAGTAGGGGAAAGGCAGGTCTGATCATTTGCATGCTTATTGCGTTCAATGGGATTTGCTCCTAATCATGATCATATCCTAATCATGGTTAGGATAGGTAAAACTGACCATGGGGGAGGAGCAAGCGGAGGGGAGAGGAGAGGGAAAGAGAAAGGGAGGGGAGCAGAAGGAGGGGGACATGGAAGGAGGGGATTGGAGGGGGATGGGCAAACAAAGGGGCAGCGGAGTTCAGGTTTGATCATTTGCATGCTTATTGAGTTCAATGGTATTTACTCATGTGCAATCATGCTTAAGAAAGGTAAAACTGACCATGGGTAGGGGGGAGGT
The DNA here is from genome assembly GCF_030035675.1 of Rhineura floridana. Taxonomy (NCBI): domain Eukaryota; kingdom Metazoa; phylum Chordata; class Lepidosauria; order Squamata; family Rhineuridae; genus Rhineura; species Rhineura floridana. Next base: position 10,223,710 of record NC_084484.1, on the reverse strand, counting down.
GGAATGTCGAGAGGCACAGCTGGGGTCCCGAGGGGCTCGGGGAGTTGACAGAAGGGGATTCAGATGGATGGCAGAGGGAAGGGGGAGGAACTTCCCCCCTTTGGAGTGAAGACGAAACAGAGGAAATGCCAGTGATAGGGTCGCCTAGCAACGGGGAGCCTGAGAGCTCTGGAGTTTCAGAATCCTCCCTGGACATTCCCACGCCCCCCCTTCTCAGCAGCTCAGAGCAAGAAGGAGGGCTGATCACAGCAGAAAAGCGGAGAGACAGTTTACCATCAGCCCCTCCCCTATCCCCCATAATGGAATCGGAAACTTCAGAAGAGGAGGGGGTGATGCTTCCCCCCTCACCGTGCACACGCAGACAGCTGAAAAGACAGGAGAGAAGTGGGGAAGGCGGGCAGTACCTGAGGGGCAGTTAAGGAGGAGTGAAAGGTTGCACGCCCGTTTGGCCCCTTCTTAAAGAACAGGCGGGAAGCAGTCCCTTGCTCTGTCAACTTTCTCCCAATGCCGCAGGACCTGTAGCCCTGTATTGATTCATGAGAAGACGCAGTCTTTGTTTGGACATTACCCTAATAAAACACGAATTACTTACAACCTCTGGTCTGGTTCCTGAGTCTCATCCTGGGCCTGACAGGGAAGGAGCGAATTGAAAGGGGAGGGGATTGGAGGGGAGGGGCAAGAGGGAGGAGATAAGAGTGAGGAGATTGGAGGGAGGAGAAGGGAGGGTAGGTTTTATCAGTTGCATACTTTTTGAGTTCAATGGGATTTACTTCTGTGCAATCAGGTTTGAAAATGGAAATAGACTGCCTTCAAGACGATCCTGACTTATGTAGCCTCCTACCCAAATTTAAACCAAAGCTGTCCCTGGCCACATCCACACCAGACCTTTATTTCACTTTGGACAGTCATGGCTTCTCTCAAAGAATCCTGGTAAGTGTAGTTAGTGAAGGGTGCTGAGAGTTGCTAGGAGACACCCTGTTCCCCTCACAGAGCTTCAGTCAGAGTGACTGACTGTTAAACCATTCTGGCTACTGGAGCTCTGTCAGTGGAACAGGAGTCTCCTCTCAGCCCCCTTCACAAACTACACTTCCCAGGATTCTCTGGGGAAAGCCATAACTGTCTCAAGTGAAATCAAAGTCTGGTGTGGGTGTGGCACCCTGATTAGGCAAGCCAAGCAGCTGTGAGTCTGGCTTTAAGAACACTGACAGATGGTTCTTACTGAGCATGTCTGACATCATTCAGTTCAATGCAAACTTTCTTAAATTAAAAATCAGACTTTTTAAAAACTTTTAAATTGAAGAAGATGGTCAGTGTATGGGACAAGGTCAGTAACAGGATTATAAGTACTCTGTGAACATGGCTGATTTCTTAATGAATTTCTAGAAATTATGAGAACTCAGAGAAAAAAGTCCAAAAGGACTCTGAGTTTTTTCTCTCTCTTTAGATTTTAAACTCTCGATTCTTTCTGACTGTTTTGTTTATTGCCATGAAAATTTACAGGGTTGTTAACCAAACGTTTCTGAGTTCAGGACTATAAGTTTTGCAAGGTTTTGTTTTCAAAGAGTTTATGGGAAGCATCAGAATGGGAAGGGGAGTATTTTCAATTTAACATTGCGGAATGTGAAAAATACACACTGGCTATAGTATACAGCCACTCTCATAATAATAATAAATTTTATTTCTAGGCCGCCTATCTGGCCGCACAAGCGGCCACTCTAGGCGGCGTACAAGGTCAAGTAAAATACAACATACAAACTACATAAAAACCCAAGAACTACAATATAAAACGAAACTGAACCCACCCATAGCTAAAACCAATAAAATTAGGCTACCCCAGGGATCTTGTAGGCCCGCCTGAATAGCCAGGTTTTCAAGGCTTGGAGAAAACTTGGCAGGGAGGGGGCATGGCGAAGATCATAAGGGAGAGAGTTCCAGAGGGTGGGGGCCACGATTGAAAATGCCCTCTCTCTGGTCAGCACCAGTCTAGCTGTTTTGACTGGTGGGACCGAGAGAAGGTCTTGAGTGGCTGATCTAGTCAGGGGGCATATTTGCTGATGCTGGAGGCGTTCAGATAAGCTGGGCCGAGACTGTATAGGGCTTTAAAGGTTAGTACCAACACCTTGAATTGGGCCTGGTAAACAACTGGTAACCAGTGTAGATCTTGTAACACTGGAGTAATGTGATCGCGGCGATGGCTGTTCGTAATCAAATGTGCCTCCGCATTCTGTACCAGCTGCAGTTTCTGGACCATTTTCAAGGGTAACCCAACGTAGAGCGCATTACAGTAGTCTAAGCGAGAGGAGACCAGGGCATGTACTACCCGTGGGAGAAGATGGACAGGCAGATAGGGTCGCAGCCTCTGTATTAGATGTAATTGAAACCAAGCTGCCCGGCTCACTGCCAAAACCTGAGCCTCCATGGACAGCTGGGAATCAAGGATGACCCCGACGCTGCGGACCTGGTCCTTCAGGGGCAGTTTTACCCCATTGAGCACCAGGTCTAAAGCTCCTAATCTTTTCCTGTCTCCCACGAGCAGTACCTCGGTCTTGTCAGGGTTTAGCTTCAGCCTATTTCCTCCCATCCATTCACTTACTGACTCCAGGCACTTGGAAATGGTCTCCACAGCCAACTCTGGCGAGGACTTAAACGAGAGATAGAGCTGGGTGTCATCCGCATATTGGTGGCACCACAGCCCAAATCTCCTGATGATGGCTCCCAGCGGCTTTACATAGATGTTGAATAGCATGGGGGCAAGGATAGAACCCTGTGGCACACCACAATTGAGAGGCCAAGCGTCCGAGACCTTATCCCCCAATGCCACCCATTGATGTCTGTCTGAGAGATAGGAACGGAACCACCGTAGAACAGTGCCCCCTATTCCCATTCTCTCCAGACGATCTAAAAGGATACCGTGGTCGACGGTATCGAAAGCCGCTGAGAGATCCAGGAGCACGAGGAATGCATGTTCTCCTTTATCCAACCCCCTCCTTAAATCATCCACCATAGCGACCAAAGCTGTTTCAGTTCCATGACCAGTCCTGAAGCCAGACTAGAATGGATCCAGATAATCTGCTTCATCCAAGTGTGTCTTTAACTGTTCGGCCACCACTCGCTCGATGACCTTGCCCAAAAATGGAAGATTAGAAACTGGGGAAAAGTTGTTTAAATCTTGAGGAGGACTTTTTCAGAATGGTCTTTATTACCGCCTCCTTGAGGGCTAATGGCACCACACCTTCTTCTAAAGAAGCATTCACCACTGCCTTGATCCCTTCGCTCAGTTTCTCTTTACAGCCCAAAATGAGCCATGTAGGGCAAGGATCAAACAAGCAAGTGGTTGGCTTCACAGTAGAGAGCACCCTGTCCACTTCCTCCGTGGGAAGAGGCTGAAACCGATCCCACCAGACCGGAATGCAACTGGCCGACTCTGGCACACTTCCTGTATCCATGGCATACGGAATCGCACTCTTTAGGTGCTCAATTTTATCAGCAAAGTTTTTAGCAAATATGTCACAGGAGGCTTTAGAAAGTTCCATGGGTTCCGGCACAACTGGACCGACCAGGCTTCGGACCACTTGGAACAACCTCCTGGGACAACACTCTGCGGATGCAATAGAGGCAGCAAAGAAATCCCTCTTTGCTGCGTTGCCACTTGGTATGCTGCAATTGCTGCTCTAACCAGTGTCCGATCGTCTTCAGAGTGCGATTTCCGCCACCGGCGCTCTAGTCGTCTCACCTCCTGTCTCAGACCCCGCAACCGTGGAGTATACCAGGGCGCAGTCTGAGTTCTATTCAGGGGGAGAGGACGTTTCGGAGCCATCCGGTCAATTGCCCCGGTGATCTCCCTATTGCACTCCATCACCAGGGTTTTGACCGGGCGACCTTCAGACAACTCCAAATTCCCCAGTGCATTCAGGAATCCCTTAGGCTCCATCAGGCACCTGGGGCGGACCATCTTAATAGGTCCCTGTCCCCTGCGGAAGGTGTGCGGCAATGAGAGATCTATATTTACCAGATAGTGATCTGACCATGACACGGGGTTAACAACAACAGCCCCTATTTTCAGAGCACTTCCATCCGCTCCCGAGACAAACACAAGGTCAAGAGCATGACCGGCTACATGGGTGGGCCCCGTATTACTAAGGTGCAGTTCCCAGGAAGTCATGGTTTCCAAGAAATCCCGAGGAGCTCCTGTGAGAGCTGCCTCAGCGTGCAGGTTAAAATCCCCCAAAACCACTAGGTTAGGGGACAGAGCCCGCACATCCGCGACAACCTCAAGCACCTTGGTCAGGGAGTCTGCTGTGCAGCGGGGTGGGCGGTACACAAGCAGAATTCCTAAACTGCCCTTTGGGCCCAACCTCCAGTACATGCAGTCAACAAACGTGGTCTCATGGAGAGGAGGTCTGGTAAAAATCAAAGACTCCCGATAGATAATTGCCACACCCCCTCCCCGCCTACCAACCCTCGGCTGCTGCGCGTACTGGAACCCGGCCGGACATATGGCCCCAAGCACCGGGGCTGAGGCCTCATCCAGCCAAGTTTCCGTGATGCACAACAGGTCTGCATTCTCATCCACAATCATATCGTGGATGAGTGATGTCTTCTGAACCACAGACCTAGCATTACACAGCAGCAGTCGAAGGTCGGATGGAGTTGTACATCCCCCAGCTTTCTTCTGGCTGTGAGCAGGCCCGGAACGGGATGGATATAATGCATCTATCCCTCGTTCCCCTAAATTGGCATGGCCTGCCACCTACACCTTTCCAGTGTCTGCCGCCTAGCCCCTTAATATTGTGGCCCCCCACCCTCCCCACCATAGCCCTCTCCACCTTGCACATAACCCCCTTTGCACCTGTCGCCCAGGCAGGCCTCCCTACCCCCAGTTAAGTCCGTCTAGCTGGCTGCAGTTCTATCTTACTGCCGAGTGGCTCCTTCTCCTTATTGAGGTCAAGATATTATATCGACCTCCTCCTCTCATAGACCGCTCTCCGTGTCTTCCACGCCTATGTAGGCTTCCACCACTCAGGGAGGCACCCAACCTTAAAACAACACCCCGCCCAAAAATGGCTGTATAAATAGAGAAGTAACAATATATGGCACTACAAAGGGCAATGGCAGCTTGACCATACAACAGGAAGCTATCTGGACTGGCAACATTTTATTTAGTATTTTATTTGTCAAATTTCATATCCCCCCTTCTGTTCCAAGTAACTCTCACAAAAGTTAAAATGAAACAGATAAAAAAAACCACAATAAAACTTAATGCAATAATATTAAAACTATTAGAGAAACGGGGCGACTTTCCGCATTTTTGGATTGGTTACCGAAATCTGTCAGAATCCGCAAATCCCGTATGTCTTCAAATTGGGTTTGACTCCTTGCTAATGCTTGCGACTGTCAGCGATACCAGCTTTTTAAAAAAATAAATCCATGGCTAATTTGACATTGATATTAACGTAAACAGCTTTGCTCTGAAGTACTGGAATATGTATTCCTTTGAAGTTCTCTTCCAATGGGGTGATAACAATCACCATTAACATCCATTAGTTTTCATCCCTCTTGAGTAGATTGCAGCAGCCTTTATGTGTCAAAAGAATGCTTAGCTCCTCCAGCATGCTTAACTGAGTGAGATTGGGTTTTTTTGTGTGTGGGGAGGACATAAGCAGAGGAAGCTATTTAGCTAAGCCTACTATCCGCACAGATGGATGTTTTAACTGTGAAACAGGGAATAAGCCTCTCTCTCTTTCTCTCTCTAGCTGTGATCCTGTCTGTGGATGCTTAATGGGGGTGGAGGTGGGGGGTTGACAGTCTTTGGTCAGCACCACAGTAACCTGAGGCAATAGGCAGAATTGAGAGGCGATGATCTGCCTAATTTAAATTTAAATAGAAAACCCAAGAGACCACTGATAGAAATATCACCAACAGCATTAGCAATTTCATTAGCTATTACAAGCAGATCGGAAATAGCAAAACAAATCAGGGCGAAAATGTTGTGGATCAGCACCACAAGCCAGTTGCGAAAACCAAAACACGGACCAGAACGAAAGAGCAAACCCCATTCCTAAAAACAATAGAGCAGCACTTATCCAGCATTAAAACCAGATTTAAATTTAAATACTTCTGCTTCTTCCATCTTTTTGCCACCTTTTCCATAATCATAATTATCATGATTATCATTTTTATACTACACTCACAGCAAAGTTATCTGGACAGTTTTCATATCTAATAGCACTTGGCAAATAAGCTGGAGCTCAAATGACATTCTGACCTTACATCAGAAGAGCTTACCGGGAGAGAACTCTGCAAAGATTGGTGCTATAACTAGATACTATATCTCAGTTTGTACCCATTTCACATCAGGTGAGTGCACCCAGATTAGAGTCTCCAAACAGGATCTTAATAATTGGACCAGTTCAAGTGGGTGAAGCAATTCTTTTTAAAAGTTTGTTTTATTTTTAGCAACTCGTCATCATAGAATTGCAATACATTCTGAACATTTAAATTGTTCTGTACTAAGCCTTAGTCCAAAATAAAACCTTATATATTAAAAGGGGGGGGAAATAGTACACTCAGATATCAAGGTCCCAAGATCAGGCTTTAAAGACTAAAATGTTAGAACCAGCATGGAAACCTATGCTTTTTATCTGGTTTCTTCTGGAACTTGAGACTATGCCCCCAAATTTTCTGTTGGTTGCATCTGGTACCCTACAACATTGCAGGAGGATCAGGGAACGTGGTAAAGAATACACACACACACAGGGACACACACACATATTATATACAGTATTATATATGCTTAAAAGGAAAAGATCGGGTAGAATTCAAAAGTAGTGTTTTTTTTAAAAAAACTTTAATGAAACAAAATGTTGTTGAATACTTTCCATATTCCATATTTTCATATATGGAAAATTAGAGCTGCTAAATCTAGTTTTAAACATGAAAATGAAATGGACTGCCTTCAAGTAGATTCCAACTTATGGGCGACCTTATGAATAGGTTTTTCATGTTAAGAGGTATTCAGAGGTGGTTTACCATTGCCTTCCTCTGAGGCTGAGAGGCAGTGACTGGCCCAAGGTCATCCAGTGAGCTTCATGGCTGCGTGGGGATTCGAACCCTGGTCTCCCAGGTCATAGTCCAACACCTTAGCCACTACACCACACTGGCTCTCAACTTTTAACCCAGTAGATTTGTGTCTCTGCTGAGGCAGACTAGTGAAATACTTGTTGGTTAGCAAGTAATTTTTATGGAGTTAAGTTTTGAACATAAGTCCATAAAAATTACTAGCTAACTCACAAGTATTTTCACTACTCTGCCTCAGCAAAGACACAAATCTGCTGGGTGAAAAGGAAAAAGTGTGGCTGGTTCCACATGTAATAACAGTCTATGTGCCCTACTGGATCAGACCAAAAGTCTATCTAGGCCAGAATCCTGTTTCCTGTAGTGGCCCTCCAGATGTTTATGGGAAGCCCAAAAGTATTCCCAGTGACTGGTATTCAGAAGTATCCAGAAGGTTGCATATAGTCATTATGAGTGACTAGTAGTCATTTATTTATTTGTTACATTTTACTTTTTTTATTTGTTACATATTGCAATGCTATCAACACTCAACATTAGGTAGTTCTTATGTCAAATTTGGAGATGCCCATTTCTCAATCTAATGAACTTTGATATTCAAATAATTCAAATGAAGATTGATTATGAGTTAGTTTGTATTTTCTGCACAGATATGTTCTACATGATGGAGCAATATTCAACACCATATTTGCACATGCTCAGATGCTGATTGCATTAACTCTTTACCTTCTCAAGGAGCAATAAAAATCCCATTTTCAGTGCACATGCATGTGGAATTGCTCCAGCTGCAACCTCTCCCCCTTTGGCTCCAGGGCAAGATTCAAAATGAATACTTAGTGATTATAAAGAGAACAACCAATCAGAGAAGGAACATAGTGGCTCTTGACATCAGAGTACACATGACACATTTTGAAGACACACTTTTGAATTTGCATGTGTCAAAAACTAATATACCTACTAGATCTTGGAAAAAGAAGTTTTGTGGGATTTCTTAATTAACAAGAGAATTATGATTTCTTATTGGGTAGGTTCTTTCATCCCTAATTCCTAAAACCAGCTTTCCATACAATATACCCTGGTAACAATAAATTCATAATACATCACAACACAATTGCCTGTAAATCAGATAAGCAGATAAAAAGACAAAAATGCCAGCCAGGTAAAACATTTTGACAGAAGTGGATGAAATTTGTAGCAAGCTAGTCCCTCCAGAGTGGTTAAAGCCTACCAAATTACAGATAAATAAGTCCAGGAGCTTTTGTGCTAGACAACTTTAAAGTTTGACTTTTTTAAAAAAAATCTTAAATTGATGGGCTCAGTTGGATACAATTAGCATACGAACCCATCAAATTTGTCCTGGTGCCAAAGTTTGGCATGTGTAAATGAGCTTTGATGGCTCAGTAATGCTCAGCTCAAAGGAGATATGAACATTAGAAGCTAATAAATCTTCCCAGCTTTGATTAAATCTGAGTTGAAGAAGAGTTTCCAGCTTTCTTTGAAGAGCTGCACCCAGAAAAACTAGTATCATGGTGGCGGGCAACTTTTTTTCTCCTGTACAGTCTCTGGAAATAATGTCCCACAATCACAAAGCACTATTTCCAAGGATATTCCCAGACCCATTCTAAAAGCATGTGGTGGGAGGCACACTTTCCAGATTTGAATCTCACTGGTATGTGCTGTGCTGTACAAGGAGAATTATTAATTTTTCATTTTCCTTTTTTTTAAGGGACCTCCCCTGTCGAATTCCTTTGTCAACCTCCTGTTCGCTCGCTCTCTGAAAGCTGGCTTGCTTATATCTCCTCACCTGTAGACCAACTGAGAGAGCTCCCTCTGCTCTGCTCTGCTCTCTTAGGAGTCAGGAAACAGAATGAAAGTCCCAGCACACACAATTGCTGCTTGTTGCCCTCAGTAGTTCTCAGGCCACGCCCTTAAGGCAATAGCTATCAGGCCACACCCCTTCCAATTAAGCTGCTATGGAGCTTCAGAGCACACGGCTGAAAGCACACGGCTTCAGAGCCCTCTTGGCCTTTTTCCTTTCTATGCTACAGCTCCTTTGTCAAACTCCTGTTTGCTCGCTCTGTTTGCTCGCTCTCTGAAAGCTGGCTTGATTATATCTCCTCACCTGTAGACCAACTGAGACAGCTCCCTCTGCTCTGCTCTGCTCTGCTAGGTGTCAGGAAACAGAATCATTAGCCTTGGACTTTCCCATGCCCTTCTCAGCTCCAAAACCTGGCAATTCTTCCCATGCAGTATGGGGGATTAGTTTTGGGGAAACATCCCTTTGGATGTCTACAACTGTTGTACATTTCTTGAGATCTCAAATCAAGTTTGAACATGGTCATACTGATCTAATTTGCAGACTGAGTATCTGGCCCAGATGTGAACAATGTGGGCATTCCATATAATCAGAGTCAAAGTTCAAAGGTTCTTTCCTGTTGTCCCTAGCTCATATGTATGTGGCATCTGCATTTCTGCATAACAGGTGTAGCTAACCTGGTACCCTCCAGACGTTATTGGGCTAAAACTCCCATCAGCATGAACAATGGTCAGGGACAATGGCAGACCAACGACATCTAGAAAGCAGTAATTTGGCTGCCTCTGTTGTATAGCATCTGTTAGAGAAGGCATGAATTGTGGATTTAAAAGATGCAGTGTTTATATAAGGGTTCACTTAAAATATGAGGCTACATATATATTTTCATATATAAGTAAATGGTTTGCCCATGGCTGATTGCTGATTGAACCCAGATCTTACCTGTTAATAATGGGGTGCAGCATTTATCTGCTCTAGCAATTCCTTTATTTTCATCACTGTTTTCTATTTGATTTTTTTCATAACTGAAACTAATGATGCTCCAAAATCTATTGTCCAGAAAGGATGCTAATCCTGGAGCTCACACACAGTTAAGTACAACCAGACTATGCTTAGGTCCTGTTTTAAAAGGATAAAATTATATCATTGATGCCATCTTTTTACACTCCACCCCACCCCAGGTTAATGAAACCATAAAATCAGAAACAAAATCAGAAGTGTAATCACTGTATGATAGTTACTGTGGTTATTTTCTAAAGAGGTGTAAATTATCTGTCATGGAATTATGCTAATAATGATACAAAATGATTGGGTCAACAGGTGCATTTTCAATATAATTAAACACTTGTCTTCCAATATATGACCTCTCTTAATCAAATGCTTCATTCATCATGAATTTTCAAGACACAGAGTAACAACCTGCCAAAATCTGAGGAGTACATAAAAAATAGCTGTTAGCACCAGCCTTCCCACTCTGGGTCATTTGATGATAACTTGTGTCGCAGTCGGTAAAATACAATCCAACATTGTTTAGACTTCTGTTTTTGAAGGAGGTGAGGATGCTACGGATCGTACAGGAATTCTGTATTCTAATATACACTTTCAATTTAGCACATCTGCAGCTGAGAAGTTTTAATCAATTAATATAATCTGCCTTTATCAAATCCATAGTCTATACAATTTAAATAAAATTGCATGATATGATCCTTACATTAATTGCTTTACTGAGAGATGTTGATCCCATTCTGTGATCCCACTGTCATAGTTAGACCACTTCCTAGTGAGGTGTGGGTTAATGGTGCCAATTTTCCACTGCTGGGGTGGGAGTGGGGGTTTAGGATGGTCCATCCCCAAATACTTATGAAATCTGATGAATTCCTGAATGCTCTGGGTCGGGGGGTTCCTATTTCTGGAAAATATTCCTATTGCTTCCAAGGCCCCTGTATTGCTTTGGGATTGCAAGGTGTGGAAAGCCATCACTATGAGTACCCTCTCTGATGCTGCAGAGTATTGTTAGCCTTCTGGTATAATTGTTTCATAGCTATATGCTATGAAACAGGCTGGATAACGGCTAGAGTGCTGTTGATGAAAGTCCCACTGCAAAGTTGACTAAATTTGAATTAGATCATGCCTACTGTGTGGCTGTTAAAGCAGCAAAGACTGTCACTGTCTCCACTGCATCCTTGAGCAATTGTTGAACAAAGCTCTTTGGGGTGGTCCATGAGCTGTTGACACCTATGTTGGTAGATGGAACCCAGAATCCCTCAGAAACCTACTGTAATTTGCTTGCTTAGGTATTTTGAGTCATTCACCTCCATAGTGAGATTGTTGCAGCTCATGGTAAGGTTTTCAATGCTTCAAGACCATGAAGCCTTGTTTTGTGTGATTAGTTTTTGCAGCCTGATGATGTGGATAAGATGTTGGCAAGTATGTACCTAACCACATACCCTCTCAATCCTTGCCCTTCATGGCTGATTAAAAATACTCAAGAAAGCATGACTGGGTGAGTCCAAGGATAGGTGAACACATCTTGATATGAGGGGGTGGTACCTGATGCCTTAAAGAAACCCACCCTGACCTGATGATATTTAACAACTACCACGCAGTCACAAATAACCCCTTGTTAGCAAGGTATTTGAAAGGGTTGTGGTGGTGCAGTGGCAGGCATTCTTGGAAGAAACCAATTATATAGACCTATTCCAAGCTGGCTTCAGACTTGGGTTCAGGGTCAAATCAGCCTTGGTCACCCTGATGATAACCTTTCTTGAGAGAGGGACAGGATATGTGTGCAAGCCTGCTGCTTCTGCTCAATCCTTCATTAACTGCTCATTAGCTTTTGATACCATCAACCATAGTATCCACCTAAACCATCTGTGCAACTTAGGTATCAAGGTACTGTTCTGCAGTGGTTCTGGTACTATTTCCAGGGAAGGTTCCAGAATATAGCATTAGATGAGTATTGCTCACTCCGGCTTTTGAACTATGAGATGCTGCAAGGCACTGTGTTATCGTTAGTGCTATTTAACATCTATATGAAGTCATTCTAAATAAATAAATAAATAAATAAATAAATAAATCTAAGTTCCAACTGAAACAAAAATAATTAGTAATCACACCTTCCCCCTTTTATAGGTATAGGTACAAACTGAGCACTGAAGTATGAACTGAGAAGAACACCATAATTCAGACTGATTCTGCAGAATAGCCGAGAAGGCCACTCTTCATAAATACTATGTCAGGGAGTCAACACAAGGCCCATTCCATTAGTTTGGTTGAGACTAACAATGATTTGGCATCCCTAGAACTATTTCTTTTAGCAAACATTTGGCCTTACCACAACAGAGGGTAAAGTGAGACACTCCATTGACCCTGCTAAGGTGAACCACAGTTTGGTGCCTCCCATTCTAGAACTCCCTCATTGACTCCTAACAGAGCAGAGCAGAGCAGAGGGAGCTGTATCAGTTGGTCTGCAGGTGAGGACATATAAGCAAGCCAGCTTTCAGAGAGCTAGCAAACAGAGCGAGCGAACAGGCAGAGCAAACAGGGGTTTGACAAAAGATCTCAACAGGGGAGGTCAAGAGGGAGGTTCCTAAAAAAAAACACCACCAAACAAATTACTAATTCTCCTTGTACAGCACACTGCATACTAGTGGGACTCTCAAGTTTACCCTGAAGTAGGACAGGACAAAGCACAGGCCACTTCAAAACAAGTAGTCAGAAAGAAACAAAAAGTAGAAGAGAGTATGAATGGGAAGGATGCTCCAGTGGTTGTGACCTGCAAGGTGTGTGCCATGTTTGTTTTCTTGCCTGAGAACAACATGGCATACACCTGCAACAAGTGCAAGCTCGTGGCACTGTTGGAAGAAAAGGTGAGAGGCCTGGAACAGCGGATGGCCACACTGAGGACTATAAGAGAAGATGAAGAGTTCTTAGAACACTGGAACAACAGCAGCAAAGAGTTGTGGAGGTGGAGGAGCAACAGTGTGTGGTAGCAGAAGAGGATACTGCTTTGGAGAGGAATAACAAAGTGGAGGAAACTCCATGGGAAAGGGTGACAGTTAGGAGCAGAAGAGCTAGAAGACACCCTTCACTAGTGGAGCTATGGAACTGCTTTCAACCACTCGAGGAGACTGGAGGACAGCCCTTGGAGGAAGAATTACAGGAGACCCCGTGCGACAATGAGCAAGAGGCTGAAGCTCAATCAAGCAGGGACAATGAAACCACACCCCACAACAAGAAAAGTACTAGTAGTGGGAGACTCCCTACTGCGTGGGATCAAAACCCAACTATGCCGAGAAGATCCGTGGACTCGCCAGACATGCTGTCTACCAGGAGGACAGATTAGAGATGTGACGGAAGGGTTGCCATCACTCATCAAGCCCACCAACAGGTATCCCTTTCTCCTCATTCATGTGGGAACAAATGATACTGCCAAACAGAACTATGAAGAAATCACATCAGACTTTGAAGCTCTGGGAAGGAAACTCAAGGACTTTGGGGCCCAGATAGTTTTTTCATCCATCCTTCCAGTACTTAGAAAAGGAGTAGAAAGAGAAAGAAAAATACTCTGTGTGAATGTGGCTACAAAGGTGGTGCCAACATGAGAGATTTGGATTCTGGGACCATGGGCTATGGCTCCTGGAAGATGGACTGCTGGCAAGTGATGGGCTGCATCTCACAAGGACTGGGAAGAAGCTCGGGCTTTTGTTTTGTAATGCCTACATTATAATATTTTGTTTGTGGCTAAGCATGTTCCTGGCCTTCAGAATTGTGTAGCTGATGCCTTGTCTCGATTCCAGATGGAGCATTTCTGGGCATTGGCTCCTGGCGCATCTTCCAACCCGGTGCCGATGCCGACATGCCTTTGGAGTCTTGGCAGTTAGAGGCCCAGGTTGCAATTGAAATGGCACTTGCTCAAAAGTACTGCAAGGGCTTATTGGCACAGTGGCTCAGCTTTCCAGTGCTTTCATGTGTCTCAGGGTTTGTCTTTGGAGTAGCCTGTATCTGTGGGAGATCTGATTCAATTCATGATGTCTCACAAGGCGGAAGGCAAGGCAGTTAGTACAATAGCAGGTCATTTGTCTGCTCTTGCCTTCTTGTCTAAGGCGAGTGGGATCCCTGAGTTCACCTCCGATTTCAGGATTCGAAAGGTGCTGGAGGGTTGGACACGTTATTGCCCCATGATTCCCAATAAGCGCCGGCCCTTTACTCCTGATATCTTACTGTAGCTGTTGCCTGAGTTCCACAAATTATGTTCTTCTGGTTATGAAGCTGTTTTGTTCTCAGCAGCAGCCCTGGTGGCATTTTATGGGGTATTCCACCCCAGTGAGTTCCTGGCAAGTTCAAAGTACAATGTGTCTGGCAAGGCTTTGAGTCTTGGTAATTGCAGGTTGTCGGATTCCTCTCTGTACCTCACCTTGTGACAGTCAAAGACTGATCAGAGAGGCAGGGGGAAGGTTATATCATTGGGCTCGTGCCCTCTCCAGAATCTGTGCCTGGTAGCTGCGATGAGGGCCTATTTAGTATCCAGGCCAGCAGGCCAAGGCTATCTGTTTGCACACCATGACAGGTCCGCCCTCACCCAGTTTCAGTTCAGGGCTGTGTTGCGGGTGAGATGCTTGGGCGTATGGTTTGCATCCTTTCCGGATTGGGGAGGCTTCTGCCGAAGCCCTTGTGGGCTTCCCTCCAGAGCGCATACAGGAGTCTTCCTTGGGGGTGTGGGGGCAAACTGTTATTCCCCTCACAGAGCTACAATCACCAGAATAGGGGCTGACTGTTAAACCACTCTGGCCACTGGAGCTCTGTCAGGGGAATAGAAGTCTCCTAATAACACTCAGCACCCTTCACAAACTACACTTCTCAGGATTCTCTGGAGGAAGCCATGACTGTTTAATGTGGAATAAATGTCTGGTGTGGACGTGGCATTAAGCTAAGGCCCAAGTGATACCCACAGTAGATTTAAAAGCACTGCTTCCTCTCTTGTCTTCTTCTGGACAGAACATGAACAACTGTTCTTTCTGTAATATTCAAAGACTCTCAGCATGTCCCACTTTAATCTTCTTCGCATGAGAATTTTTTCCCCCACCTGCCCTCATTTAATTTGTATGCAAGACTTTTGTCAGACCTGAAGATTTTGTTACATAGTTACACAGAATCTGGTAAATTCCAGATCTAAAACCAATGCCACCCAATGTCCCCATACATGCCTGCTGCACTGTAAACCTTTCCACACTCACCCAAAGCCCACACCCATGATTCACCCAAAAGTATTAAAGGGGCTACTCTCTCCCTCTGAGTGCAGTGGGCTTGTTCACATGGGAAACTATAAGAATGAACATGGATATTTACTCTATCTATCTATCTATCTATCTATCTATCTATCTATCTATCTATCTATCTATCTATCTATCTATCTATCTATCTATCTATCTATCTATCTATCTATCTATCTATCTATCTAATACTGATATACTTTTAACTGCTACTAGAGATCATCATACTTTTCTGATTAATATCTATATATTCTAGGCTTGTGCAAAAGTGATGTGGAAATATACCAAACTGCTTATTAGTTATAATCAGTTAAGAGCAAGAACTAATCCTTTTTGAAAGTTGGGTACAGTGCTTTTTAAAGAAACCCCTTTAGCTAAAAAGGCCACATAAGCACCCCTTCAGCATTTCCATATAGCTAAATCTTCTTGAAAACTCTTGGAAAGGCTATATTTGAAGAAAATTACATTAAGATTTCATTTTAAAGCCCTGAGGAAATTTGCAGACAAAAATATTCATTAAGTGAAAGTTGAGATTGAGAGTACAGATAAGTAAGTATGGAATGAAAAGAATTCTTACAGGAATATTGTAAGTTATATGAGGAGGATGGGGTAGGCATGCCAGAAATCAAAACTCAGAATATACAGCATCAAGGTTCATTATTCATGACAATCTGAAGTTCAAAACTTAAGAAATGAGAGGAAGCCTATTCCGTTACTCAATTTCCATTGTTATTTATTGTTTTTACAGCACCATCAGTGTGCATTGTGTCTTACAGAATGTTATAGGCAAAAATTACTAGGTCTGTGTCCCAGAGTGCTTACGATCTAATATAGACAATGGGGAAACAGCAGGGAGAAGGGAAGGAGACAAAAGGATAGCAGGGGATTAAGGTGGACAAATGCAGTTGCACTAAAAATGATTATAGCTGGAATCAGGATTAAGCCAAAAAGCATAACAGAAAAGCCGAGTTTTGACTAGGGGTGCTTAGACTAATGTATGATCAGAACGTTTGGTTCAAAAACATATCAGAATGCATATTTTAGGGGAAATTATTTTTAAAATGTGTATTTAAATCTGAATTTTCATTTAGATTTTATTGCAAATTAATGTGGAAACTGTGTCCTTTATAGCAATCATTAAACATTTATGTGGATTTGTACTTAATATATATTGTGTCAAATGCCACATAGGTTTGAGCTGAAATGCCACCCACTCCATTATCCATCTCCATTCAAACTGAGAAGCAAGGAGACTATTTTAGTGATTTTCAGGGTTAGAGAGCACACAATTTTGGGGGAAGCTCAGCAAAGCATCTTCACAGCTCTAATTGTCTGGCAGCCACCATTTTCTTTTTCTAGTAGGGAGCCACATTGAGTAGGACTGTGTCTGTTGAACCTGTCCCCAGGGCTGTGTATCCCACATGCACAGTGTAATGTTCAAAAGGGGAGCTTGTAAGTACATAGTTGTACACAAGGAAATTCTCCTTGAAGCAGGCTACAAGCAGAACCTTGCTGAACTCCCAACTCTACCAAGAAGCTGAACAAAGGTCCTTGCTTTTGCAGGTGCCTCTGTTTGATTTGTTCAAACATCGCTAAATAGGTGATTACATTTAATATGAAAATACATAATGATCAATGAGAACAAAATGAGCACAGAAGTCTGATCATATCCTAAACGTTTTCTTAAAAGAAGTGGTATCTAAAACTGCTCTAAAGAAGTATATCTATTGGGGGAGGTGGGAGGGTTTTCAACATTACAGAACAATTGATCACCTGGTTGTAGGAGAATACATGTAATGGCAGAGTCTAGTTATTATAACCCCTAAATGCATAGGAGGGTTAACAACAATACACATTTTACAGATAGAAAAGATAAAATATACTGCGGTTCGGATATTCATGTTTTTCTTCAGTTTATCAACATACCAATAGAGTTGCTACAAGCTACTGATACTGAATCAGTCCAAAGTTTGACTAAAATCTGTCAAGAAATATGGAAAACTACACAATGGCCCACAGACTGGAACTATTCCATATACAACCCAATTCCAAAGATTGTCCTGATACACCAGCTATACTCTGGACAAGAGGCTACTGTAAGGACAGAATATGGAGAAACCAATTGGTTCCCCATCGGAAAGGATGTGAGACAGGGGTGTATTTTATCACCCTATTTATTTAATCTATACGCGGAACATATCACACGGAAAGCAGTACTGGACCAAGAAGAAGGAGGTGTGAAAAATGGAAGGAGAAATATCAATAATTTAAGATATGCAGACAATAACATACTACTAGCAGAAACCAGTAATGATTTGAAATGAATGCTGATGAAAGTTAAAGAGGAAAGCACAAAAGCAGGACTACAGCTCAACATCAAAAAGACTAAAGGAATGACAACAGAAGATTTATGCAACTTTACAGTTGACAATGAGGACATTGAACTTGTCAAGGATTATCAATACCTTGGCACAATCATTAACCAAAATGGAGACAATAGTCAAGAAATCAGAAGAAGGCTAGGACTGGGGAGGGCAGCTATGAGAGAACTAGAAAAGGTCCTCAAATGTAAAGATGTATCACTGAACACTAACGTCAGGATCATTCAGACCATGGTATTTCCGATCTCTATGTATGGATGTGAAAGTTGGGTTGGGCTGTGTGGGTTGGGGGACAGCTTCTACTTTGTTTAGTTTTATTGCTTGTTTTTTGATGTTTATATACTTTTATGTTTGATGTTTATATGCCTTTATTTTGTACGTCGCTCGGAGTGGCTGGGTTTCCAGCCAGATGGGCGACTAATAAATTGAATAAAATAAAATAAACATAAAATAAAAAAGCTGATAAGAGAAAAATCAACACATTTGAAATGCTGTGTTGGAGAAGAGCTTTGCGGATACCATGGACTGCAAAAAAGACAAATAATTGGGTGTTAGAACAAATGAAACCAGAACTATCACTAGAAGCTAAAATGATGAAACTGAGGTTATCATACTTTGGACACATAATGAGAAGACATGATTCATTAGAAAAGACAATAATGCTTGAAAAAAAAAAGGAAGTAGAAAAAGAGGAAGGCCAAACAAGAGATGGATTGATTCCATAAAGGAAGCCACAGACCTGAACTTACAAGATCTGAACAGGGTGGTTCATGACAGATGCTCTTGGAGGTCACTGATTCATAGGGTCGCCATAAGTCGTAGTCGACTTGGAGGCACATAACAACAACATTTCTTAGCTGTGACAATCTGATAAACAAAAAAAGCAATTAAAAACTGTATCATCAGCAGCATCAAGATCACGAGCTTCACTCACTGCATGAAACAAACAGTAGGTCCAATATGCTGGGAAGTACTCCTGTCCAAGCATCTTTGAAATAAATGGAAGCTGTGCTCCTTTCCTTTCAATTGGATTTGTGTAGGAAAAATGTCTGATGCAGAGTGCCCTGCAGGAAATATGCAGTTTACAGATATCTGTGTGAAGCCCACATCATTGTGAGCTATTAAAAAGTAACTGCAATTACAAACTAGATAGTAGCACAAAGCACGCTGAATACAGATAAATTATTTCTTATTGCAGAGTAATAGCATAGTACCCATGTTTTGCCATGCCTTCCTCTATCTTAAATGCTAAGCTTGTATTCTTCATGTTGAACTGTGTTTTTGTTTGTTTTGTTTCTGATGTGATCCATTCTGGTTCTTGCATAGCTATATGATCTCCCCCCTTATTCACATACACACAAATTTCCAAATCAGGAATGTGAAACGTGGGGCACAGCTGATGGAGAATTTTTCTCCTTCCCTGGGAGCTTTTGCTGGGGGTTCTTAAAAAATAATTCTAAGAGACAGGGTTAGAGTAAAAAGGTAGGCCTTTATTCTTTACAAGCATATGCAGGGTCAGTTCTCTAGAAAATTCTGGAGAGGACTGCACTGAGGCACTGTGTGCAAGCTCTTTTATACAGTACAGTTACAGCATGTGACAGTAGTTAACCAATCCCACAAGTTCCTTCCCACATAACATCACAGTTCCTCCTCTCTACAATAGTTCCAAACCAATCAGGAAGCATTAGGAAATTATACTCCTGATTCCAAGATCCTGTCCATCTTGTTAATATTACCATTGTTCTGCTGTCCACCTTGACTAATGAATTTTCAGGCCAGTACCACTATGAATGTGCTTTCAAGCATCCCTGTACTTTCATTGTTCTCATTGTTCTGATTTTCCATGCTGACCCAGGCACACCTGGAGATTTTTGAACAGGTTCCTTGAGTTAAGTTTGCCTCAACTTAGGGAGTTTGGGAATGTATGAGCACCCCCAATTCTATTCCTTTGCCATAGGGGTTCTTATGTCCTTATATTTTCTTTCTAACTGTAAAATACTTAACTGTAGAGGAAAGGTTATAATTAAGGAGCTGGAAGTTCACTTAGTTAAGAAATACACTGGGAAATTCCAAATCCAGCTCCTGTTTCTCAGTCTCAGAGAAAATGGAAAAGGCAAGCTACCTTTACTCCCTTTTTACCATGAAAAACACACTTTCTAATGCTGAATTATAATATAACACACTGGATTATTTTAAAATCATCATAAAATCACACTGTTTGATAACTTCTAATACATGTTTCATAATTTTTCCCTTAGATGGAGTTCTTGCTCTACACAAGAAATCATTTCCCTGGATTAAAACCAATATCATATCAATCACTGCTTACCAGTTTAAATGCTTGCTTGAATTAGAACAATAGACCAATTAATATATGTCAGTCATGCACCGGCCGATTTGGCAAGAACACCAGAGTTCAAACTAAGCTTACTTTGCCTGCTTTCTCTATAGATTTTAAGATTCTCTGTGAGATGTTCTCAACAGGCCTTCAGGCCTATGCTTAATTCCTTATGATCATAAAACATATACCCCCTTAATATCTATGATTATTTATGTGTGGATATATAAAATTCCCCATTACAGTTGTGAGAAGATTCTTAGGTCCTTTGCAATATCTTTCTTATTCAGTATAAATAACTGAGCTGCCCTATTCAAATACCACAGTCAGATAAAGGAGATATTGTTTTCAAGGATATGTCCCTTATTATAGTACTTCCTGTAGAGAAAATTAAACATTTAAAATTCTCCTTACAAAAGGAACAGTTTTTTTTGGGGGGGGGGTAAAAAAGGCTTTGAACTAAAATATGTTTGCTTTTGGTGCTATTTCAGAAGCAGTTTTGTAGAATAGAAATTTTCTCTAAAAGAAACTAATTCCTTTTTCTATTTTGTCAGTTACAAATTGATGAGGAATTGGCATGTGTAATACCTTTTTAGTACAGCAACAATAGATGGAAATAAGTTGACAAATTGGAAGCAATAGCTACCTAAAATCATTATTTCATGGGGAAGGTTCTTGAATCCTGACAACTTCAACAGTTATTGTGATGCTCCAGATACTCTCCTTTGTTGATGGGAAATCCTCAGTATGCAATAAAAGCCTAACATAACATTTCCTTTGTGTTCCAACCCTCCATAGAAAACCAGACCATCCTCCCCATATACTAGTTCACTACACCTGTGCTCTGGACCAGTGACTGGATTTGGTGGTTGGCTGGATGAGGGACAGTAAACTGACTCTGAATCCTAGCAAGATGAAGGCACTGTGGGTAGATATACAACCAAATATGACACTCAGGTAGGAATTACTAACACTCTGTGTCTGTGTTGGAATTGCTTTTTAATATGTTCTTAAACGTTTTAAAAATGTTTTTAATATTAGATGATGTTTTGAAAGCTTTTTTAAAGAAATGTTTTTAAGGATGTTTTGTTTTAATGTGTTTTAAGGTATGTTTTTATAATGTTTTAAAGTTTTAGTGCTTTTGTTTGCCACCCTGGGCTCCTGCCGGGAGGAAGGGAGGGATATAAATAAAATAATAAATAAATAAATAAATACATAAATAAATAACAAATTTTGCTCAGTTCCCAATTAAAGGTCAGCCTACCTAATTCACACTTCCTGAGACAGTATGCAAACCCAAAAACAGCCATCCTTAAAAATGTGCACCTTTCAAAATTTTGCAGTGCAGTTCTCTAGCCAAGTAGTGTGCACAAAAATCTATATACCACAGTAAAATGTGCATAAATTGCATAAATTAGGTGGGGAAACTACAAAGATGCATTATATTAAGGGAAATTGCTTGCAACAATGTGTATATTAGGATAATTTTACAGTAAAATGCTGATGAATTTTCAGGAGGACTTTTTTAAGGCAAACTGATGCAGAGAACTAAATTTAAGATTTAAAACTATTCAAAAAATTAGAAACAGACAGAATCCAGAATTGACATATTTGCCCACCCCTGTCCTCTGGTAAGGTGTGATCTGGCCCCATGATAGTATCTGGAGGAGAAGAAGCAATACAATCAGAGGGTCTTTTAGCTGTGAACTGCCCTCCTTTCTTCTGGGGCATGGACCTTGACAGCTGCCCAACCATGCTAACCCTGATGCTGGCTCCAAAATGCACTTTGTCTAGTAATATTATATTGTTAATCACCTAGAGGCTTATTGCACAAGCTGACAGATAAATATAACAAATTAAATTAAATATTAATATGGATTGTTACCAGTTAGACCTGTTGTAGAAAATTGGTATCAAAGGTACTGTAGTCCCCAATGAGGTGTCCAGTGCAATGTCTGCCGCAACATCTTGGGAACGGTTTCAGTTGATGCGGCCTGATGACGTAGACAAGGTTCTTGCAATGACATGGTCAGCAACGTGTCCTCTCAATCCTTGCCCTTTTTGGCTTATTAAAGCTTGCTGAGGGGGTTTGACCGAGTGGACCCAGGGTATGGTCAATGCATCATTGCAGGAGGGAGTGGTTCCAGCCTCCCTAAAAGAGACAGTGATCCAACCGCTCCTGAAAAAGCCTACCCTGGACCCATTGGTTTGCAACTATTATTGACTGGTCGCAAATACCCCCTTCTTAGGGAATGTGATAGAAGGGGTTCTGGTGCAGATTATCTTGACCCATTCCAGTCTGGATTCAGGCCTGGTTGTGGGACTGAATCGGCCTTGGTCGCCCTGATGGATGACGGGGGAGTGTGACCCTGTTATTCTTACTTGATCTCTGCAGCTTTTGATACCATTGACCATAGTATCCCTGGGCCGACTTGGTGAGAAGGGTATTGGAGGCACTGTTTTACAGTGGTTTTGATCCTACCTCCAAGGTGGTTTTAAGAGAATAGTATTGGGTGATTGTCTTTCAGCCCATGGGTGCCGCAGGGTACCATCTTGTCTCCCATGCTGTTTAACATCTATGTGAAGCCCTTGAGAGTGGTCATTAGGAGAATTTGGGTGAGGTGTCAGCAGTATGCTATTGATACCCAGCTCTATTTCTTTGTAACATCTGAATCAGGAGAGGCCATGCAAGCCCTGGACCACTGGACTCAGTGGTGGGCAGGATGAGGGCCAATAAACTGAGTCTAAATACTAGCAAGACAGAGGCACTGTGGGAGTTCAGATAATTGGTCAGTTGCCTGCTTTGGATGGGGTCGTACTCCCTCTGAAAGAGCAGGTACATAGTCTGAAGGTACTCCTGGATCCACCTTTGTCACTAGAGACCCAGGTGACCTCAGTCGCTAGGAGTGCCTTTTACCAGCTTTGGCTGGTAAGATAGCTGTGGCCATTTCTGGACTGGGATAACCTGACCACTGTTGTCCACACACTGGTAACCTCCAGGCTGGATTACTGTAATGCGTTCTATGTGGGGTTGCCCTTAAGGTTGGTCCAGAAGCTGCAGCTGGTGCAAAATGCTGCAGCAAGATTGCTCACTGGGGCAGGGAATCGCCAGCATGTCACCCCACTGCTGAAAGAACTGCACTGGCTGCCCATTTGCTACCAGGCCAAGTTCAAGTTTCTAGTTTTGGTATCTGTTGTTGTTATGTGCCTTCAAGTCAACCACGACTCATGGCGACCTTATGAATCAGTGACCTCCAAGAGCATCTGTCATGAACAGCCCTCTTAAGATCTTGTAAGTTCAAGTCTGTGGCTTCCTTTATGGAATCAATCCATCTCTTTTTATGATGTTTTAAAGTGTTTTAGTGATTTGGTTTGCTGCTGGGAGGAAGGGTGGGATATAAATTAAATAATAAATTAATAAAGGTATGAGAGTCCTGTTTTTACTTGAACCAAAGGATAACAATGTAAATAAAGATATTACTCTGCCAATAAGTGTGAAATGGGAAGCCACCTCTGCCAAATTTGCTTGTAGGTCAAAGATATTAAAAGTACAGTCCAGGCAGTGTGGCTCTTCAGCCAGTTGTTGGAAGCCCAAAGAAGTGTAATGGGCCTCATCTGTTTTCTGGACTCTGAATCTGTACAAGAATTGCTCTACAAAATTCCAAATAGTCAAAGTAATGATCATGTGGAAGTCTGAAATACTAGACATTCGGTATGGAAGAATCTCTCAGTTTCTCATTTTTTCAGTCTTCAATTCAGTTCTCTGCATATGTGCAACAATCTGTGATTTAAAAAAACTTACGATACTTTATTCAGCATTTTACTTTGAATTACTTCTAATATAATGCATTTTGTATGTTATTTTCACCAATATATTTGTTATTATGCACATTTCTCCCTAATATTGCATGATTGTTTGGAGAACTGCATCATAACATTTGGATAAGTATGAATTTCAAGGGATGGCTGTGTTTCAGTCCTCACATTGTTTCAGAAAGTGTCAATTTGATAGCTTTGGCTTTAAGTGTGAACTAACTCGAATTTCCCCTCCATCCCTACTAGATATTTACTATTTCACCCATGTTCAAGTTCCTTTTTTTTTACTCTGAAAGTAGTGATGTGAAGTTTTATTTTTAAAAAAACAATAAAGACTTTCAAGACTTTCTTTTCAATAAAGAGAGCAAGCAATACTCTAGCTCTTCATCTGGAAAAAAGAATTATGCCAAACCTCTCATTTTATCCCTAAACCTCAGAAGATAAGAATGACAAGGAATTCTGTGAGAACAGTGAAGCAATTTTATTCCAAAAGTGCCGTACAATATCTTCTCTGCAGGACAGCTAGCAAATTGCGATCTAGCTACAGGGCTGCTGATGTGAGAAGAGCGGTTCTGCCCAAACTTCCTTCCACAAGAGCTAACTTACAAAACAAAACTGCTTTTCTTTTTTTTTTTCTTTACATTGTAATTGAAGGAATGTCTCCTCTTTAGGTACTGCTAAAAAGAGTAAAGAGTTCTGCTGCTACTGTGAAAGAGATGACACAAGATGAAGCAAGCACCTGTTTTTAGTACTTCAGGAAAAAAAACACATTCTGGTTCATCAAGAACAAAAAGCAAACGCCTCTCACATTGTTAGCATCTCTTTTTTTCCCTCACGTTAGAAGATAAGTCTACGTGCTACCATGTGGCAGCCTTTCTCTGGGGTGATTTTTCAACAGTCTCCAGCTGTGAGCAGTCTTGCTTCCCACATGGAAACTGAAACTCCTGATGATGTAGACAGTTTTTACAGTAGCGTTCATTGCTTCCTGGAGTATACACTTCCTATATGTTCTACACTTAGTACTGTCCTTACTTCTGTATCGTTCTCTTCTCTTTCACACTGTCAGCTAGACAGGTCCTGTCAAACAGCAGGGTTAGAAGAGGAACCTGAACCAGCAACATATTGGAGAAAGCCTCAGAGGCCCCTTCCACCTAAGGTGATGCCACTGCTACCTCCTGATTCAGGGCAGAAACCCCAATGGCTCTGTGACATCAATAGCCATTGTAGCAATACCCACAGTCAAATCAAAACTATTTGCATGCCGAGCAACAGAAGAACTCTTATATAACGTCATGCTTAAAGGGTCCAGAAACAAAGCAAAGGGAAAGATCGATAAAAGGGAACTAGAAAAAACAAGATTGGGAATTGGGAAACCAGAAGGGAAATGTTGGAACACAAGAGATGTGGCTGCTTTTGAAACAGTATGAACTGTACCGTGAGTTGAAATGTCTGATGTTGTTAATTGTGATTTGAAAATTAATAAAAATATTTTATATATATATATAAATGAAATCTCTGCATTGGCTTTTAATGTAACTTAGGAAAGCATGGATATTTTCACCCGTTTTAAATAAGGTGATGCTTTCATGATTTTATTTATTCTTCATTTGTTTATAACCATTTTTATATCACTTAATATTTTGAAAAATATTCTGAAAATCTCTATGCTGTGTACATTCTAAAATTAAACAATATATCATTCAAACAAAAACACAACCTAAAAACTGTAGAACAGCAATATAAAAACATATAAAAGCATATGTTGTTGTTGTTATGTGCCTCCAAGTCGATTACAACTTATGGCGACCCTATGAATCAGTGACCTCCAAGAGCATCTGTCATGAACCACCCTGTTCAGATCTTGTAAGTTCAGGTCTGTGGCCTCCTTTATGGAATCAACCCATCTCTTGTTTGGCCTTCCTCTTTTTCTACTCCCTTCTCTTTTTCCCAGCATTATTGTCTTTTCTAGTGAATCACGTCTTCTCCTTATGTGTCCAAAGTATGATAACCTGACTTCCGGGAAGGGTGACTTAGCCTGTGCCTGCTTTTGAGACGGGCTCCTGCCTCAAAAGAAGCTTATTCAGATATATCAGTCAGTTTTTTCTTTTTTTTTTGACTGATTAAACTTCTCCCGGGTAGGGAGAAACGAAGAGATTAACCTCAAAGCCTATTTTTGTTGGGACGACCAGATCTCATTAATTTATGGGACGAGGTCCAGCCGACGAAGGTGGGACGGATTTTTAACAGCAAGCTCTATCTGATAAAGCGAACGTTCACCTTATCTTCTAAGAGAGAACGCACTAACAGGCAAGCACCCTTCTTTCTATATTTTTCTTTTACTTGACTTAAATTGTTGCTGTTTAAAAGAGATTTGCCAGATTGATCGGTTTTTGACATCTCACTGGGGAGCCATAACTTCTCTCTGCTACGCACTAATTAATAGCTTATCTCTGTTTTTGTTGCAAAAAGCTGTCCTGGATTTGCATTCTAAAGATATACACAGAAGAGGGATTTCTATTCCAGATTTTTATTTTGAAAAATATTATACTGTTTTGAGACTACTCTCTTTTTGGTCTATTTTATTTTGACGAATCTGTTTCTTGACGATTGCCATTAATTGTTTCGATCCTGGGAACTGCATTTTGTTTACTTAACTATTGGAGAGATAAGGCTGTCTGCTCTGTTTATACTGTGATGTCACCAAGTTTGGAGTATTAACCCAATTGTTGCTGAAATAAGAAGTGGTTTTCCTATATTTTTCTTTTAAAATGGCAATTAAGAAAGTGGCTGAAAATCTGGAAATAACTATGTTTCAGAAAATAATGGATGAGATTGAGATAATGAAAATTGAATTGAGTAAAATGAAGCAGGAGATTAAAGATATAAGGGTCCCTGTGAGAGAGGTGACCCTGGAAGGGGTCCCTGTGAGAGAGGAGACCCCGGAGATTGGAACAGGGGTCCCTGTGAGAGAGGTGACCCTGGAGACTGGAATAGGGGTCCCTGTGAGAGAGGAGATCCCGGAGATTGGAACCAACGTGGAACAGGAACAAGATTTGGAGTCTATGGACTTTAGAAATAAAATCTATTGTTTGGAACTCAATGTTATCTCTGAAGAAATGAATGAAGATTCTAGAGATAAAGTTATCAATGGCATGGATAATCTTCTGGACTGGAATGATGTGATGGAGCCCAATATAGAGAAAATCTATGGAATTAACTGCAGCCATGTGACAATGGAAAAACTTTTAAGAGATGACCCAGTGTATTTTGAAAAAAAGAACAGAGATATGATTTTACAGCAGTATTTCAGCAACCTATTCAGAATGGATGGCAAGAAAATATTTGGGATAGAGGTAATCCCCATCAGACTCTTACTATATGACTATGGCTTTGACAGCAAGATTATTATGGAATACTGATAATGGAAGATTGGATATTGAAATTACTGGACTTAACAAGACTACTGAAGATGGAAGATGGAAAATGGAACTAATAGAGATAATAGAACAATGGCTACTGAAATTATTGAACCTAACAGATTCTGATGTGATGGATTAATTGAAATGTTTATTTTGACTATGGTTATGACAATAAGATTATCATAATTAGTAATGAGATGGATTAATCGATATGCTTATCTGGAAAAAAAAATTGATAGATATATTTCTTAAAGAATTGAAACCTCTCTTTGACTTTTTGTGGAAAGAATAAAGTAATGTTTATGAGATTTGATGATTAAGTAAGATAACTACTGGAGGAAAGTGATTTTATAATATGACTTAAGAGACAGGATTGTTATATATTATAGACTTATAACTGATTTGATCTTTGACAAATGGGAAGTCAATATTTTACTCTTTATTTTTTATTTTTGTTTTTTTTTTCTTTTTTTCTTTTTGTTTAACTATTTTTGATTTTGTTTTTTGTCTTTGAATGTTTTATGATTTTGTCTTGTATGTTTTATGAAAATCTGAATAAAAATTATTGAAAAAAAAAAACAAAGTATGATAACCTCAGTTTCATCATTTTAGCTTCTAGTTACAGTTCTGGTTTAATTTGTTCTAACACCCAATTATTGGTCTTTTTTGCAGTCCATGGTATGCGTAAAGCTCTCCTCCAACATCACATTTCAAATGAGTTGATTTTTCTCTTATCCGCTTTTTTCACTGTCCAGCTTTCACATCCATACATAGAGATCGGGAATACCATGGTCTGAATAATCCTGTTTTTGGTGTTCAGTGATACATCTTTGCATTTGAGGACCTTTTCTAGTTCTCTCACAGCTGCCCTCCCCAGTCCTGGCCTTCTTCTGATTTCTTAACTATTCTCTTCATTTTGGTTAATGACTATGCCAAGGTATAATCCTTGACAAATTCAATGTCCTCATTGTCAGCTTTAAAGTTACATAAATCTTTTGTTGTCATTCCTTTAGTCTTTTTGATGTTGAGCTGTAGTCCTGCGTTTGTACTTTCCTCCTTAACTTTCATCAGCATTCTTTTTAAATCATTACTGGTTTCTGCTAATAGTCTTAAATTATTGATATTTCTCCTTCCAGTTTTCACACCTCCTTCATCTTGGTCCAATCCCACTTTCTGTATGATATGTTCTGCATACAGATTAAACAAATAGGGTGATAAAATACACCCCTGTCTCACATCTTTTCAGATTGGGAACCAATTGGTTTCTCCATATTCTGTCCTTACAGTAGCCTCTTGTTCAGAGTATAGGTTGCACATCAGAACAATCAGATGCTGTGGCATCCCCATTTCTTTTAAAGCATTCCATAGTTTTTCATGATCTACACAGTCAAAGACTTTGCTGTAATCTATAAAGGACAGGATGATTTTCTTCTGAAATTCCTTGGTCCATTCCTTTATCCAACGTATGTTTGCGATATGATCTCTGGTGCCTCTTCCCTTTCTAAATCCAGCTTGGATGTCTGGCATTTCTTGCTCCATATATGGTAAGAGCCTTTGTTGTATAATCTTGAGCATTACTTTACTTGCATGGGATATTAAGGCAATAGTTCAATAATTACTGCATTCCCTGGGATCCCCTCTCGTTGGAATTGGGATGTACATTGAATGCTTCCAGTCTGTGGGCCATTGTTTAGTTTCCATATTTCTTGACAAATTTTCATCAAAATTTGGACAGATTCAGTCTCAGTCGCTTGTAGCAACTCTGTTGGTATGCCATTTGTTCCTGGTGATTTGTTTTTTCCAAGTATTTTAAGAGCAGCTTTTACCTCACATTCTAAAATTTTTGGTTCTTCGTCATATGGTTCCTCCGTGAACAAATCTGTCATCCTTGCATCTCTTTTATAGAGTTCTTCAGTGTATTGCTTCCATCTTCCTTTATTTCATCTCGATCAGTCAGTGTGTTTCCCTGTTGATTATTCAACATCCCTACTCGTGGTTTAAATTTCCCTTTCATTTCTCTAATCATTTCTCTAATTTCTCTAGGGCTCTTGTTCTTCCCTTTGTGTTGTCCTCTTCTATTTCTATGCAATAACTATTGTAATAGTTTTCTTTGTCTCTACATACTAGTTGCTGTATTGTTGCATTTATCTATCTCCTTTTGCTTTCCTTCTCTTTACTCATTTTAAGAGTTTCTTCAGTCATCCACTGAGGTATTTCTCTCTTTTTAACTAGAGGTATTGTATTTTTGCTTTCTTCCCTGTTCATGTCTCTGACTTCAGTCCATAGTTCTTCTGGTTCTCTGTCAACTAAGTTTAAAGCCTCAAACTTGTTCCTTATTTGATCTTTATATTATTCTGGGATGTTATTTAAATTGTATTTTGGCATTATGATGGCTTTGTTGTTCTTCTTTAGCTTTACTCTGATTTTCGATACCACCAGTTCATGATCTGTACCACACTGCTCCTGGTATTGTTTTTGCAGAAAGTATGGAATTTTTCCATCTTCTGCTACCAATTATATAATCAATTTGATTCATATATTGACCGTCTGGTGATGTCCACGTGTACAGTTTTCAGTTGCTCAAAAAATGTGTTTGCAAGAAACAAATTATTGGCTTCACAGAATTCAATAAGTCTTTCTCCTGCTTCATTTCTGTCTCCTAAACCCATTTCCCCACAATTCCTAGTTCTTCTCTGTTCCCTACTTTTGCATTCCAGTCCCCCATGATTATCATCATATCTTGTTTTGGTGTGCGATCAATTTCTTCTTGTACTTCTGCATAAAATCTCTCCAATTCCTCTTCTTCTGCGTTTGCCGTTGGAGCATAGACTTTGATGATGGTTATGTTAATAGGTTTCCCATTTAATCTCATTGATATCACTCACTCAGACCTTGTGTTTTCGCTCCTAATAGCTTGCATCAATCCCACAACCCATTCATGGGATTCCCCATTCATCCACCCATCCCCAGCTCTATTCATGAAGCTGTCATTTCTCCAACACCGCCCCCTAGAAATCATATTCCTGAGGCTATGATCTTATTTCCAAATAAGACTGAAAACATACAATTGTAGCCTGTCAGTGCAGGCCAGTGCATGACTACTCAGAAGCAAGTCTTATTGAGTTCAATAGGGCTTAGTCTCAAGTAATGGGGTAGGACTACAAATTAAGGTAGCAATTGTAGCCCCACTTACCTGGGAGAAAGCCCAACTGAATTCAATAGGACTTATGTCTCAGTAGACATGGCTAGGTTCATGCTGTTTTCGCAGGTTCCAGAAAATTAATTGCTGTGTATGCTACAAGGTAGTCCTAGAATGCTATTGAATTGATTGGCTAGATGCTCCCCTATCACATGTCCCCATCATGGCAGTATGGATCAGCATTTTAGCTGTTATGAGATAATTTTAGCTTTCCATATGACTAGGTGAATTTGAGCGCAATTTTTTTTTCTTTTAATCTCTGCTGTTTTGGATGTTATTGTGGCATGTTTGCTGTATTATTATTTGCATTTTTGTCTTTTAAACTTTAATTGCCCAGAGAACCACATAATAAGGTGATTAAATGTATAAATAAATAATAAAATAATTAATAAATAATAACGGCATTTGCATTTTCCCCTTCTGTTCTGTCTTCATTGGCTGTAGCTGAGGGAAGAGCTGATATCTCAAAAGGCAATCATAATTCCATACACTGTAGAACTCAGAGGAATCTTTTCAAGATGTCTGTATGCTGTAATAATGATTATTGATTGGCACAGTCATTTGGGATTTCCTTCTGTGCATGCCCAAGGAAAGATGTTTCCAGTTTCGCATATATTTAAGGTCTTTTTTTTTTGCCAGTGCACAAAGGCACTGCACAACAGGTTGGGCAAGGACTATTATTAACTTCAAAGAGATGTACACAGGAGAAGATTTGGAAACGGTGACCCCAGATTCCTTTTTTAAAAAAAATCAAAGAAATGAAATGGTGCTATTTTTCACTGGCTATTTCTGCAATTCAGATGCACACTGATTTTTGAACTATGTAAATATTGGTGGTAGGTTTAAACAGCTCAGATTGCTCCTTGACTTGTTGATATTTGAGAAGTCAATGACTTGTTACATTATACTTTCTTTAAATTACATTCTAACTGCTCCACTTTCTCCAAAGCATATAGATAAAGGGTTGTATCCAGACTTAGGGCACAATCCAACTCATACTTATGCTGGGCTGAGGGGAGTTGGATGTGGCAGATCCCCGGCTGGGTCAGCAGGGTCCTGGCTCTGCTGGGCTCTGCTGGCAGAAGCCTCTCCATCACAACTGAACTGGAATCCTGGTGGCTCAGCAGGGGTCCACGGGCACAAGCCAGGGGCCTGGTGGAAGGGGCTCTGGCACAAGCTGGTGTAAGTCTCAAAAAAGGGTGTTCTTGGGGAATGTCAGAGGAAGGGCCAAGGGGGGGGACTTATGCAACATCCAACTCCCATTTGGAGTGCTTCTGTGGATCCTGATCCAGGCCAAAGGTATGCAGAGAAAAAGGTCAATCTAAGAAAATAATTATAATGGAAGTCAATGGGGAGTGCTTACTTACTAGTAGGGGTCATTGTGAGAGCCAGTTTTTCTTTTCCATACATGCACACAGCTCCCAGGTGAGCTGATATGCCACTGGCCCAGCAGCTGCCAAACCGCAAATGGATGCTGCGGACCTTCCCAATGGCTCCTCCTTCACCGGCAGTCCTTCCGCTGGCTTCACCTGAGTTGGATTGCTTTGTTAGTTGTGCTTAGAATAGACCAAGTGAATTCAGTGGGACTTAAGTTAGTTAAGACTAACAACTCCCTTGATTTCAGTGGACTTTCTAGATTCAAACTAATGCTTATAGAGGTCTCCACCAGAGTGGAGACAGTTTGATCTGTTATTTCAGAGAACAGGCTGAAAAGTGCAAAGTTTATCTGTGCATGCCCTAGCGAAATCCCAAGTTGGAGAGTGATTTTCTCTTCCATTGAGTCTCCATTCTCAGCCTTGCAATCCTACACAGATTGGAGGAGTCTGCTGTACTTGTGGAAGTTTCCTTGGAACTCTGCACAATCATTCAGTAATACTAAGGTTCAATTCTCTTGACAGAATTTGATAAGATTTAGTTCCCAGTGAGGTGGTAAACCTGTATTTAGACTGTCCCTCTAGCTGAAAAAGTCAACTATGCTTTACAAACAGCAGTCCTCTTCACCTTCCAGAACCAATTGTGCAATATATGCAGTATATGGTGTATACATTATCTTAGGAGCAAACCCCATAAAATTTAGTGGGACTCGCATCAGAGTAGACATAGGACTGTGCTGTTTGTTATACTTACAAATACACTTGATCTAGAACTTAGCTTGGTAAGTTCAGTAAAAAATTCAGTTTTTTTTTAAAAAAAATTACCTATGAAGAAGATTTATAGACAGAGTTTATCAGATCTTATCTGTGTATCTTTTCTTATTCCTATTTGTATCTTCATGGTCAAGTCCACGGCTCCCATTTCTCTTGCCATTATATGATGGGCCTTGATCTGTATGAATGACCTACATTGCATTCATTAACTCTACTGGCCAAGTTGCTTAGTAGAATCTAACAGGAACAAGTTCATTATACATTTCATGTAGTTAAAAAAAGTACAAAGGTGATGAGCTACTTGTGGAATAATAGAGGTGCAAATATCAAGGATGTTAGCTTTAAAAATTGCACATTTGCTAGCAGAAGATGAAGAGGACTGCTGCTTTTTAAAAATATGCATCGTTTATCTTTCTCCTAATTTGCAGCTCAGTTTCTGAAACATCAAGGTTTCTTTTTTTAAAAAGAAGAAGAAGAAGAAGAAGCAGCTTGAAAGAACAATTAGCTTTTGTATTAAACATTAAAGGCAGACACGAGCTCAGAATAGAACATTAATAGATGAACCATAAAATAAGACAGAATAGCATCTGCCAGGAAAATAAGATGGAACAATTGGTTCAAAAAAGCTTGCCACTTTGCTTTGGATGCACAAACAACTAAATGGCCCCCAGGCCACACATAATGTAAACTGTGCAATTCATGCTTGTTTCTTTGATGGGATATTACTAGTTTGAGTAAAAGACTTTAAACAGCAAGCCTTCCCCATTATTTCTTCAATATATTGTATGGAGCTTCTCTAGGGTAGGAGTCATTAGAACAGGGTTTATTTTCTCTCTCAACAAGTGGTAATTTTCAAGGTGCCACTCTCAAAACCTAAGTAAAATTAGATGGATTAATCTATAATGCCATCATGTCTCCATAAAACTCAGAAAATGAGACAACATTATGGAGGAAGAGATTAACTTCCAAGGTTCAGATGAATGAATGGTCAACCAGGTTAAGGTGGTTTCAGACTGCAAATGCAGTATAGCTGCAATCTTACCTCCTGTTACCCATTCCCAGCTATTTAAGAAAGACAGAGGGGAAAAGAGTTCACTGTGCTATGAACATACTGTGAGTGCCTCTTTACAACTGAATCTGACAAACGTCCACAGGTATTTCTGGCCACTCCATCCCATCTTTGTAAGCGCCACCTCCTCCACTGGCTGGTAAAAACTAGGAAAGTTCCCTATAGGTAGGTGTCTGAGACTGGAGAGGCTTGTGAGAATTAAATTTTTGTGAATTCAGATATGAAATGAATTTTATTAATTCAGATATGCACCTCCCAGATTTTGCTAATCTCCTAATGTTGCAAATGCAATGCAGCTTAAAATATGAAAATTCACATTTGGATGCACATTTTGGGAGAAAATACACATTAAAAGATTTGTGTGTGTTTGAATTTTTTTAAAAAATCATAGATTCATGCACAAATAGAATAACATAAAAATATAAGAAGAATTTGCTGGATTAGGCTTGTGGCTCATCTAATTCAGCATCCTGTTCTCATTGTGGCCAATCAGAATGGAATGATGAATACAAATTAGCGATGGGCAACCTGATTCTGTTGCAATTTGGAATTGGACAGCTGATTAACAAATCCAACTATATAAACTGGGACAAAAGCTCTCCTATATTCCAAGCTTCCAAACTGTGGGTAAATTTTAATAAACGTGCATCAATTAAGTACATCTTGGGAACATGGTGTGTTTAATGCAATGTTTCTTTTCTGTCTCTGAGCAATATGTCATATGCCATGATGTACTAGTCTCTCATTGGCTGTCACTAGTGACAGGAAAGACATTTGATTCAGCTTGCATTGAAAAGCAAGCCTAGTTATTTCACACTTTTTTCTAATTCACTTTCTCCCCTCTCCCCCATTCTCCTTCCCTCTACTCTCCCCTCCCTGTCCTCCTCCCCCATAGTCAGTTTTACCTCTCCTAACCATGATTGCACAGGAGTCAATCCCACTGAACTCAATAAGCATACAGATAATAATCAGATCTGCCTTTTCCCCTCCTTCCCCTCTCCTCTCCTTTCCTCCTCTCTTCTTCCTCTCCTCCCCTATTCCTTTTTCCTCCTCCCCCTTTGTCAGTTTTACCTATTCTAAGCATGATTGCATGGGAGTAAATCCCACTGAACTGAATCAACATGCAAGTGATCAAATCTGCCCCCCTCTTCCCCCTCCTTCGCTCCCCATCCCCTGTGGTCAGTTTCACCTTTCCTAAGCATGATTGCAGGGGAGTAAATCCCACTGAACTCAATATGCTTATGGATGCAAATCCATTCTCAGCAAACATGCACAGGATCCCATTTCTTACCTCCTGGATTAAAAAGCAGATAAATTTGTTGTTGTTGTTATGTGCCTCCAAGTCTACTACGACTTATGGCGACCCTATGAATCAGTGACCTCCAAGAGCATCTGTCATGAACCACCCTGTTCAGATCTTGTAAGTTCAGGTCTGTGGCTTCCTTTATGGAATCAATCCATCTCTTGTTTGGCCTTCCTCTTTTTCTACTTCCTTCTGTTTTTCCCAGCATTATTGTCTTTTCTAGTGAAGCAAAGAAATTTACTAATAGGCAAAAAACCTTGCAATTTAAGAACGTACTTATAGCCAACAGATATTTCTATCAAAGGCCAGGAAATTGGGCAGCTATAGTTAATTCAATACAATATCTCAGAGAGGAGGTCAGGTCTCCTGCTCCCCTGGTGCATTCACTATAGCTGCCCAAATTCCTTGCTTTTTATAGAAATATCTGTTGGCTATAGGTACGTTCTTAAACCAAAATGTTTTTTGCCTATTAGTGAATTCACACTAAAATTCTGATGAATTTTCATGAGAACTTTTTTTTCAAAAATTGCAAACAGATGTGGAAATGTAAAGAACTGAGGACTGGTGAAATGAGAAACTGAGATAAACTGAAATTGACAGATTTGCCCATCCCTGGCTATTGCATACTTGAACCCTCTGTTGATATTAGATCATTCTCCCAAAAAACCAGCAGAGAAAGAAAACGGGCATCTTTAAATCAATCTATGTCCAGCCTATCTAAGAGGCTGTCTCCACCCCTTTGTTCTAGTACAACCTTTAAGTATTGGTTAAGCACTCTTAAGCATAG
This sequence comes from Rhineura floridana, assembly GCF_030035675.1. Lineage (NCBI taxonomy): Eukaryota > Metazoa > Chordata > Lepidosauria > Squamata > Rhineuridae > Rhineura > Rhineura floridana. The sequence goes on along the minus strand of NC_084484.1, from coordinate 10,188,095 downwards.
CTTACATTTCTGTGCCAAGTCAGGACTGCAATGGGGCGCAGAAAAGTGTTTTTGTGACTGCCCTTCAGTTTTGGAATTCCTTTTTTTGGAGATTTATCAGTGCCCAACTCTTTTTGTCATAAAATTTTATTCTAACTAGTTTTTGGTGGATAGAAAGTGGGTGGAGTAGACTGTATATTGTTAACTGTGCTGAACCTTTGGGATAGTGTAGGTTATAGATTCCATACAGAGCTTGGAAAAGTTACTTTTTTAAAACTACAACTCCCATCAGCCCCAGCCAGCATGGCCACTGGATTGGGCTGATGGGAGTTGTAGTTCAAAACAGTAACTTTTCCAAGCTCTGATTCCATATAGGTATGGCAACATGACAAACTGCATATTGTTTTGCTTTTCACCACACTTGAAGCATGAAGAAATTGCATTCTTGCATTACAAGGGCATTCATATGCTGATAGCCCATATTCATTGTAGAGCCTTCTCCAGCTTTAGCTTATACAAGCATTGTTGGAATTGCTAGAGGCCAAATAAAGTGGTGAAGACTGATTCACATGTTGTGTATGTGTGTGGTATTGTGGTAGGTAAATTGCATTATGGGATTTGTCTTTAAAGCAGGGAAAGGATCTGGGGGAAGAAAGAAAGAAGGGTTGGTTGGAGTGTTTGGAGAAGGATTGAACTTAGTTCATTTCAGTTCTAGTGAGTTGCTGGAATGAAGAAGCTTTAAGCAATTGTCTTTTGTGTTTTGGATTTCTTACCACACAACAATGTGAGAAGAGTTCTGCTAGGAATGGCTCTTCAGTCTTGCCCTGCCTTGAAATGTAACTTGACTTCCGTCCTTTCTTTCGCTTCAGCTTTGCAGCAGCAGGAGGAAGGAGCAGCCGGTAGCCTGGTGTGCAACTACTTTCAACAGCTCCTTGACTGATTTGCTTGCTGAGCCTGAACAATTCCTGAATCCCCCTGACCTGTTTGTCAGTTGACAATTTATGCTTAGATTTTCCCCTGGCTCTTCTGTACCACCCACATACTATCATGTCCCCTGACGGATCACACACCACAGGCAGACCTTTCATAGCACCTCAGACAAAATCTTCCCAGTGCAGTTGCTTCACACATGCTGACAGTCATGAGATATAGCTGTAATAAAGGGATGTAAATGCATGTGTGACCCAATCCTAAGAAGAGCAAAGAGGGCAGATTGGGTATAAAATATCTCAAGGGAAATGTTCTGCACATCCCTATCTGGGAGTCACAGAACCTATGGATGCAGGGTGTTACTCAAGCTATGTTATCTGCTGCCTCTCACCAACTGTGGCCACATGGGACACAGAAGCGGATGATGTGTCTGCCACTCACCTGACTTCAGTTGGTCATGTTGCTGCTGCTTACCAGGGTAAGAGGGGAAGGGGGAGGAGATGTTGAAGTGCAAATGCACTGGCAGAAGGGCAGATTGTTTCTGCCAAAGTGTTTGCAGCACACCGGCCTTGCCAGCACCTCACCCCTCCCTCTCTACTTATTTATTTATTTATTACATTTATACCCCACCTTTCTTTTCATGATAGAAACCGAAAGCGGCTTACATATGGTTCCCAGGCGGTCTCCCATCCAGGCACTGACCAGACCTGACCCTGCTTAGCTTCAGCAGGGTGCTGGCCTCATGTGCCTTCAGACCATAGCCCAGTAAGCTGTGGCAATATGACAGACTGGAGGTAGGGTGAGTGGTACTGTCCCACCAAAATATCCGCTACTGACCATACACACACGCACACACTCAGAGAGAGTTGTGAAAAATTGTAAGTCCTGAAATGAGAGTTTCCATGAAATTTTGCATGCATCAAAATTTCAGGACAAATTAGAGGTTACAGTGGGGAGGAGAGCCTGGCTGGGAGTCCAGAGTCTGTGAGTTCAAATCCCTGCTCGTGTCTCCTGAGTGTCAAGTGCCAGCTAAAGATCACCCCCACAGTGAATGGCTCAGGGGTTACAAGCCCTGCCACCTGTGCAGCCGTGGGCAAGCTGCATAGTCCCAAGGAGCCCAGTTGCCCCCCAGCTGGCAGTTGCAGACAAGGAAGGGGCTGGCTTATGCAGCTGTGGCAAGCTGAGCAGACCCTAGCCAGCTGGGGAGGACTAGCCTCAGAGGGAGGCAATGGTAACCCCCCTCTGAATACTGCTTACCATGAAAACCCTATTCATAGGGTAGCCATAAGTCAGGATTGACTTGAAGGCAGTCCATTTCCATTTTTTTTTCTGGAAGAAACTCCTGGTAATTGTTTAGGGAAGTAAAAAATGGGACTTCTATATGCAGAGCTATTGTCAGGGAGCTGGAAGTGTTGGATACCTGCTGGGGTCTTCTGCTGATCCCTAGAACCGCTAGCCCTGCTGTTCCTCTTTCTTGTTATATTTGCCTGCCCTCTCCCAGTGTGCAAGCAACGATAAGACCAAAAAGTAGAAACAGATGCCTCCATTTGGTTTTCCCTCTCTTTCTGGGTGGTGGGGCACATTGCAACCAGATGGAAAATGCAAGCAAATAGACAGTGATGGCAGTGGCAAATAGGCAGGCCCATTCAGGGAGGACATCCAAGGTCCCCCCCAAATCTGGAGCCAACATGGTCTGAATAAATGGACAAGGTATAAATGTTCAGCAAGGGTTCTCAATAAGTGGATCTTTATGAAGCTGTTGATCAAAGTAGCAGTAATGACCTAAATCACTTTTGCTTTCCTCAAAATTCCTTAGTTGATCTTCTGAATTCTCCTAAAATGCCTTTTTAGGAGAAACTCAATGACATCGCTAATTTCTAAATTTTGAATGTATCTAGGTCTGACAATCCAATAGTGAAAAATCTTACATACAGTATCATAGATACTATCTAACAGAAGATTTCCCTTAAAAAAAAGAATTGGAAATTTCCAGTCTTTGCAAAATTACAGATTTTTGAGATGCTGGTATATGATTATTTTATATCAAGATTGTGGAATGCAAATACAAACAAAATCCCAACACCATTCACCCACTGTGATAAATTAGTGCCTGTACATTTTTAATCCTTCAAGGATTTAATTGTTTGAAACAAAGAACCAGTATATCCTCCTAAGAGGATATGAATAAAGATGCTGTCTCATTAGGTAACAGAGACAGAGAAGGTTTCACCTGGCGCCGAAAAGATAGTAGCGTCGGCGCCAGGCGCACCTCATCGGGGAGACTATTCCACAGTTCGGGGGCCACTACTGAAAAGGCCCTGGTTCTAGTCATCACCCTCCGAGCCTCTCGATGGGATGGTACTCGGAGGAGGGCCTTAGATGTTGAGCGTAGTGTACGGGTAGGTTCATATGGATACCATCCTGTACATGTTGCTGGTTCTTGATGCTTCACTGCCTGACACAAAGATCTACACAGAAAGATGCTCTCTCATACCTAGGTGCATGCATTTAAAATGGCTAGATTTTTCTAGGAGGTAAGAATCTTAACTGTGCAAAAAATATAGATGTGAAAACCCCATCCTTTAGTTTCTATGGATATTCCTGCCTCCTTGCACTCTGACATGGTACATTTGGGACACTTATCTGCAAAAGAGGATATGTGATTTTAACAAAGTAAATTTGAATAATCTTGCACATTATATATATATTGTTATCCAAAATTGCTCATCATGCTGTCCATTCAAAAACAAAAACAAACGAATCAAAGTTGTGTGTCACATTTATTTATTTATTAGATTTATATCCCACCCTTTTTCCTAGTAGGAGCCCAGGGCGGCAACATGTGTAATTAACTCCACAGCATGTTGTTCCCCTTATACGGCATAGAAACAACTATTTATGTAGTTCTGAATGACTGTTGTATATAATTGCTGTAACTGTGCATCATCCTGCACAATTAAACTACAGCTTTTTCATGGAACCAGTGATGGATCCAATATTTTCTGCTTGGGACACTGATATATAATAGCAATTATGCAGTTTTTGCTGCAATAATGGATTCTGGTGACATTCAGTGGGAGGGGGTGCAGAAAACATGTGAAGCAATTTTCAGACCCAGAATCCAGTAACCACAAATTCTTTTTGGCACTTTGAAGTTATATATTTTCCTCATGTGATACCTGTATTCCCTGGCTAAGTAATGAAGAGCCAACTTTTTAGTAGTTCTTCCTCTTAAAGAAATGCTCTTCGTGATTCATGGTTACAAAAAAATAAAGGAAAAATATAAAGCAGCTTGGCTGTTAAAGAAACCTTGCATCAAGAAAAATAGTTGATGACATATCCGAGTCGCCATAGCATAATTTTTCTAGGCAGTCCAAATCATTATAGAGTTGTTGAGCTGTTAGTAGAGAAAGTATTCTTTCAGAAATAGTAACTTCTCATTTGCATCACCATAATGCCATCATAATGCTTCCCCATCTGTGGACATAATTAAGTTTACCCTTAAATTTGATTTTAGCAAATACCATTCACAGGTGACTCTTGTTTAGTAAACATATTTAGTAAGAAGAAATGGGAAAGCTGTTTCCGAATCAACTGGTAATAGATTTTCTGTAAAGCCTGAGGGCATGATGCTACAGAAACATTTGTAAACTACCAGTTGCACACATGTCTTTTAGTATTCACTGATTCATTTGTTTCAGCTGAAAAAAAGCATTTCTAGCTACACCAATGCAATGGATAGAAACCCACTCAGATGTGCTTATTGTCAGAAATATTACTTTGTTTAGCTATTCAGGCTCCTGACCCATAGTCATATTTATACTTTGGCAGTGGTGTATTACTCTGCATTCATGCAGTTTTGCCATATGCATGCATGTTTGTGTCTCCCTTACCAAGCTATACTGGGGATAAGTATGCCTATAGCATGGCAATGAGGGCAGAACAGAAAGCCTATTTAAGTAGCCATCCAGCAGAGCTTTTCCAAGTAGTGTGAGGCTCCTTAACCTCTTCCCCCATGAATAATATGTTGAATGCTTACAGACCTTCTGCAACCATGTAGTCAGGCACTCAGTTCCATGATGACCTGAGTACCGATGTTGTGACATTGGACACAAATGCATCATCTTATCCAATTTTATGGCATCAGTTTCAGTTGTTGTGGCCTAATGATGTGGACAAGATGTTTGCAGCATAAAACCAACCATGTGTCCTCTCAGCCCTTACCCATCATGGCTTATTGAGCTACCTATAGGGGAACCACAGGGACGATTTTTGTCCCCAGTGCTATTTAACATCTATATGAAACCATTAGGAGATTTGTAGCAAAGTATTATCAATATGTTTATGACATTCAGCTCTATTTTTGATACATATTAATCAGGTGGGCCCATGCATAATCTGGACCCCGTGGTGGCCAGGATGAGGGCCAATAAACTGAAATTTGTTTATTTTATTTTTATTTATATGAATATATATGTACCACCCTTTATCTTAGGGTCACAAGGTGGTATACAGAAATAAAACAAGTAGAAAGTTAAGAGCTATACCAAATTACAACATAGAATCAGTTGTGTGTCTTTCCATACTCCCTCTTCAGCCTTCTGAGAAAAGAGCCCCCTTACCTGCCCCTACCCCAACAACATTTTAAAATACGATTACAACTTTGGGCAGTGCATGGGCTCTTGCACCAGTCCAATTTTTAAAAAACATAAACGAAATTAAAACAACAAAACCAACTTCAGTGATTAAAAGGCTCCATATTTATGCTAATTACTTCACTACTTTTTTTAAAAAATGTGCTAAAGTATAACATAACTTTAAGCAATATGCCTGCAGTAGGGTTTCTAGAAACGTGAACAGGTCACTGAAGGTTTCTCTGGTTTCTGCCCTGGAAGACCTAACACCAGGATGCAGTTAACAGTTTATTCTAAATGAAATTTAAAAGAGAGCAAAACAACAGTAGCTAAAAAAAAAAAAAGAGTTTTTAAAGGCAGTTATTCTAAGCAGGCAGTGGACCAATTCTTCTGGCTTCAAGGCTTCACAGAACATTCACCATGGTCAAATAACCGTCAGTCAATTGAATGGCACACTAGGCCTCTCCCACACTATGTTTCAACTTACCCATACTAACTTCTGCAACTAATTCCTTTAACATTCTGATGTACCAGCATGCAACTGCTGTTGGAGAATTTTGTATTTCTCCATTGGGATCTTTTGCTGGGGGTCCTTGAATAAAAAGTTTGAAGACACAGACTTGCAGCAAAAAGGTAGGCCTTTATTGGATGACAAGTGTACACTTGGTCAGTCTCCCTCTTAGTGAGTGGAGAACTGCCACTTGGCACTGTTTGCCTGGTGTTTTTTATACATTTCGGAACAAAGACTTTAGCATCTACCAGTCAGGATTTAACACATCAGAATGACATAGGTATGACAGTATTACACAGGCATTTGCACAGGCACTTTGTACTTTCTGCATCATGTTCTAGTGAATTTGGTGTTCTAATGAATTTGGCAATGTTCAGTACTTCACATGAAAGTACATTTTCACAGTGAGCTAAGCGCTCCAGCTAATGAGCTAAGCATCTTAGCTATTCCACAATTCTTTCTACGTCTTAGAGGTACCAAGATGTTCAGCACAGTGTTATCAATTGTTTTGAGTACAAGTAGTTCCAAACAACCGGTATAGTCAGGGAAGTCAGTTCTAAAGAGAAAAGGGGGTTTTTTTGGCTTGCTCCTAAACTATTAAAATATTATAAACCTTTATAGCTTTATAAAATAATATATTTTGCTTATTGTTTATATATAAAGAATTCCCCATTAGCTATACATTTATGTATATATAAAATTCCCCATTACTGCTATGTACCAGGGATTTTTCCAGCAAGGAGGTCACTAATATAATGCATTACTACAAGTCACATGACAGAAATGGTGTGGCAGAAGAGGAAAAGGCAACTTGGCTAGTGAAGCAGAAGGATGGTAAATGCTCAGTGATGTATGATGTAGATGGGGGAGCCATCCTGTTCTGGTGAAAAGCAACCACAAAACACAAGCATTTGCTCAAAGCCACTGTTGCAAAAGGGTCAGTCAGCATCTACATGTCCAAAGGCAAAACCCTGTCCAAGTCAAACTAAAACAAAGTTATTTCAGATGTCAAACTCCACTGTCCTATGTGCCTATGTTCACATCCATAAGTCATGCTGAATGCAGTGCAAGAATTCCAGTGCCCTGATTTCCATGCAAAGCTCCCTGGCAACAGCTTAATGCTCTCTGTCCTCCAAGCCTCATTTCTGGAGTATTTGCAGAGAAGGAGGGGACAACAGAGCTACATTCTAATGGAAGTCATGCTTGTGTATTTCACTGTTCCAACTGTAAGTCATTTCATAGTGCATAATATAGTGATGATGAATTTCTGCATTTTCATATGCAAATTTATCGTATTCCCCTTTAAGATGGGCACTGCCCTTGGGGATACATGGTTGGCCCTGAGACCAGAGCAAGGATCCCCCTGGGGCCAGGACAAAGGAGGTGCATTGGGGCACTTCAGCAGTAGCAACTGCAACTGCCATAGCTGTCGCCAGCAGCCTGGAATACCTCCTTTGGATGCAGCAGCAGCTTCCCCAAGGTGGGAGGGTGATGGCAGAGGGCTAGGTGGAGCTGTCCCTCCCAGACATCCTACCCCTATTCCCAGGCTCAAAAAAGGGGTTCCTCTGGCCCACATTGAGTCCTCCACCATCTAAGTAAATGTAAAAAAAGAAATTGAATCCAATAAAATGGTGACTGTCTGGATGGGTGGACTGCTTCTTGGTCAGGGAATTTGGAAACATACCTGTCCTGGATGGGGTAGTACTCCGGCTGAAGGGATAGGTACATAGTCTCACAATGCTCCTGGATCCATCTCTCATTGAAGGTCCAAGTGGCCTCAGTGTTACTCAGTATTACAGGCATTGACTGGTACACTAGATACAATCATTCCTCAATCAGAATCCACACGTTGGTAACCTCCAGATTGGATTGCTGTAATGTGCTTTATGTGGAGCTGCCCTTATAGCTGCTTCACAAGCTGCAGCTAGCTCATATTAGAGATGTGCTCAAATTTCAAAAAAATTGAATTTGACACGAGATTTCCTATTTATTCGCTTTTTTTGTTCTCACGGATCAGGTTTTTTTCTAGCGGTTTTCCATGCTGAAGCGGATTTTTTTTAAAAAAAATGCCTCAAAAATATCAATATTAATCTAGATATTTTCCTCACCTCAACATATCAATATTTACCTCAAAATGACAATACTAATATTGACATTTTGAGGAAAATATTGATATTTTAAAAAAAATCTATGAAAAAACAATATATTTAAAAATATCATTTTTAATATAGATATTTTTGCAGGGAAAAAACTGAATTGATACTTATCGCAAAGAGTGAACACTGATCCCTTAGAAAGCGGTACCAGCAGGAAGTTGGAAGCAGCAAAAACTGAACCAGCACTGAAATGAGGATCTCAGCCCTGGTTCATATAATGCCTGTGTCAGAGCTGCACTGGCTGCCAATTAGCTACCAAGCCAGCTTTAATACCTAATAGTCTTGATTTATAAGGCTCTAATCATCTTGGGACTAGGATGAGAGATTGCCTTCTTCCACTTCACCACAATTCGCAGGGGAGGCCCTGCTGATGTACGGATATGCATTGGGTGGCAGTGCAGAGGAGGGCCTTCTCAGCAGCAGCACCTACCCTGTAGAATGATCTCCCAGATGAGATCAGGTGGCTACTGACCTTGCACAGCTTCCACAGGAAGTTATATATGCATCTGTTTACCCAAGCCTTTTCCTGGCCATTATCTGGTTCCTGGTATTGATCCTGGGATATTCCCCCCCCTGCTTCTGATTTTTTTCATTAACTGAATTTTATTGATTGGATTGTATTGTACAATATATTGTTGGTTTTATATGTAAACTGCTTTGATAGTTCTTCATAGAAATGAAGAGAGGTATACAAATTTTAAAATAAATAAATGTGTACTGTGTTGGGGAAAACCACAATTTATGTTTTTTCATCTTTTTCTCAATATGACTAATACTAAAGATTTTGCAAATTGAACTTAATTAAAGCTTTTGTTGATGATGCATGATCGGTATTCAAATTCAGCTCATGCTTTTGTCATCGTGCTGCCTTCAAGGTCTAAGAGGGGAAACCATGTTAAAAATTATTCATCAGGTTAAGACTCCACAGATAGACAGAAAAGGTCACTCAAGCGAGAAGACCTAATTTTTTAAGAAATTTAACATTTGGAAGTATAAACAGGCATTAGGCTTTTTCTCTGGAACAGTATTACCATTCAATCCTTTAAAAAGCTCACTAGGCTGAATTTTAAAGAGTAAGGAATTTTCATTTTCTTATATTACAGGGCACAGTCTGGTGTTTCTTCTATGGTGTGAGAGATTCTGTAGTGTCCATGTCTCCTGCACTGCCTAATTGTGGAATATCTCTGGGCCATGTGGGAGATACTATCCACAACAGTGTTGCTTTAGTTGTGCTATGGGTGATCCTGGAATGGGAGAGGAACATGTCTTGGACTCCTCCCATATGATCTGGATTTTCTGATGTTATCAGAACAGCACGAAGAAACACATAATGGGGCAATTTCCTTGTCCTCAAGGTAACATCAGAAGGAGTCTGCAGTTAGAGAATGGCACTAGCAAGCTGGCGTAAACTCATAATGGGAATACACAGTATCCGGATAGATAGACCAGTACTCTGATTCAGTATTTGACAGCAACTCACATTGCTAATATTGTCTATACCTGTTCTGGCTCCTACCCCCAAAATGACAACAGGTGCACTTTCTCAAAACGTTTATTATTGCAGACCAACAGTACTAGCTCCACATTAAGGAAAGAACGGCATGTAGTCTAGGTGCTCCAATGAGGCAAAGGAATAATGACAGTAAGTCAGAATCAAGGCCAAGGTGCAGGTGTCCAAGGTCAGTAACAAGGATTTAAAGATATCAAGGGAGCTGCAAAGTTGTTCCAGTGAGTTTCCCTGTCTCCCTGCCTAGCTTTTAAGTAGTGGCATAAAATGTCCAACTGCTCATGAGAATCCCTGTCCTTGTAAGAATCCCCACAGGGTGCTACTCCTAGGGAAACAAGTCTCCGCTTTTCTCCTGATGTGCTGCTTCTCCTGGAACCCGCCTCCCCCTCATCTAGCAGGAAGCAGCCTTCACAGTTTCTAACAGCTCCTTTTCCTCTGCAGGCGAGGGAGAGGCAACCTCTGGCACTCCTGCCTCATCAGTAGATCCAGGCACATCAGAAGGGGGTGTGTCAACAGGGCTCTGCTCCACTGACTGGTCCTTCCCTTCCTTTTCTACTGAATCCTGTTCCTCAAGTGACTCCTGCTCCTGGTCTGAATCAGAGTACTCAGAGGTGACCGTGCCAATACTTCTCTTCGATCAGGCCTTTGCAGGAGGTTGACGGAGTTGAATCCAACTGTTGAATTATAGCACTGCCTATAGGGATGGAAAGATCTGTCAGTTTCAGTTCTCTCAGTTTCTCATTTTTCCAATGTTAAATTCAGTTCTCTACATTTCTGCAGCAATCGGCAAAAAAAAAAAACCCTCATGAAAATTCTCCACCATTTTAGTGTGAATTTCTTCGCATAAACACATTTTTGTAGGCAGGTTTGACAAAGGTACACATTTTTGCAAGCCATTTCTCATCATTTCATACCTTTTTGCATGTTATTTCATCCATGCTTTCATTTTTATGCACACTTTCCCCTAATATATGCATTTTTGCAAATGTTGTTTAGTTGGCAAACTGCATCTCAGAATTCTAATAAATGTGCATTTTGAAGGATGGCTGTGTTTCGGTTCTCATATTGTTTCAGAAAGTGCGAATTTGATAAATTCTGCTTGAAATGCGCTGAATCGAAATTCTCACCCATCCCTAACTGCCTGTAATAGTTTTAAATCAAATAGTTGATTTTATTATGATATATGATTTTAATTGTGATGTTTTATTTATATATATTTAAATTACTATTATTTTATTATATATAATGATTTTAATTGTTTTATTTATATTTGTATAATAACGATAATAATAAATTTAATTGTGATGTTTTATTCGTATATTTTAAATTATGATGATGATGACGACAATGATGATGTATCTGCCTTTCACCAGCAGGTCCAAGGACATGTTATAACTGTTTAAACCATTTAAAAACAATTAAAACAGATTGTAATCACAGTAATGGGTCCTGAAAACATACACCTCAAGTGTATGGATTTATATGCTGCTTTTCTAGTCAAAGACTGTCCAAAGCAGCTTACAAACAATAATACCCACAAGTATAAAAAAAAATGTTACTGAAACTGAGAATAAAGCAGATTCACAAAGAGTAGAGACACACTTACTGTTGTACCCATTTCTGTGCATCTCCACCTCTTTTTTCTGAAAAGGGAGATACACAATGCTGATTATACTTTTTACTCTAAAATCTGATTGGATCAGCTCAAGTGCATTTTTTTAAAGAAATTCAGCTTCAGGAGGATTTCACAAGTGCTTGGTAGATCAACCGATTTGCTTTCCAGGTGTGGTCAATGGAAATGCATTGCTGCAGGCTCCTGAAAGGTTTGAAAACAGCAGTGGGGAAGGGAGGTGTGGCCTGCAGAGGGCAGAGTCATTTCAAAACACAGCCATAAAAGCCACTGTAGCTGCTTTTGAAGTGACTAGTATGCCCACAGCCAAAATTAAAACAAACTCAAAACTGCAGTAACATAACAAAATTCAAGAATCCATGCAGGGAGCAGGATAAAAAAAATTACTCAGCAATGGCCAATCAAACAAATAAGTCTTTAAGGCTTTCAAAAAACCCTGAGTATAGCCACCTGCCACAGCTCTACTGGGAAGAGTAGAGTGCAGTGACTGGTAGATCCTTGCCTTTTTCTTTTTCTTTTTGCAATCCTATGGAGGCCTCAAAAGCAGGAACTTTATTACACTCATGCTAGGCCAACATTAGGGTTGCCAGATCTCTGTTTTTCAGCCTGAGACTCTGGTCCCCTCCAGCACTCTGGCTAACTCACCTTAATCTCCGGACTTTCAGCTTTCACTTAAAAAAAAAAATTAAGTTTCTAGGTGGTCTGGTTCCAGAGATACACACCAAAACATCAGCTCCCCCACAACTTCTTGGTTGCTCTAAATTCTGCTCTAATCCCTGCCCTTTCAGGTTTTTAGCCAATAAGAAATCAGGGTTGTGATTGACAAGGAATGATAAAGCCAAAAATGTGGAGTCAAATTGAATTGTGTGCCTTCAAGTCGATTCTGACTTATGGCGACCCTATGAACAGCATTTTCATGGTAAGAGGTACAGTAGGGCCCTGCTTACCGGCGCTTCTCTTCCTAGATTTATCATCATCATCATCATCATCATCATCATCATCACCACCATCACCACCACCACCACCACCACCACCACCACCACCACCACCACCACCATCACCATCACCATCACCATCACCAATATACCGCCCCATAGCCAAAGCTCTCTGGGCAGTTTACAACAATTAAAAACATTAAAAACAAGTATACAAATTTAAACCATCAAAACCCATAAAAACAGATAAGCAAGTTAAAAATACATGTTATTCAAATGCTGTTAAAATGCCTGGGAGAACAGAAAAGAGGGTTAAAGCTTCAATTTGGGAGGTTTGCAAAACACTGCCCTCTTCAAAATTTAAACTTGTCTGACTCCTACACACAGGAGAGAAAAAGACTGAAAGCTTACTTATTCAATCTGTGAGATGTTCAGAAAAGCATGAAAAAGCACGTTTCTGAGCCTTGGGCCAGTCACTGCCTCTCAGCCTCAGAGGGAGGCAATGGTAAACCCCTCTGAATACAGTAGGGCTCCGCTTAGAAATTTGGATGTTAAAAGGTAGGGGCAGGGCATTCCCGGCAGGGGGTTGCCAACTCTACTTGGATATGGATATCCTTGTAGAGGATCCCTTGTTAAACTTTACCAACACCACAATCTAAACCATATCTACTGAGAAGTAAGTCCTATTGAGTTCTATGGGGCTTAGTCCCTTAATAAGTGTGTTTAGAATTGCAGCTGTTCGGGGGCATCCATCTTTATTCCTGAGTGCTCCCATCTAACATCTCTACAGCACTAGGCTCCTTTCTTCCTGCAATGGCCTTCAGGTGACTGGCCTGGCCTAGCCTGGCCTGAGGGCACTTGAATCCTTTTTGCCAGAAGCTAATTGGCTAGATTAAATGTTCCCTACCCAGGCTCCATCTTTTAGCTAAGATTTCTGTCTTAATTTCCAATCAGATAAATGTTTTTGTATGAATTGTATGTGCCAAGCAACTGTGGTTGATGCTTAATGTATCATGCTTAATGACATCACTTGGACCCGCCCCATGATGTCACTTGGACCCACCCTGTGACATCACTTGGACCCATCCCATGATGTCACTTGGACCCTCCCCATGACATCATGCGGGCCCGCCCCCAAAATCTCAGGGTTTAGGATGCTACATGGCTGGTGGGCTTTATATATTGCATGTTTGGTCACAGATTATGCAAGCCTGTAAGAGAGACAGTGAATTATCAGTAGATGGGGGAGAATTAGGTGTATTTGCCATTATTATGTCCTATTAGTATTATTGTTAGTCTTCTGGGTGCCTCTGCCAAGTCAGGTGCAGCAGATGGCCACTGAGGAAAGGGGCTTTTCAATGGTGATACCCTAGCTGTTGGAGGTCGCTGATTCATAGGGTCGCCATAAGCCATAGTCGACTTGAAGGCACATAACAACAAACAACAAGCCCTGGCTGTGGGTATCATCTGGCACCTAGTCTGTAGCCCTTTTGGTGCCAGGTTTTTATTTCCCCAGACTTTAAAAAATCTTTAAACATTATTTACAAATCATATAATGTTTTAAGGAATTTGGAGGAGTAGATCTTACTGTTTTCTGAAATTTTAGGTCTGCTTAAAATTGCTTTATGCCGTTGAAAATTTTGCTCTGTTAATATTATTTGCTGCTGTGTTTTTATGCTATATTTCTTCTTTTGGTTTTATGGTTTTGTTTTTCATTTTAATATTTGATTGTTATTGTACATTACCCACAGTACTGTGTTACTGGTCAGCATATAAATGCTATTTTGCATGTATGCATGCATGCATGAATGAAACTTGTTGAAGCACCTGCAACTGTCCAAAATATTTGGAGAAAGTTTTAAGGCACCCATATCCATTTAGTGGTACATAAAGTAGGAGAACATATGGCCTATGGAATAATCACATATTTTACACATTACTTAGTAATTATATTTAAAGTTACAAAGTAGTTCAAAAGCAATTACCTCAGGGTTTCAGATCCTGCAATAAGGCTTTCAAATTAGAAGAAAATAACTAGATAATTGTTGTCTGCTTATATGATAATTAAACAATGGTTTCAATAATAACTGCCTTGTTTGAAAGAGAAGAGAGACCTGTGTAACAACCTTTCTGGCAACTTTCAGTCTCCTAATTAAAAGAGCTGAGTTATATGCTGCAGATAACATGTCATTTTGCCCTTGCCTGTATTGAAAATGGGCAACATTATTATTAGTTGTTAACAGAATATATAAGGGCCACTTCACACATTACGTTATAGGTTCTTACCTAAGATGTTTTAAATGTAAGCTAAATATGCGGATGCAAATAAATATATATCTGAATGAAAAATCATGTGCATCATACAGATACTCTTGCCATGGAGCCAGGATTAGTTTCAGTAACGTGTTGAATGTGTACTCAGTAGCAAACTTAGATCTGCTTCTGTGTAATGTGCGAAGTAGTCCTTAACAGTTTTGACAACTTGCTTACATGGATTTTCTCCAAGCAGTATATTTAGGCCTAGGCCTAGTCGGTGGCACAGTCCCTCCATAAATTGTTCAGAGACTTCTGTTCCAACATCTTTTCCACCTCTTCTGCATTAACTGCTTCTAGCTGAATGTCTGCTATGTCAGTCTAGGAGCTCATCCAGGTGACTGCAAAATGTGTGACATGCCCGCTATATGTGTTCATTATTTTTCGGTCGTCCAAATGACATCTCACGCTGTTACGCATTTTTGCGGGTTAAATCCGCTCCTTGCAATACCAGCAAAAATGCGATTTGCTGTTTAAAATCGGGAATCATCGGCTGTGCCATGAGGAGGTAGGATGCAATACCGCAGACTTTACAGCTGATGGGTGGTTCTTTGGCGTTTCCCCTTGCCCCTTCTCCTCATTCCAGCCAATCATGTATCTACACTTTTGCGCATATGCGAGAATAAGCCCGGGAAAATGGAACCAATCATCACAGTGGGGTGTTGGGGGGGGTGTCTGCAACTACTGTGCAGATGCATTTAATTTTTTGCCAGCCTGCAAACTGGGCAGCCGCTCTGGGTGAGATTTGCAATGCACAGCAAGTGAGAAAGGGGCTGCTGGTCGGTTTCATGCCTGCCTCCGGAAAGCTTTGTCAATTTCATTCTACTCCCTGGAGTTTTTGTTTCAAATCATTTCCCTGCCGGAAGAAGAGAGAAAAGGAGGAGTGTGTGAATGAAATTGACAAAGCTTTCCAGAGGCAGGCGTGAAACCGACCAGCAGCCCCTTTCTTGTTTGTATTTGTGATATTACGCTTAAACGAATGTATGTTTTTCTGCCTTTATGGATATTTAAGGAGATACACACACTGGCAATTACACATTTCTCCAAAAAAGCAAGAAACGTGTCACCCCCCCCTCCTTCTCCCTTTCCTTCCTGCGGCGAAATGATTTGAAGCAAAAACCCCAGCGAGTAGAATGAAATTGACAAAGCTTTCCAGAGGCAGGCTGAAACCGACCACCCCCCTCTTTTTCCCTTTTCTTCCACGGCGAGAACTCCTTTACAGCCATATTGTGCTTCATTGCAAAGGGGGAGAGGAGCATATTTAATTTTTTTGCTGACCAACTGGTTGATAGGGGGAGGTTTTAGAGGCGGAGCTTGGAAAAAGCGAAAAGAATGTAAGGGTCCTACCGCTGTGTGTGCAGGTGCAAAAAAGCATTTTTTTTAATTGGGAAAGAGCAATCTAAAAGGCAAAGTGAGGACTATCAGATGACAAACCGAATATGGAAACCGTGGATTATCCCGCTCCGTTTGATTGATTAGGGAGGATACAATCTGCAATTGCTCAGCAAAGGAATAGAAAATTCTGTCAATTTTGGCTCTCTCCCTTTCTCAGTTTTCCAGTCTGAAATTCAGTTCTCCACATTTCTGCAGCAATTTGCATTTTTTTAAAAAATCAACAATTAGCTTCATTGGATGGCCCTAGATTCCAGTATTATAAGAGAGAGAGAGAAATCCCTATCCACTTTTTTGACATCATGCATAATGTCTACACTTCTATTATGTTCCCCCCTTACTACCCTTTCCCCCCCCAAACTAAAAATCCCCTAAGTTCTAACCTTTTCTCACAGGTGAGGTGTTTCAGCCCCATGATAATTTTGCTTGTCCTTTTCTGAACCTTTTCCAGCTCTACAATATTCCATTATATGTGTGGTGACCATTTCAAGTGTGGCTGCACCATAGCTTTGTGTAAGGGCATTTGTGATATGAGCAATTGTGTTTTCAATCCCTTTCCTAATGATATCTAAATGGAATTTGTCTATTGTACAATTTGTCTATTTTCACTGAGCTGTCCACCATGACTCCAGTTCAGATGGTGTAAGGGCTTATGCTGGGGTGTGAACTCCCCACAAAATCTGGCCACAAAATCACCATATATCTCTATCTGTAGCATTAAGGATTCTGATCAGACTATCAGGTATAGACTGGCTTTGGTTGTTTATGTTCTGGTAACCTCCAGGTTAGACTACTGCCAATGTCGTGTATATGGGCCTATCTTTTATTATGGTTTGGAAACAAGAGCTACTGCAGAACACAGTGTCTATATTGTTAATTGCAACAAGGAGAAGTGACCATAAAACACCAGTTGTGGCTTGGCTGCACTGGCTGCCAATTTGTTTCCAGGTCCAATTCAAAGTACTAGTTTTGGCATTTAAAACCTTATGTAGCTCAGAAGCACTATACCCAAAGGATTGTGTTTCCCCAACATGAACTTGTCTGAACCCTGAGATCATCATCTGAGTCCCTTCTCTGTGTGCTATACACCAAGTCTCCCATTTGCAATCCACCCACTTCCTGTCAAAACCAATTTGCTCTTCAAGTGTACTTTTCTAGAAAAGAGAATTCTGAGGCAGTTACTTCACTGTAGTAGCCAGCCAGCATTCTCCTATTGCTAACAGCACCATGTTTAGTTCCTCCCCCCCCCATAAGGTGCCAGCAGTAGGGATGTGCTTGAATTTAATAAAATTCAAATTTGACACTGGATTTCCTATTTATTCACTTTTTTTGTCCTTGCGGATTAGGGTTTTTTTCTAGTGATTTACTGTGGCTGAAATTGATTTTAAAAAAATCTTCCTACCTCTGTTCTTTTCACAAATGGCACTTTTCAGCAGTTCCCTCTACTACAGAGTCCCATCTCACAGATTTAAAACTACAGACTTAGAGAGGACCCACAGGCAGCATCCAAACCATCCCCCTAATCCTGTAATACTAGAAAGTATTCTTAGCCTCTTCCAAGACTCATGGGCTGTAATTCTTTGGGGAGCGCTTACTGTTAAAAAAAGAAAAGAAAAGGAAAAGGCACATTGTCAAAGGCTCTTATTATCTTCTGTACCCTGGCACAAATCAAGATTGCAGTGATGTGCACCCTTAGGAATAAACCCCACTGAACTCAGTGAGGCTTACTTTTGAGGAAACAGGCAAAGCATTACCCTGTAAGCCTCAGTCAGCAATCACACCACATGCTGCCAGTTATACCATATTCTGCATATGAGTATGTGTTGCGCTGCTTCCTGTGTCTTTTCAGTATAATGAAAGTGTCGTTTTTCTGGTTTCCTCCTAAAGAGCTCAATATATGGTTTTGTTTCTTAAAAATATTATCTGTCTGCTCTGAGCCATTCTATTCTGAACTCTCTGCCTGTAAAAAGGGCAGGGAACTGTTTGAATGGGTAATGTGTATTGCTTTAAGAGTTCTCTGGCATGGATACACTTGGGCAAGTCTGTCATAGAGATGTGAAGGCCTGGAAAAAACATCAGAAAAAAACTCAGAAAAAATGTTTCCCCTCCCAATTCTTAAATCCCCCCCTTTTAACAAAAAACAGAAGTTTTTTTGGGGGGGACTCCCCAGTGGTTCCCAATCTCCCCCTTTTTCCCTCTGGACCTTCCAATCTCTAGTCTGCCATCTCTTAACATTTGTGTTCTTGGCAGTAAAATGGGGAAAAAGTTATGAATGAGGCATTGTGGTTTGTACTCTTTGGTTTTGAAAATAATTATGCCTGTAACATGTAACAATGAATCAGACCTGCATTGCCAAAACTGTTTTCAGGTACAGTAGATTTCACACAAAAGAAAGGCCGGGGAAGGAACTGGCAATCCCACCCCCTATATACGGTCTGCCTAGTAAACGTCGCAAGACGTCACCCTAAGAGTCGGAAACGACTCGCACTATAAGTGCAGGGACACCTTTACCTTTTTAGATTTCACACATCCTTATGCAGATGCCTTTTAACATCACAAGCTGGTAGCTTCTGTTTTCTTGAGAAGGGTACAGTTCATACAAACTGGTTCGCCAAAGCTTTACAGTGAGAATGGCATCGTTTTGTTTTCGGATTTTGATTGCTAACATTTTCACAAAATCTCTTTTTACACGTGATTAGATTTTGACAGGTAAAGATGAGAACAACAGTTTAATTGAAAGAACAAATATGAGCAATGTATTGCAATACATTCTTTCTTCTGGCTACACAGTAGGTGACAATTATTCTGGTACCTGCAGTGAATCAGAACAGCAAAACATGCCCCCTGCACAGTGGCTGCCTGAGCCTAATCAAGCATGAAGCTTTGCAATAATGATGAGATATGTGGGACATGCTAAGTAATGGCATGTAAATTCCATGGAGATCTCTGCATTTCTAAAATAGCAACTGCACACTAATAATGCCTGCTATATTAATTGAGTGCATAGGGCATAATCCAGCCATAGTTTGCGCTTAATTCTTCCACTGGGATCAGTGAGGCTTAAAACACTTAACTTGGGCTAAATTGAGCTCACAGGTTTTGACCTGAAACAATATTCTTGTTTTTCTTAGTCTTAGGGACAGGTACCTAGAAAATGACCTGATGAACAAGAGCATAGGGCTCATGTACCTTTAATATTTGGGCTGAAGACATGGGACATGTAGATATAAGTAAGTAAAACTTTATTACATGCTTAGACATAGGCCATGTGCAAAATATATACATACATTCATACATTTAAAACATCATATCATGTGCCGGCACATCTTGAAATAGTCTGACATAGCGTCCTTCTCTATAACAAGGGATTCTCTCAATTTTTGTGCTGCCACTGCAAAATTGGCCGTTGCGATGGTCACTGGATTAAAATCGTCTGATAAAAGCACGTTGATCATTAATTTATCAGCACAAGGACTTAAGGAGTTTAAAAAAGGGTATAATTTTTTTCCCCTAGGGTTATCATAAAGAGGGCAATGGAGTAAATAATGAACAATGTCTTCAATGGCCTTGCAGCCATAAATACATTGTCTATCGGCTACTGGAATGCCACGAAACCGTCCTTCAAGATAGGCTGTGGGCATTACTTGGAAGCGAAGAGCTGCAAACGCTCTTCTAAGGGGGGCTCTATCTAAAACTTCTAAGTAGTTTGACATATAATGGTCACGTTTGAAACAGGGATACCATCTTGAGAAGGGGGCCGACACTATGGATGCTCGGTCCTGAGCTGCGTCGTAGTCAAAAATCCATTTGCGAAGAGCAATATTATTTAGCTCCAGCAATTTATATGGAGGAAGGTCATATTTTGAAAGTAAAGTTTGCCATTCTGAGACCCCTTCAACAGATTGCATTTGGTCTTGCCAACATTTCTTAGCAGGGTTACATCTTCCATATTGATAAGGTGAAGCCAATATCTTAGAAGGGCTAAGTCTATGCGGGCTGTAATTGATGGCAGCCCCAGTTCGGCTCTGAGATGGGCAGCCGGTGTTCCCTGTGGAAGGCCTAGCATTTGTCTCATGAAAACATTCTGGAAAGACTCCAGTTTAGCTCTGGTTGTCCTTCCCCATAGTTCAACACCGTATAATATTTTAGGGAGTATTTTTGCTTTTAATATTTTTATCATCGGGGGAATGAGTTGGCCTCCTTGGGCGAAAAAAAACTTTTTGGCTGAACCCAGAGCTCGGGATCCGTCTATGGCTGCTGCCTTGATTTGCGGGGTCCAGGAGAGTCTATTGGACAGAAAAATTCCCAGATATTTAAAGGTTGAGACCTGTTCTAATGGGACGCCATTTAAAAGCCAGCTATTCTTAGCTTTCATAAATTTTCCGCAAATCATAACTTTGGATTTAGACTGGTTAATTGTCAGCTTCTGAGATTCACAATACTCTGCCAATTTACAGAGCATACGTCTAAACCCTATTTTTGTTAAGGAACATAAAACCACATCATCAGCATAAAGGAGGATAGCTATCTTTTTATCTCCTATTGAGGGGGGGGGGAGGAAGGAGATGTCAATACTTCCACAATATCATTTATAAAGAAATTGAACAGGAAGGGAGCCAATAGGCACCCCTGCTTGACCCCCCTACGAACTGGGATTTTGGATGACAAGGGACCCTTGTTCCCTAGACGCACCTGGGCTACGTTAGATTGGTAGAGAGCTCTAATCAGCCAGTATAGTCTTTTATCTATGTTCGTTTGGGCCAGTTTTTGCCAAAGAAGTTCTCTGTCCACCGAATCGAATGCCGCCTTGAAATCTACAAAGGCTAGATATAGGGATGGATATGCTTTGGATCTTGTTTTCTTCATAAGGTGGTGCAATATGAAAATCTGGTCGATTGTACTTTTTTTTGGTCTAAAACCGGCCTGTTCTTCACATCTTATCAGATTTAGCTGTTCCCAATCTTTTAACTTATTTAGGAGCAATCGGCTATATAATTTCGATGCTGTATTAAGAAGACTTATAGGGCGATAATTTGCTGGATTAGTAGGGTCTCCTTTTTTAAAAATAGGAACTATAATACTAGTTAGCCAGCCAAGCGGAATCCTACCTGTGCTGTTTATATGAGTAAAAAGGGCAGCTAATAAAGGCGCCCACCAAGATTAGTCTTGTACTAGGAAATCTGGGGGTAACATGTCCTCTCCTGGGGCTTTCCCTATCCTCAGGGCAGATATAAGCTCCCCAACTTCTGCAGAAGTTATTGGTGGCCAAGACGGAAGGGCAGCCAATTCTTCTGCTATCATTACCGAGCTTGACAGAAGTAGACTGCCGAAGATCGTACTGAAATGGGTCACCCACTCCTCTTGAATGATGGAAGGGATAGATGTATGAGGCGCTGAGTCTAAATTCCCCTGCAGGAGTCTCCATAATTCTAACTCGTTCCCCGGGCGGGCCGCCTTTGCTAACGCCCTCCAGTTTGCCTGGTAAAAGGAATGTTTTTTCGTTTTAAGTAGTGTTTTGTAGGCCCTTCTTCGCGTTATTAGTTGATGAAAAATGGCAGGATTGTTATTAGCTCGAAATAGTTTAATTAATTTAATAAGATTTTTTTTGAAATCCTACATTCTTTGTCAAACCATGTTCTGGAGTGGGAGAAGGCTGGTACAATCGTCAAAGCTGTTATCTGGGGACTAAGCTCGGCTATTATAGATTCGTATGCTCTAGTACAATTCTGAGAATTTGTTATTGCCGTGTGATGTAACAAGGGGCACGGACTTATTAGTAGCATATTATGGGCCTTTATCCCTATTTCTTGTGACCATTTGAGACGTTTGCAACTGGTCGAGGGGTTAGAGCTGGAAATCTTTATAAGGTCAGAATTACTATTACAAGGAAACATGAGTGATAGCTTTAGGGGAAGGTGATCACTTTCTGGTCTCAGTAGGACTTCCAATTGCTTGATCCTATTTATCAGCTGGTGAGAGCCTATGAAATAATCCACCAAACTGGCCCCGGCTCTTGCTAAATATGTGAAGGTGCCTTTTGAAAGGTCTAGTGGGGAACCATTTAAGCAGACCAGATGATGTTTTTGTATTAATTGGCATAGGGCTAGACCATATTTGTTAATTGTAGGATCCTGCGCAGATCTATGCAAAAGAGGGAACCCTTCACAAAATTCACTGAAATTTTCATCATCCATTGGAAATTTTGAACCCAACCTGGCATTGAAATCTCCACCAAGGAGGATCTCATAGGAGGGATAACTAACTTGTAGTGTTTCCAAATAAGAATCCAATGACCTCCAGGGGGAATCTAACTGGGAAGAGTTAAAAGGGGGAATATAGATGTTTACACAGATGAACGGCGGAAGGCCAGGAATCCTCAGGCCCAAAGTTAGAGAGCAAAAAGAGTCCTCTATATTCAGTTCTATCACTTGACCAATAAGATGGGTGGCAACCAATATTGCCAATCCGCCTCTCCCTCGACCTTTAGATGCAGATTTAATAGCAAGTTTCCACCAAGATTTATAACCCCTAAGTCCAATTGACTCTTCAGAAGTGAGGCATGTTTCCTGTATAAGAATAATATCAAAAGTTTGTAAAAATTTTATGAGAGCCGGGTCCATCATCTTACTCTTCCAGCCTGCTATGTTCCAAGATAATATAGATAGTGGAGGTCTCCATGCCAAACTGCTCGGTGAATTAAGTCCATTGCTATTTCTAGAATTAGGAATAGGGACAGAGTCATTTGAAGTAGTTTGGATGTTTTTCTGGTGTCATGGGCATGGAGTGATAATGTTCACTAGAGGAGTTAATACACTGACGTTTGATATGACTCTGGCAGTTTGCGCAATGTTACTCGAAGGATCTAATTTGGTCTTTTGAGTCTTATCCGGAGAGCCCAGTTCTTCCGAATGTAGTAAGCGCATCTCGAGCCAGTTGGAATTAGGCTTAGATATCGAGGGACCCAATGTCTTTTGGCTGTTCTGAGCATTTGGTAGGCACGTCTTTCTAGCTGAGATAGGAGAGTCCTTATAGTTATTAAGAAGTGAGGATTGCAAAGAAGATTGGTCTTCTAATTTTGCAGGTGAGGAGTTGAAAAAAACCTCTGGGACTGGAGGAAAACCAGTGGAAATTTCAGTTCCTTTTACAGCAGGATTTCCTTTTGTTAGTTTTTGAATCAGATTGGATAACCTGCTGACAATTTTTGCTTGTTCTATTTTAGGCAGTCGATCATACAATTCCAGCAGAAGATTTTCTTCAGGTAAGTAAACCTCATGGTTTATAGACCAATCTGAGGACGTCGACTTGGGCACCCGATATTGGCCTTGGGCTTGTAGAGAAGAAGTAGTTAGTTGATCCTGGCTTCTGTTGCTGTTAAATGATGTTTGTGGGTGGTCTTTTTTAAAGGTCGGCTGCAATCGAAAGTGGCTAAAAAGTGGGTTTGGAGGAGCCTTGTTGACGAAATAGCGGTGCACCAGGATACCTTGTGTACCTAAATCGCCTCTAGCTTTATAGATCCGATCTGCGAGGTGGAACGAGTGGAAAGTAAGGATTGCACGTCTTTCAGAGTCGTGTGAATAGAGGTAAGTCACGTATTTAATGCAATTCGTTTGTAAATCCTGCATATTAAAATGCAGCCAGTTATTGAAGAAGTGTCTTATTGTAGAGGTTGACCAGAAATCAGATGACTTGGGTAAGAATGTAACCACTAGTTTGTTTCTCATTAGTTTTAATTTCCAATCCAATGGATTGGAAGGAGTGATATCGGAAGAGGAAGCATAGTAAAGCTTAGGAAGGTTTTGAGCATAATTTCCCTTATTTGTTGGCTCAATCACAGTCTCTTCAGGAACTTCCTCATTTCCAATTGAGGAGCAGAGATTGCTTGAACTTAGGGAATTTGCTCTTGTATGCATTTTTTTACATTTGGATGGGGCATCCATCAATTTAAATAAAGGTTTAAAATTCATTTTTCTTGATAAAACAGGCTTGGGGTTTTTAATAATCTTTGATTTTTTTGGTTTTTTTCCTCTCCGAAGAGACGAATCTATTTTTCTGGAGCCTCTTTCATCCACTCCGGAGGCCTGGGATAGGTGGACCCGGGAGTTATGGGTGTCCTTAGCTTTATCAGGAGAATTAGTTTTCTCTGTGCCAAGTTGTGCCATGGCCTTTGTTAGGGTAGTTAGTAAACTGTTCGTTTCAGAAATGTACAACTAGATAAGGGCCAGTTCTTCTGTTACTGCTCTTGCCCAGCCCAGGGACGGAAGATTTAGTCCTGTAACATTTGGCTGACTTGGAGATTTAAAAACCATGCCAATTTCTGGTGTTAAAACCTTAGAGTCCTGAGACTCAGTTACAGAGTCAATTGTCATTATTTCTGAGGGATAGTCCGTAATCTTAGAAGTGAAAGAACAATTAAAACCGGCATCCTGTAACTCTTTTGCTAAGTTTTTGGCATGAGTCTTCTCTTTGACTGTATGAGTTTTCAGATGATAATCACTTGACGACTGAGGGTTAATCTCAGTTACAGCGGATATTCATCATCATCAGATTTATTTACAGTCATAGACCAAACGTCAGTAGATAAAAGATATGCACATTTACAACAAAAACTTACAGAAATATAGTCATATTAAAACAGTAAAACCATGAAACGTTAAGAAAAACAATTACAATATAAAAGCGGGAGCATCGGGGGGGATAAATGCTCTCCATATTGATTGGGCCACAGAGATGCATTTAGCTACTGACAAGGTAATATCTCTGTTTGCCGCTGACAGAAGATGGAGAAGTAAGCGATCAGGCGTTTTATGAGAGAATTTATTAATAATGGGGGTTATGAAGTTAGAACGAATAGAACCATATAGGGAGCACTCAAAGATGACATGAGAGAGAGTTTCAATGGCATTAACACCACAGGGACATAAGCGGTTTGCATATGGAATGCGCTGAAATCTCCCTTCTAATAAGGCGGAGGTAAGACAATTAAATCTAGCCTTCGTAAAGGCTAGACGATGTTTAGGAATCGTAAGAAATTCCAAGTATGGAGCGCTAAACAGTGGAGCATAGCTCAGGCCAAAGTGAATAGGGGAACAAGTCGAGGTGGCTGCAGTGATGGAACGTTGCAAGTCCATATCACTGATGCGGGTCCGGATAGAGAATTTAACTGACTCTGGAACGTGTGACATCAGATGTTCAGTAGAGAGGCCAATACTTGCAAGGTAGTTT
The DNA here is from genome assembly GCF_030035675.1 of Rhineura floridana. NCBI lineage: Eukaryota > Metazoa > Chordata > Lepidosauria > Squamata > Rhineuridae > Rhineura > Rhineura floridana. Next base: position 10,162,886 of record NC_084484.1, on the reverse strand, counting down.
GTAAATGTTTGGGCCCATTTCGAGGTGAAAGAGTCTTCCCAAAGTAAAGGAAGATAGCCAGAGGAATTTTCATATGACATTTTAAGCCAGTAATTTAGGGCAGCCGTCCACCCTTGGGACTCAAGCGAAGCTAAGCCAGATTCTAATCTAAGAACCGCCGCTGGAACACACCTGGGGACTCAAAAAATTTGTCTAAGAAATAAAGAAAGAACTGCTTCCACTGAAGAATTAAAGGCGCCAATCCATAAAGGTACCCCATAAAGAAGTTGGGGAATAATTTTAGAGCAGAAAACCTTTAGGGCTGCTGGGATGTATTGTCCTCCTTTAGTAAAGAAGAACCTTCGGATACCACTGGCTGAGTTGCGAGCGGTAGAAATAGCCCCTCGAATATGGGGAGACCAAGACAGTGATGAATGGAATAATATACCAAGATATTTGAATTGAGAAACCTGTTCAATTTTATGGGTGTTGATTAACCATTCGTGGGCAGGGGAATGCTTGGCAAACGCTAGGATTTTAGTTTTGGAAAAATTAATAGTCAATTTATTGTCATGGTAGTAGCTCATAAAAGATCTTGTTAAACGTTTGAGTCCTACTTTAGATACAGATAGAAGAGCAGCAGCATCTGCATACAATAGCAAAGGACAATACAGCTTCGCTAATTTAGGGGGGTGAAAGCCCGGGGATTGGCAGTAAAAGGACAAATCATTCATAAAGAAATTAAATAAAAGTGGGGCTAGTATGCAACCTTGTCGGACTCCCTTTGTTGTAGTGATAGGGTTTGTAAGATGCCCTTCACGGCTGCATCTAACTCGAAGGGATGTTTGATGGTGCAGTAGACTCATTAAAAAAAGGAGTCTCTTGTCAATTGTTGATTTTGCAAATTTTGCACATAGTATCTCCCTGGTGATGGAATCAAAAGCCGATTTCAAATCGACAAAGGCAACAAACAGGCCGTTGCCCCAGCGGTTTTTATATTTTTCTGCTAAATGATTTAAGATCACACAATGCTCTATCCCAGACCTACCTTTCCTAAAAGCTGCCTGCTCCCTCCCAAGGATGTTTTCCTCCTCCAACCAAGAGGAGAGTCTCGCTTTTAGGTAGCAAGCGTAAAGTTTACCAATAATGGAGAGGAGGCTAATTGGGCGGTAATTTGTTGGGTCCTCATTATTCCCTTTTTTGAATATAGGGATAACTATGGATTCGAGCCAGGGCTCAGGGATGCAACTGGAGTTGTTAATCAGTGTAAAGAAATTTGCTAGGAGAGGGGCCCACCAAGCTTGGTGTGCTTTCAGCATTTCAGCGAGTATATTGTCGAAACCAGGGGCTTTGCTGGATTTCAGGCTGGCAATCAAATCAATAATTTCTTTTTGAGTTACAGGTGGCCATATGGGAAGATTTGTTGGATCAATGGTAAAGAGGCCAGTATTTACAGTCTCATTACTAGCAGAGAAATATTTATCCCAGAGATATGGGGAGATATGACATGGGGCCGGGTTTGGAGGTCTCATAGAGCCAGAGACAAGCTCCCAGAAACACTTCGAATTTTTTAATCTGGAAGCTTGAATTAAGGCATTCCAGTCTTCATACATCACTTGCCTTTTTTTGGTGGCTATCATTTGCTTGTATGACTTTTTGATAATAAAATACTCAGGGGGAAGGGTAATTAGATTTTTATGGCGGTATTGATGATAGATCCTTCTCAGCTGTCTCTTGGCATCTTGGCAATCCTTGTCAAACCATCTGGGGGAACCTATGGTGGTAGAAGCTCTGAGGGAAGATAATGGCGGCGTGATGGATGCTTTGAGGTTTGAAATTAAAGAATTATACGCTGTAAACACTAAATATGGATCAGTAGCATACATGATCTCCTTCTGTAAGGACAGAGCGGAGGAGGAGGTAAGAAATAAGGCCACTTTTGAGGCTACTATGGGAGTCCAAAAGGTCCTTTTATGGGTGACATGAATTGGGTTGGCCATTGGTTTATGGGTAAGGAGCAAGCGACCCCTTATTGGTAGACATAAGGAAAGAGTAAGGGGAAGGTGGTCACTTTCCTGTCTAGAGCCGATGGAAAAGTTTAAAATAAACTTCAACAAACAGTATGAAACTAAAACGTAATCGATGACACTACACCCAAGACCGGAAATGAAGGTAAATTCCGCACATGGATCTATCTGATTGTGGCCATTCAGCATTGTTAGGCTGTGGCTAGCAAGGAATCGATTTAAACATATACCTCCATAATTTATCTTTAAATCCTTGGAGGTCCGAGTATAGCATGGAAAATAAGGGGTAGTATTTGTGAGTGGGGGGGTGGGAAGCATCCAACTTCGTTTGAAAAAATTGTGTAATCTTTGGTTGGGAAGTTGAATTTGTAGATAAAACATCCTCTTCATTTGGGATTATACCCAGTTCTTGGCATTTTTTCCTTGTGAATACCATTATAATGGCTTAAGTACAGAACTTAAATGTGCACAGTCATCAAATTTAAAGGGCCAGATGCTTGAAGCCTTGGGGCAGATCTTGAATTAAAAATACAGACTGCCCAATTGGGTTGGAAATGCAACCCAATGTACACTTTGTCTTACATTGGGTACAAGGTCAAGAGAAATCCTGTACTGTTTGCCGTTGCTTAATTCCTAAAGACAGCTGTTGATACAGAGGCAAGCAGCTGCTGTTATCTTATTTTGTCTGCGAGGCATCATTTAGTGGCTATAAAGCACTTTGGAATGTGCTTTGGTCTTTTAACCTCAGAGACTAATTTATGTCAAGTTGTTTAGTATAAATCAAAGTTGACTTTAGGAGTTTTAGATTACAACCAAAGGGAACCGAAGTGATAAGCGTCTTACCGGAACCCAGTGCGGCCGGAAGTCCCCCATGTAGATATAAGATTGGGTGACTTTAGCAAAATTACTTCTTCAACATAACTGTTATAGGTACAGAAGCCCTTTGCATCGGTCACCAGGGCTGTGCACCGGATTTGACTTAGTCTTGAGTCCCAAACTGAATTGCCCTGTTTTGGGAAGAATCCAGGTGTTGCTCAAGTCAGGTTGAAACAGCCCTGGATCACTGAGGGTTGGGTTAGGTTGGGTTGCCCAGAGTGATCTGGGGTTGTTAGGGGGCGGGGTGTCAGGCAGGCAGGCAGGCAGAAGAAGCAGACATTGGGTGTTAAGAAGGAGGGGAAATGGAGGAACCTGGAAAAGGCCTAGGAGAGTAGGAAGGAACCTACCTGGCTGGCTGCATCTTCCTGGGGTGCTGGGTGGTGGATGGCTTTGGATGCGGGGTACAGACTTTCCTGCTCAACCACTCCTTCCCATCCAACCTCTCCTTTTTCCTGCCTGATGCACTGCCTCCTGAAGCAGCACCACACAGGGTGGGATTTTCTGCTTACCAGCTGGAAAGCAAATGATTCCACCCTGCAGAGAATGTGCTCACAAAGGAACAAAAAAAGAAAAAGAAAAGAAAGGGCCCAGAGAATCCACTGCCAAATGAAGACTGCTGTAGTTGTTCCTCACCAATGTCCCAGTGAAATCTTCATTGACTGCCAATTTTGTTGTCCTTATAAGTAAACACTTTCATCCCTTCCTCTTTCCTTGTGAAACTTCCCATTCTCAAGCAGCTGCGGAATGTATCATGGTTCTCACAAAAACAGGGCCAATGCATCCTGTCTAGTATGCAAAAAGCAATTTTACAATTGCTTACTACTTATGCCTCTATTATGAGGCAGCCATTTTCATCACATTTCGATGGTTACAGCTTTGGCTCCTTTCCCCAAGTGGCCACTGGCCAGATAAGTCTGACTGGCACAGCCCCAAAGCCTGGTGGGGCAGCTTCTGCCTGACCCACACCACACCATCCTGTAGTGAATAAATAGGTTAGACTCATGACAAGAAGCAGTAGCTGCTATCACAACCCCCAAAAACTTGAACTGGCATTGTCCAGAAAACATGTGGAGAAGGCATAGGGAAAACTTGGCCCACCAAATGTTAAAGAACTACATCTCCCATCATTCCTGGCCATTGGCCATGCTGCCTGGGACTGGTGGTAGTTAAGCTACATGTGGAAGGCCAAAGGTTCACTGTATTAAGTCCTCCTGCGGCCCTTTACCAAAAAAGACAAAGGAGTCAGAGTAGAGTTTTCTGCTGTGAGCTTTTTCTTTACTGAATATTCTAGAACAAGAAGAAAGAACAGGAAGAAGAAACAACCACAGAGGGCATGCCTGAATGTGTTTTTAAGGCAGCCCTAAATAATCACTGGCAGAACAATAGATTAAAGATGTAGTCAAACAATCACAGTCATAACAACACTGACCCAATACCCACTCTGTAGAAGTTTAGGAGCTGTGGTGGCTTTCTTATTCGAGTGGGATAGCACCTGTCATTACAGGCAGAAATGCTTGGTGTGTCTGGTGGTACTGGTGACTGTGGAGCAACCACTGGCGAAATGTCTTCTTTGAGGGCAGGTGCTGATGGTGGTGACTCAGAACTTGCAGTTGGAACTCCGGTCATGTCTGGTGCTACCTCTTCATTCTGTACCCCTGATTTCCTCAACTGGCCAATGTGTTATCTCCAAATGTTGTTGGGAGCAATCTCTACAGTATAACAGAGTGGTCCAGTCCTTTCTTTGATCGTCCCAGATACCCACTTTTGTTCTCTTCTGCAGTACCTCAGTAGAACAGGTTGTCCTATTGAGAAATGTCATGCTTCTTCATGAGAAGATTGCTCAACTTGTTTCAGTTGTTTGTCCTGAACACTTCTTCTTGAATTGGGCTTGAGAAAATCCAACCTTGAATGTATGACCCAAGAACAACACTGCAGGTGCTTGCTTTGTTGTTGTATGTACAGTGTTGCGGTATGCAAATAGAAAATTTGCAAGCTTTTGGCTCAGTGTGATGTTTTCCTCGACATTGCTCACAAAGCATTTTTTAAGCTTTGAACAAACCTTTCAGCCAATCTGTTTGTAGCTGGATGATACGGTGCTGATGTTACGTATCTAATTCCATTCTTTTTCAGGAATGCCTGAAACTGTTCAGCTACAAATTGCGGTCCATTGTCACTAACCAGATGTTCAGTAACACTTGTTCTTGCAAAGGGGTCTCACAATACCTCTATGGTATGCATGGCCATTGCTGAAGTCATTGTAAACACTTCTGGCCACTTGGAACATGCATCCACCACAATTAAAAAGGTTGTGCCCAGAAATAGTCCTGCAAAGTCTATGTGAATTCTCTGCTGGGGCAAGGCAGGCCATTCCCGTGGATGAAGTGGGGCTGTTTTTGGCAACTTTTGGACATGCTGAGAACCCAAACAATTCATTATAAGCTGTTCAATTTGTTGGTCTGTTCCTGAGCAACAAACAAAACTTTGGGCGAATGCCTTCATTTTAACTACTCCTTTATGTCCAACATGTAGCTCCTCCAACACTCGAGCTCTTAGCTTGGATGGAATGATGACCCATAGTCCCCACAGAGTACAACCACTGTCAAGTGTAAGTTCCTCATGGCGGTGATAGAACTCCATGAACTGAGATTTCTGCTGCTCATTCCAGCCATTTTGGGTTGCTGTGTAGACTTGTGACACTGTAGGGTCTCTCCTAGTTTCTCTTCGTATCATCTCTGCTGTGATGGGAAGACTATCAATCTCCATGAGAGAAAACATGTCAAAAGAATCTCCATCTGATGCGTATTCCTCAAGAGTTTTCATCCTCGAGAGGTAAACGAGACAATCCATCTGCATTTGAATGACTGTGCATCCTCTTAAATTCTATTCTGTATCAGTGCCCTCTCAGAAACAATGCCCATCGCTGAGCTGTTGTCAGATGAACCCCTTTTTGTGGATTGAAGATGGACAGTAGTGGCTGGTGGTCAGTGGTGAGGGTAAAGTCTCTCCCATATAGGTACTGATTGAAATGTTTCACACACACCCAAACCAAACTTAGTGCTTCCCTGTCTATCTGTGCATAATTTCTCTCTGCAACTGTGAGTGAACGTGATGTAAAAGCTATTGGATGTTCGCTGCCATCTTCCATGACATGTGATATAACTGCACCAATGCCATAATGATGAAGCACCACAAACTAGTTTCACTGGTAGGTGTGAGTTATAGTGTGTGAGCACAGTATCTGTCACCATTTTCTTTGCTTCCTTGAAAGCTTGTTCACACTGTTTCATCCACTGCCATGTTCTCTTCACTTGTAACAAGGTATTCAAGGGATGTAGCACAGAAGCTAAGTTTGGCAGGAATCTGTTATAATAATTAATGAATCCTAAGAAGGATCATAGCTGGGACACATCTTTTGGCCTTGGGGCATTTACAACTGCTCTGTTGTTGTCTGTACATCAATAATGTGACCACAGTATGTAATGCTGTTTAAAAAACTCACATTTGTCACATCATGCTCTGAGTCCATAGTCTGCCAATCACTGCAGAGCTGTCTTGAGGTTTTGTAGATTCAATTCAATTCATTTATTATCACAGTCATAGACCAACATAAAAAGTGTACAAGATAAAAACAGAGATAATTCAGTACAACACAGCACACTTAGCATAAGATCTCATTAAAATCAGATCCTCGTCATCAAATTAGCTATCAGTTTAACAAAGTTCTTCTGCAACACATAGCAGCCGCACAGAAACTGGCAACCTTTGCTGATATCTGTGGGGTTTGGTCAGATAGGAGATAATCGACATAAAAATATTCGTTTCTGCCTGGAATGTTTTTTAAGATTGGAACAATTAACACAGTTCGAAGATCCCAATAGAATGAGCAATATAGTAGTACATGACCCACCGATTCTATTGCCCCCTCATCACATGGGCATAACCTCTTACCATAGGGAACTTTTTAAAATCTTCCCTTTAAGAGAGCCGAAGGAAGAGTATTAAGCCTGGCCAGCGTAAAAGCTATTCTGAATTTGGGAATGGTCAACGATGTTAAATAATGGGCGAGAATAAATGGCCTTGCATTACATCTGGCATTCATTGCCATCAACATGTGGTTCTGAAAATCAGTGTCCAGGATTCGCTGGAAGATATGATCTTTTGCTTTTGCATAGCCCATGTTAAAGATCGTAGGGATGGAAAACCCTGAACTGGATAATTTGCTGTTTATCGACACTTCCCATTTAGACTGGAAAGCATAGGATAGGGTATAAGGAGCCAGACCCACGGGCACAAATGTCATTTTTAACCATCCATATATGAGATTCAATTGAAGGAAGCCCAGCTTCTAATGGTAAGATGCAATTAGGAACACAGTTTGGGACGGCTAGTATAGATCGTAAACATTTAGTTTGAATTATTTCCAGAGGGGAAAAATTATCATAGGCACACACCTGTGCACCATACAGTAGCTGAGGAATGATTTTTGTCACAAAGACGTGGATAGCTGCTGGAACATATTGTCCCCCTTTAGTGAAGAAAAAAGAGAGGAGCGCCTTCGCACTTCTCTGCGCATTAGCAGTGGCAATCCTTACTTGCGGTCGCCATGAACCCGATGGGTGGAATGTCATCCCTAAGTATCTGAAGAAGGCTACTTGTTCGATTAGGTGCTCATTATCTGCCAACTATGCTTTGTCCTTTTGCTAGAAAAGACTAGGACTTTTGATTTATCATAGTTAATTGTCAGGCCTTCTGTTCTACAATAATCAGCAAGTGCCCTTAGCGAACGCCTTAACCCGATACACGACAGAGATAGAAGAGCTATGTCATCAGCGTATAAAAGTATTGACAGAGGCCTCTTAGATAATCTGGGCGGGTGTAGGCAACTCGGTATCAGACTATTAACTAAAGAATTGATGTAAAAATTGAACAATAAGGGGGCTAAAATACACCCCTGCTTAACCCCCTTAAAGGTGGGGAGAGGGTTAGATAAATGTCCAGCACTGTTACATCTTACACACAAATAGGTGTTATCATATAAGCAACAAATTAGTAATAAAAGGCGCTTATCAATGTTAGTCACCTCGAGTTTCTCCCATAGTCTGTCTCTAGATATCGAGTCAAAGGCTAGTTTGAAGTTGATAAAAGCCGAGTAGAGAACTCCACCAGGATTAGCTGTATACTTATCGACCAGGTGTTGCAGGACAAGGCCATGGTAATGGTGGAACGTTCAGCTCTAAAACCACCTGTCCGTCTGCTAAGATGTTTTCGTGATCCAGCCAGTCTTTCAGCTTCTCTTACAGGTGGCTAGCATATAATTTACTAACAATACTTAAGAGGCTAATAGGTCTATAATTAGAAGGCTCAAATCTTGAGCCTTTTTTAAAGATTGGGATGATTATAGTGAGACCCCAATCTTCTGGAATTAAGATGGAGTGATCTATACATGTGAAAAGGGCCACTAATATGGGGGCCCACCAGTCTACATTAGATTTAAATACCTCCGGGGGTATATTATCAGCCCCTGGGGCTTTGCCCGGTTTCAATTTGGCAATAAGCTTAGAAACTTTCTTGCAGGTAACTGGTGGCCATTCAGTAAGATCCTTTACATCAAATTTAAATGTGTATTGTTGTTGTAAGTAACCTCTCACATATATTTTATTAAAATGTGCCTCCCAGGTATTTGCCAAGATAAAACAGTCCGGATTGCTATATAACTTAGGCCACCCCTTGGCAATGAGCCTCCAGAAAGTAGTTGAGTCCCTTAGCCTAGATGCTAACCACCCATCCTGAGCTAGGTACTAATGCTGCTCTGCCAAAACCGGTTAATAAGCCAGGATATAACCTAATCCTTTCATGGAACATCTCTGGCTGGAGCAATAAAGCATCCGATTCATCATTTCTGGAATATCTTAAAAAATATGACATCATTTTCCTCCAAGAGACCTGGCTCGTGGAGGACCTTGAACTAAATGGCTTTACAACCCACTTACTGGAAGCTACTCCAAGTACCAAGGGAGGGCAACCCAAGGGAGGCCTTTGCATGCTTATCTTGACAAAATTGTGTGCCTTTACAGTTAAACCAGTCCCCCGTCGGGTCTTGCTATCCCCTTGCTGATCAAATTGGACTGGGCGTCCTTACTGCTCATTAATCTCTACTCCCCTACATCTCATCAAAAAAAAAAACAGGTAAAGCTGTTATGATAAGAATAGAAGAGTATGTGGCCAAGTTGACATCTTTAAACCCCGACACACTGGTGATTATTGCAGGAGACTTCAATGTTAGAATTGGCAAGAATGACGAGGCCCTCTATTCAAGATTTCACATCCCAGTACCATGCATGGATGGCCCTTTTAATCTTCCAACCAGACAATCGAAAGACAAAGGCATTAGCTTTGCTGGGCTATGCCTTATGCAAATGTTGAACAACCTGAACCTAGTCTTACTAAAAGGACATGTGAATGGAGACATTAATGGTGAATTTAGTTTTCTATCCGGTCATGGAACCTCCACAATCAATTTTTTCATTGTCTCTCATGAACTATTTAGGGCAGTGTCCTCGTGCTCGGTGGGTAACCACTCCGAAAGTGATCATCTCCCTCTAGCCCTTTCTTTAGACTGTGGAAATCAAACCATATATGTGGATCAAGAACCAATACTCAACACAGCCCTCGAAATACGCTCATCCCACATTAGATGGTCGCCTAATATAGACAACAACATAAAAGTTGCTTTAAATTCAGATAGATGTCTTGCTATCCGTGATTTTGTAGCTACAGCGCCCTTGGCAAGAACTATATTTGGAGCCTTTCAACAATTGATCATGGCTTTGCAAAAGGACTTGCTTTACAAACCAAACAGTAAGCCCCCTAATATTGCTGGCAAATCTAAAATATGGTTTGATTATGATTGTGTGGCGTTAAAAAAGCAATTAATCCAAAAATACAAAGCTTATAGAATTAATAATTCTCCGCTGCTACTCAGGGAACATCTTGAACTAAAGAAGCAATATAAAACAGGTTTTGTAGATGCATCTCATCATTTTTTCTGGTGACAATTATGTCATCTAAATAGCACTGAGTGCCTAGACAGCCTTGTAGCACCTGATCCATGGCTCTCTGCCAAAGCGCTGGTGCTGATGCTATTCCAAAAACAAGTCTGATGTAGTCCTTATGTGTATTTATGGTGAGAAACATCTTAGAATCATCTTCCATTTCCATTTGTAAATAAGCGTTTGCTAGGTCTATTTTGCTGAAATGTTGTCCCTCAGCTAGGTTAGCAAAAATGTCATCAATTCTGGGCAATGGATACTGCTCAGCACATAATACTGGATTAATGGTAACTTTAAAATCGCCACAGATTCTGACAGCTCCAGTCTTCTTAGCTAAGGGAACCACAGGTGTAGCCAATGGCCTCCAATCAACTTTTGAAAGAATTCCCTCTGCTTCCATGCAAGCCAGCTCAGTTTCCACATTTTGGCATATGGCGTATGGAACTGGACGGGCCTTGTGAACTTTGGGTGTGGCATCCTCCTGTAACACTAATTTATCTTTGATGTGCCTTAGTGTGCCAATGCCAGCTTGGAACACAGGTGCAGCAGCGTCCAACACCTTTTCCAGCTTACTTTCAGTGGACTCCAACATGGGGAGCATGGTGTGTAGACTGTTGATAGCACTCCAATCCAGCTGCAGCTTCCTCAGCCAATCATGACTCCAGAGTACTGGTCCACCTGTTTTCAGAACATATAATTCCAACATATTTTGTTGGTTATTATATCTCATGGTTACAGGTGTCATTCCAATGAGAATTATCTTTTCTCCAGTATATGTTTGCAACTGTAGTTCTGAAGCATTTAGTTGAGCATGTCTGAATTAGCTGCTCAAATTCATGATGTGATATAACTGATACAGCTGAACCAGTGTCCAGTTGCATTGATGTTGTTTTGCCATTCACTTCTGGTGTAAGCCATATTACTTTTCTTATTCCACCCTTTATATTATAGATTTCCAGGCTAGCTAGCCCTGTTTCACCTCTGTTATCAGGTTCTTCCTCTACAGCATGTCCTTCTGCGCCTTTTTTAAAGTGGTGGCTCAATCGATTATCTTTGTCTCTGTCATTAGCAAATGGTTGCCTTTTACCAGAGTGACAGACTCTCTGAATATGTCCCATTTTATTGCATTTTCTGCACATTTCACTTCTAAATCTGCATTGAGCTGGTGTGTGTGAACCCTTGCCACAATGATAGCACAGTTTATTTGAACCTGCTGTCCTCTCTTTACACTTTATTGCAAGCACGTTTGCTTTCACTCCTGACTCCAGCTCTATTGCATCTTTGGCAGCAGTTTCCGTAAATATAACAATTTCAATTGCTCTCTTAAACATTAAATCTGCCTCTGTTAAGAGTCTTTCTGAATGCTTTCTTTCAGAATTTCACAGACCAGCCGGTCTCTCAATGAATCATTAAGCCCCTCACCAAATTGACAATACTCAGATAATCTTTTAAGTTCAGCTACATATATTGCAATGAACTCTCCCTCTTATTTCATTTATGGAAACTGAAACGCTCTGCAATCAGTAATGGTTTTGGTGCCAAATGCTCCTGCATTATTTCATTAATTCTGAAAAGCTGAATAGTGAAGGTTTTTGTGGAGCAGTCAAACTTCTTAGTAAACTGTATGCTTTGCCTCCCATAACACTCAGTAACACTGGCACTTCTTTTCAGCAGCAATCTCATTTGATTCAAAATACTGTTCAGTCTTCTCTGTGTATAGTGTCCAATCATCTGTTGCACAATCAAAGATATCAATCTTTCCAAGACAGCAAGCCATCCTATTGTTTTTTCTTTATTCACTGTGACCAAGTCTCTCTCTCTCTCCCCAGAGACGAAGTTAGCCCTAGAGCTTTAATGTTTTTATCCTCATCGCCACCGTGAAGTCCTGCTGCTGCCCTTTACCCAAAAAGACACAGGAGTCAGAGTAGAGTCTTCTGCTGTGAGCTTGTTCTCCCCCACGACCTTTTGATTAGCAAACTGGTCAAATGTGGACTACATGGAAATACTGTCAGGTGAATTTATAACTGGTTGGAAAACCGTACTCAAAAAGTGGTCGTCGGTGGGTCTGCTTCGGACTGGAAGGAGGTCTCGAGTGGAGTGCCACAGGGTTCTGTCCTGGGGCCGATACTCTTCAACATTTTTATCAATGACTTAGATGACGGGGTGGAGGGAAGCCTTATGAAGTTTGCGGATGATATGAAACTGGGAGGGATAGCTAACACAATGGAAGACAGGAATAAAATCCAAAGGGACCTGGATAGACTAGAAAATTGGGCTGAAATTAATAAAATGACATTCAATAAAGACAAATGCAGGATTCTGCAGTTAGGCCACAAAAACAAAATGCATGGGTACAGGATGGGAAATACCCGGCTTAGCAGTAGTGCGTGTGAGAAGGACCTTGGAATTGTAGTGGATCGCAAGTTGAACATGACCCAGCAGTGTGATGCTGCGGCAAAAAAGGCAAATGCAATTTTGGGCTGCATAAACAGAGCTATAGTTTCCAGGTCGAGGGAAGTAATAGTCCCACTATATGTTGGCAGCAGTTGTGAGGAAGCCAGTAACCCAGATAAACGAAATAAGACGCCAGCTAAATGCCACAGCTTTTGTTAGGAAGAAGGTTTACTTGCAGCATACAAATAAAGTTCTTGGTATAGACAGAAATACAGATATACACAATAGCACCTTCTCTCCTACTACTCCTAAACTCCCCCACACGCTGCAGTCTCCCTCCTTCTTTTATGGGCCTCTCGTAATTGAGTTGAATTCCTGCAGCTGTGTATCTGTTACAACCAGAGCCGTGATTAATCTCTCTGTTAACCCTTGCCTCCCCTGTAATACCTGCCATCCTAGGGGATCACAAAAAATGCAAGTCATTCTGACTATAACACTATATTCTGCATTAGTCAGGCCTCATCTGGAATATTGCGTTCAGTTCTGGGCGCCTCATTTTAAGAAAGATATAGACAAGTTAGAGCGGGTTCAGAAGAGGGCGACGAGGATGATAGCCGGTATGGAGAACAAGTCTTATGAGGAAAGGTTGAAGGAACTTGGCATGTTCAGTCTGGTGAAGAGAAGGCTGAGGGGTGACATGATTGCACTCTTTAAGTACCTGAAGGGCTGTCACATAGAGGAGGGTACAGATTTGTTCTCTGCTGCCCCAGAGGGTAGGACTAGGTCTAATGGTTTTAAGTTGCAGGAGCGTAGATTCAGATTGGACATTAGAAGGAACTTCTTGACAGTAAGGGCGGTTCGGCAATGGAATCGACTGCCTAGGGAGGTGGTGGGATCCCCTTTGCTGGATGTCTTCAAGCAAAGGCTGGACAGCTATCTGCAGGAGATGCTCTAGCTGTGGATTTCCTGCTGTGAGCAGGGGGTTGGACTCGATGGCCTATAAGGCCCCTTCCAACTCTATGATTCTATGATTCTATGATTAACTGAATATTCTAGAACAAGAAGAAAGAACAGGAAGAAGAGACACCCACAAGGAGCATGAACATAAGAACATAAGAAGAGCCTGCTGGATCAGGCCAGTGGCCCATCTAGTCCAGCATCCTGTTCTCACAGTGGCCAACCAGGTGCCTGGGGGAAGCCCGCAAGCAGGACCCGAGTGCAAGAACACTCTCCCCTCCTGAGGCTTCCGGCAACTGGTTTTCAGAAGCATGCTGCCTCTGACTAGGGTGGCAGAGCACAGCCATCACGGCTAGTAGCCATTGATAGCCCTGTCCTCCATGAATTTGTCTAATCTTCTTTTAAAGCCATCCAAGCTGTGTTTTTCAGGCAGCCCTAAATAATCACTGGAAGAACAATAGATTAAAGACATACTCAAACAATCACAGTCATAATAACACTGACCCAATACACTACACACTGCACTTGATATAGAGGCTTGCTCATTTTTCTTCCACATTTCCTCCGAAGAGTTCACAGCTATCCAGTGTTGTCCTCATTTACCCAGTAACTTGATCGGTGACTTGTTTGAGGCCAGTTTTCCCTTGGCCAGGTCCAATGAACTGCCCATTTCAACATGCTGGCTTACAATAAAAAGCAACTTAGTACTAATGCTTACATAATAAACCATGTCACTAGGTGGTTCTATTATTCATTGCCAGGTTGCATTCAAAGACACCACTTTCAAAAATGTTTATTTTGTAAACTGCTTAGATTTTATGTTAACCACTTACACATTTTGATGATTAAGTGGTACATAAATACTTTAAATAAATAAATAAATAAAATAGCTGCAGAATATGTTCTGAAATGTTTTTCCTCGAACAAAATAACCTTTTCTACAATATTCTTTAGATCCTGGGTTTTCCAAGGAAATTTCAAGGAAAATCAAAACATTTTCAAACATGTAATAAATCATAATATGATTATGAAGTATTAGTGATAGGTTGGAATTTGGCTCAAGGGACTTGGGAGGTAAACCCTCAAAGTTTTAAAGGTCATCACTATAGCACACAAAATGGGGAGACAGCAGACATAGGTACCAAAGAAATATATTTCAAAACATCTTTGTTGTTGTTTTGTGCCTTCAAGTCGATTATGCCTTATGGCGACCCTATGAATCAGTGACCTCCAACAGTATCTGTCATGGACCTCCCTGTTCACATCTTGTAAGTTCAGGTCTGTGGCTTCCTTTATGGAATCAATCCATCTCTTGTTTGGCCTTCCTCTTTTTCTACTCCCTTCTGTTTTCCCCAGCATTATTGTCTTTGCTAGTGAATCATGTCTTCTCATGATGTGTCCGAAGTATGATAACCTCAATTTCATCATTTTAGCTTCCAGTGATAGTTCTGGTTTAATTTGTTCTAACACCCAATTATTGGTCTTTTTTGCAGTCCATGATATGCGCAAAGCTCTCCTCCAGCACCACATTTCAAATGAGTTGTTTTCTCTTATCCGCTTTTTTCACTGTCCAACGTTCACATCCATACATAGAGATTGGGAATACCATGGCCTGAATGATCCTGACTTTAGTGTTCAGTGATACATCTTTGCATTTGAGGACCTTTTCTAGTTCTCTCATAGCTGCCCTCCCCAGTCCTAGCCTTCTTCTGATTTCTTGACTATTGTCTCCAGTTTGGTTAATGACTGTGCCGAGGTATTGATAATCTTTGACGAGTTCAATGTCCTCATTGTCAACTTTAAAGTTACATAAATCTTCTGTTGTCATTACTAGTGTACATTAATTCTTAAGCCTTATATTGTATTGTCCAAAGTATTTTATAGGAAAGGAATGCTGTGATCTTGTTATCATTACAGTATCTATCTGTCTGAGTGATTCACACAAACAGCTGGTATCCATACATTCATTCAGTGGCTTATTTTCTGGTTTTGCCCCAAAGCCCCCCAATGCATTAAAGTTACATATATGAAACTTCTATATCAATAAATATATATTTAATACATCTTACTTACTTTTAAGATGCATTTGTGTGGCTAGTTTGAGTAAGATACAAAGAACTCTGAATATAAGGGAATTATCTAATAGAGCTATTCTGTATATACTACTTGCACAGAACTAGTAGAAGATAGTAATGAATGGACTTCCCTTGGCTCATTATGATTTTCTGGATCATATATTCCAAATACTCCCCCCCAAAAAAATACTCCTGAGTTTTTTCAAGTATATGCAAGGGATCACAAAAAGCATGTTGATTTCATGATCACCCAACTCTTATGAACCCCTAAATCTCTTTTTGGCCATCCCTTTCCTTTCTTCAGAACTCCTGCAGATTATGTTTATGGGGTGGTTTATTGTCCTCATTTTAGTTAAATATATTATTTGCTTGACTAGGGATGTCTAACTTTCTGTAACCTTGAATAAATTATTTCAAGTGTTGCTGCTTGTTTGTTAAATGGTAATATTAGCAACAGAAGACAAGGGCCAGGCATTGATTTCTGTGACTGAATGACTGGGACTTGATCCTTTTGTGTTTATATTGGCCTTTCTGTCTGAAGAAATTGTGCCATTTTATGGACTACAATGATCAGCTTAGTCCTTTTCATATGCGAATCATGTGTCAGTAGAGGGGCAGCATAATGGCAGCAGGCTCTTTCCCAGCCTGGTTGTGCATCCTAAGCATACGATGGGACCTGAACTATGGAATGCTCTCTCCAGAGAGGTTCACCTGTCCTTTCTATTCCCCCAAGCTTTGTAATCCTGCCATCTGTTTTATGCTGCTTTTATGATCATGTGGCATTTAGCTTACTTTAAAAAAAACCCACATATTGTAATTGTTTTGTTGTTTTTGTAAACCTTTCTGGAAATATAATTGAAGAGTGGTTATTTATTTATTACATTTTTATCCCACCTTTCATCCAAGGAACTCAAGGTGGTGTGCGTAGTTCTCCCCTCCCCATTTTATCCTCACAACCCTGTGAGGTAGGTTAGGCTGAGAAACAGTCACTGGCCCAAGGCTACCCAGTGAGCTACATGGCTGAGTGGGGATTTGAAGTCTAGTCTCAAAAGTACTTTAAATAAATAAATAATAATGCACTGGAGTAATGAGTGTCCTCATCTTTTACCCTGTTAAAAGATGCATATTGGTATTTTATTTGTTGTTGCTGTTGTTTAATTTACCCAAACTCACAACCTAGCTGAGGCAAAATCTATAGCTATCCATGTAGAGCTGTGATACAGGGACAAATGGATTGTGGGAATAAAGTCAGCTTGTTTTTCTTTAGCTGCTAATATTTATCATGAACAAAAGCCCATTCACTCCGGCCGTGAGCAGAGCTTCAGCTGCATTACCGCCGCTTACCACTCTGCGCCACGGAGGGTCTTGATGTGGTAATATCTTTGAAAAAGTTTTCATAAGAACAGTGATGCTTGTTTTGTCAAATTTATCAACTGCCCTGGGATACGCTTTTTTAATGCCTTTTTAAAATGACAATTATAGAAATATGAAATAACACTATAAAACTAAACTACTTCTCTAGCCACTAAATTCATAGTTTAATTAAATCCAGGAGATGGAACCAAGAAAGCAATGACCAATAATGATCTAGGCCCTGTCTCTACTAAACTAGTTGCAGGCAAGCATCTTCAATGTCAAAGGACATAGTGCCTTCACTATGGGTCCCATACTATCACATTGGCTCAAAAGTCTCAATTTTGTCTGGAAATGGTAGCTGGCAAGGGCTATCAAATTAGGTCAGCATGTATTTTGCTGGTCCCATTGGCACCCTATATTGAAATAGAAAGAGAGTGTCCTAGCCATCTATGCCATGGCCTAGGAAATCTGGGAGGCACAGAACCCAAATATCTCTCCACGTCCTAATTCAGTCAAGATGACACCATATCTTGACATGCATCAATTGCCCGGAGTTCTCGTGTAACCTTACAGATACTATTGAGACATCCAGAGTGAAGCAATTCTTCTTTGTTAAGAATAGTCATTTGCCCTTTCCTTTTGTGCACTTAAAAATCTTCCTTTTAGTTCTTCTTATCTTTTCTTTAACAGTTAACAGTCTTAGTAAAAAGACAAGTATAGTTGGTCTTAGAACCCTGGACTTAGTATGATCTCATGAGAGCAGTCTTGCTTGCGTAAACTCAGCCTGACTTGACTCTTGGAATGCCTGCCTTTTGGTACCCATCTGCACATCCTCATTCAGCAATCCCTGAATATTGCCTTTCCATGGCTGAAGAATGCCTGCTGCTCCTGCTTACTTGTTTAAAATTTCCCTTAGGCTAAAGTCCTTTTGCTCTCCTTCTCTTTGAAGCATTTGTGGACAAATAATTTATTTACTTTTTTAAATACTTGTGTACTGCCCTGGGCTCCTTCTGGGAGGAAGGGAGGGATAGAAGTTTAATTAATAATAATATCATAGAAAATCAAAGTGGCTTTCAATAATTATATATGTATACACACAATACAATGTTCTTTCTTAATTGTCTGCATAAACCTAGTGGCATAGGAAAAATATATATAAAATACTTCAGTCATAAGGAATTCTTATGATCATAAACAATATGGAAGGAAAAGATTTAACTTGATGCCTGCTGCCTTCCATTAGGAGTAGTGAAAGTGGGCTGAATCACACTACTAGTGCCCCCAGCGTCCGAGACTTGGGAGAAATGCTGCTGCTGTGAAGAGGGTATGTTTGACTTTGTTGGGGGGAGAACTCAAAACGGCCCATGCTACTGTCAACACACATGCCAGTAACACAATTTATGTGCCATGATCAGGCACAATAATGGATTGTTCACAATGGATGGTCAACACTCCACAATAATGTACTATTGACAGTGTGACTGTAATGTAATAAGAATAACAAATTGTATATAGTGTAATGCATTGCTGCTTGTGAGTGCTTGTGAGTGCTTCTGCAGTGCACACAATAACACTGTAGTCCAGACAGGAATAGGTGAGCGAGTGAGCGAGTGAGCGAGTGAGTGAGTGAGTGTGTGTGTGTGTGTGTGTGTGTGTGTGTGAGAGAGAGAGAGAGAGAGAGAGAGAGAGAGAGAGAGAGAATGGCACTCAGACTTTAATAACAACAGATGGAATGGAGAGATAGAGCTGTATGTCATCAGCATACTGATGCCTCTGTGGTCCAAATCCCTAGATGGCAGCTTCCAACTGTTTCATGTAGCTTGGTAAACATGCTAGTTTGGTAGAGCCAGAGCCACAGAAGGAAACATTTCCCTATCACTAGAGCTACGGAGCAATCCAAATGAGGGGAAGCCAATGGGAGGGGGATTGGTGGAGGAGGAGGAGCTGATGGGACGCTCCATGGCATCCACTTCTCGCTTGGGAGCCACTGACCCAGCTGAACACAGACTTCATCAGGAGCTGCTGCATGCAGGAGCCGGAAGTGAAGAGCTGGCTCCCGCCAATAGCCCTACCGTAAGCACTCCCCGTAGACCAACATTGCAATTATTTTCCTCTGTCAACCCTTTTGCAGGATAGAATTTTCCTGCAGATCAGGACCCACGGGAGAACTCCAAGGGGGACTTGGATGCTGCATAAGTCTTTCCATGGCTCCTCTCCCACCATGCCCCACACCACGCCCCATTTTCAGGGTCACCACCAGCTTCCTCTGGCTCTCTGTCTGCCATATAAAGATGTGTGTTCCAGACAGGTATAGCAACAATTTTATTTATGAAATTTAGGCATGACCCTATTACTGGTCAAAATTAGAGATGGGGTTTGCTGCCTAGTTCCAATCCACTTGCATTCTAAGAGTTCATTGCTCGATCCCAATCCACCCTCTCTTTTTTTTGTTCCCACTTGCTTTGGCACTTGCTGATTTGATTTTGGGGGGGGTGCAAAAAATTTTGAGTATTTTTTAACGTAAATGCTTATGTAAATTATCCCGGTATTCCCTGTGGCTTATTCTTTCCTATTTATCACACCTTCACTCTGCTATGCATATATCAACTTAGAGAAAATTACAAAGATAATTACATAAGATAAGGAAAAATTGGGGGGGGAAATCCGTGCCGATTATAGCTGTGGCCCTCTGCAAAAAATTACAACCACAGCCCACCGCAATAAATCAGTGCCAGTCCAAAAAGATAGTGGACTATCAAATTCAGTTTGTGTCCTGTCCAGACTTGAAGAACTCAGACTCAGACATAGCTGTAGTTTTTTTCTTTTATTGAAGTAAGAGAAAGTTTCAGTTCAGTGCATTTCATGAATCTACCTACTGCTTACTGAGCATCCCTCCCTGGCTAACTAGGCACAACTTGGCAGCATTAAGATGTTGACTCAACAACTAACCCTTCCCCCTTGCCCAGCTTAAGTAGGGCTGGGCAGGCTGCCTGCTTACATGTACCCTGAGTCATGGCTGGAGGCGTGCGTGTACGCACAGACTCCTCCTGAGCTGGGTTTGTTGAATCTCCCACTGCATTCACCTCCTGAACAGGGGTGAAGGTGGGGCCTTGGTTTCTGTCCTGTCCTCTCCCTCTACGGCGGAACAGCTGTCTGGCGGCAGTGCGGGCGCAGGGAGAGGTGCCATGTCAGGCAGAGGAGTGAGTGGCCGATCTGGAGGTCTCTCCAAGGGGGTGTCTGGGACTGCTGGAGGGGACCTGCCAATGTCCAGAGCGGGGGCTGCTTTGACATGCCTCCCTTTGCTGGGTCCTTCCCCAACTGGAACATCCCAGTCCAAGTCTTCCTTGCCCCCCTCCTGCTCGCCGGTCCACCCCCTGCTAGCATGGCTCACGACAGTCAGAATCCAGTACTAAGTCCGATTTATTGAATATTCTCTCCCATCCTTAGTTAAGATACACACAGGGAAGAGAGTAGAGAGTGATCTCCATGTAAGCTAACAGATGGCAGGAGTTGGTATATATATTTATTAATTATTTTATTTATTAATTATTTTATTTATTTGTTAAATGTATATCCCTCCCTTCCTCCCAGAAGGAGCTCAGGGTGGCAAACCAAAACACTAAAAATACTCTAAAACATCTTAAAAACAAAATACTTTGAAACATATGAAAACAAAACAGCTTTAAAAACGTTTTTTTTATGTTTTTAGACCCAGCGCCTGCAGGAGGAAGGGGAACACCACCAGGGAAAGAGAGCCGTTTGCTGCTGCTGCCTGCCTGTGCCTGCCTGCCTGCTTGCTGCTGCTGCTGCTTGGCTACCACCACCACCACCACCCTTTCCCGGTTGGACTTCTGCTCTGCGGGGGCCACACCTTGCAGGACCAGGCCGCACGTACTCAGCCAGCTGTGGCTGATTTTTTCCACCTGTCCCTTCTCTGGAGGGGATACATAAGCCGGCTGGCTGAGGTGGCTCCTGTTGTGTCTGCCTTTTTCTGGGTCTTGAGTCATATGCCTGGGAGAGAGGACTCAGAGCCAAGTGGGGATATTTAAGGGGGCTCCAATTAGTGTAGTGATGGGTCGAGGGAGATATGGAGTTGTGAGGAGGACTTGCCAGGTAAGGGGAATGTGGCCCAGGCAGTTAATGGCTGTGCCTTGTTCTGGTCCTTCCCAAACCTGCAGGTTTGTTGGTTGCCTATCAGTCAGCTCTCAGGCCTCCGGATGCTGCTGCTAAATGCCAGATCGGTGCATAATAAGATCTCCCTCATTCACGATTTAATTGTGGATGAGGCAGCCGATCTGGCATGTATAACCGAGACCTGGGTGGGTGAGCAGGGGGGAGTCAGTCTCTCCCAGCTATGTCTACCAGGGTACCTGGTCCAGCATCAGGGTAGACCTGAGGGTCGGGGAGGGGGTTGCTGTGGTCTATAGGAGCTCCATCTTCCTCTGCAGGCACCCTGTCCATGTGACTACTGGTCTGGAGTGTTTGCACCTTATGTTGGGTCAGCAGGACAGACTGGGGATTCTGTTGGTGTACCGCCCACCCTGCTGCCCAACAGACTCCCTAGCTGAGCTGATGGAGGTGGTCTTGGGTGTACTGTTGAGATCCCCCAGACTGTTGGTTCTGGGGGATGTCAACATCCATGCTGAGGCTGTCTTATCTGGGGCGGCTCAGGATTTCATGGTCTCCATGACAACCATGGGACTGTCCCAATATGCCATTGGCCCAACACATGTAGCAGGGCATACTCTAGATGTGGTTTTTGCATCTGGACATGGTTGGTGATCTGAATGTGGGGGGCCTTACATCAGTCCCTCTGTCATGGACAGATCACTGCTTGCTGAAGTTTAGACTTACAGTGGCTTTTTCTGCAAGGGTGGGGGACCTATTAAGTTGGTCCGCCCCCAGGGACTAATGGATCCAGATCGTTTCCAAAGGGCTCTGGGGAGTTTTCTGCCTGATAGGGCTGGTGCTCCTGTCGAAACCCTGCTTGAACTGTGGAATACAGAAATCACCTGGGCGGTTGACATGATTGCTCCTGAGCGCCCTCTCCTGTGTAGAGCTCATATGGCCCCATGGTATACCCCAGAGCTGAGAGCGATGAAACAATATAGGAGATGGCTTGAGTGCAGATGGAGACAAACTCCTAGTGGATGCAATTATACGCTGGTAAGTGCCTATGGTAAGCTGTATTTAGGGGCAGTGAGCGCAGCAAAAAACCAATATTTTGCTGCCACTATCAAATCATCAATCTGCCACCCAGCGGAGCTCTTCAGAATTGTCTGGGGGCTATTACATGTTGGCCCCAGGGACGTGGTAGAACCATCTGAGGCCCACTGTAATGAATTTGCTAGGCACTTCCAGGATAAAATCTTTAGCATCCACCAGGACTTAGAATCCAGTGTTAAAGTAGGTGAATCAAGCGAGATATCCAGCGCACAGCCTTGTCCTGATTTCTTGGATGAGTTTCAGTTGGTGCAGCTTGAGGACATTGACAAGGTGCTTGGAGAGGTTCGTGCAACCACTTCTGTGCTGGATCCTTGCCCTTCTTGGCTAATAAAAGCTAGCAGGGATGGAACAGCCGGCTGGGCCAGGGAAGTGATTAATGCCTCTCTGCGAGAGGGGGTGGTCCCTGGCTGCCTGAAAGAGGCAGTAGTGAGACCACTCCTGAAGAGGCCCTCCCTGGACCCTGAAAATCTTAATTATAAGCTGGTAGCAAATGTTCCATTCCTGTGCAAGGTCCTGGAACGAGTGGTTGCAGGCCAGCTCCAGACACTCATGGATGAGACCGATTATCCGGATCCATTTCAGTTGGGTTTCAGGCCTGGTTTTGGCATGGAAACAGCCTTGGTCACCCTGTATGATGACCTTTGTTGGGAGAGAGACAGGGGGAGTGTGACTCTGTTGATTCTCCTTGATCTCTCAGCAGCTTTTGATACTATCGACCATGGTATCCTTCTGGAGAGACTGGCTGAGTTGGGGGTGGGAGGTACTGCATTGCGGTGGTTCCACTCCTACTTGGCGGGTCGCCTCCAGAAGGTGGTACTTGGGGAACATTGCTCGGCACTCTGGACTCTCCAGTATGGGGCTCCGCAGGGGACAGTTCTGTCCCCCATGCTGTTCAACATCTACATGAAACCATTGGGTGCGGTCATCGGAGATTTGGAGTGTGTTGCCATCAGTATGCTGATGACACGCAGCTCTATTTCCCCTTTTCATCTTCTTCAGGTGAGGCTGTCAATATGCTGAACCGGTGCCTGACTGCGACAATGGACTAGATGAGGGCTAATAAACTGAGGCTCAATCCAGACAAGACTGAGATGCTGCTAGTGGGTGGTTCTTCTGACCTGATGGTGGATGTCCAAGCTGTTCTGGATGGGGTTGCACTCCCCCTGAAGGAGCAGGTTCATAGCTTGGGGGTTCTTCTAGAACCATCT
Source organism: Rhineura floridana (assembly GCF_030035675.1). Classification (NCBI taxonomy): domain Eukaryota; kingdom Metazoa; phylum Chordata; class Lepidosauria; order Squamata; family Rhineuridae; genus Rhineura; species Rhineura floridana. Next base: position 10,139,739 of record NC_084484.1, on the reverse strand, counting down.
CTGTCATTTGAGGCTCAGGTAGCCTCGGTGGCATGGAGTGCCTTCTACCAACTTCAGTTAGTGGCCCAACTACGTCCCTATCTGGACAGAGATAACCTGGCTTCAGTTGTCCATGCTCTGGTAACCTCCAAGTTAGATTACTGCAATGCACTCTACGTATGGCTGCCTTTGAAGACGGTTCAGAAACTGCAGCTTGTGCAAAATGCAGCGGCCAGATTGGTAACAGGGACCAGACGGTCCGAACATATAAAACCGATTCTGGCCCGCTTGCGTTGGCTGCCTGTATGTTTCCGAGCTCAATTCAAGGTGCTGGTTTTGACCTATAAAGCCTTACATGGCTTGGGACCACAATACCTGATGGAACGCCTCTCCCAATACGAACCCACCCATACACTATGTTCAACATCAAAGGCCCTCCTCCGGGAACCTACTCCAAGGGAAGCTCAGAGGGTGGCATCAAGGGAGAGGGCCTTCTCAGTGGTGGCCCCCAAATTATGGAATGATCTTTGTAATGAGGTGTGCCTGGCGCCAACACTGTTATCTTTTCGGCACCAGGTCAAGAATTTCCTCTTCTCCCAGGCATTTTAGCATGTTTTAAATTGTTTTTATATTGTTTTAAATTTTAAAATTGTGTTTTAAATTGTTTTTAAAATATGTGTTTTAAATTGTATATTTGTTTCAATGTTTTTGATTGCTGTAAACTGCCCAGAGAGCTTCGGTTATGGGGAGGTATACAAGTGCAATAAATAAATAAATAAATAAATAAATAATATTTTAAAAAGAACAGCTTTAAAAAACATCTTAAAAAGCGATTCCAACATAGACACAGACTGGGTAAGGTCTCTTCTTAAAAGGTTTGTTGAAAGAGGAAGGTCTTCAATAGGCACCAAAAAGATAACAGAGATGGCACCTCTCTGATATTTAAGGGGAGGGAATTGCAAATTGTCAGTGCCACAACACTAAAGGTCCATTTCCTATGTTATGCGGAACAGACCTGATAATATAATACCCACTGGGTATTTAAGGGGTAATATGATATTTCAGATATCCTGATCCCAAGCTTTGTACACCAAAAAACGGAGCTGTGAACCTATATCACTCCATTGTATCTGGATCCAGCCTATGGAGACTAGGGCAAGGGCCATGTAAGGCAGAGGAATCTATACATTAGAATGGAGAATACATCTTCTGTTCTTCATCTACAGGCCATTGCAGCCAAGACAAGGAAGGAAAGACCTGAGACATGCCTTTCTATGGTTCTTCTTCTTCTTGTTCTGGCAATAAAATAAATAAAAATGAGGCACTATGCTTCTGTCCGGGTGAGGATCTTTTAAGTGCAAATGTTTGCAATAGCTTTGGGAAATGATAATCAATACAGGTTCTGAGCAGCTTCTTTCCACCTGATGCCTCATTAAGAGACGAATGTAGAAGCTAGCCTTTGGAAATGACTACCACTGTAGGTACTGGGAGGCTTTTTTCACATGGTACCTCATTAAAAGATGAATGTAAGATCCAGCCTTAGGAGGAAGAAAATAGCAAATACAACATTTCAGTAGGTCAAACTCCTTTGCTGCAGTTTGTAAAATGTTAACCTTTTCTCCCTTTTCCTATCTAATCAAGTTCTTTATCCAAGTTCTACTTCAGTACTGTGACAGTGGATAGGTTCATCACAATAATGTTGCAGAAAGCTGTAATAGTGATAAATTGCATTTGTATTTGTTTTAGTATGATGCTTATGTAAATTGACTTTTAAAAAGCTGAACTTTAATTGGAAAAGTGAATGCTTTAATGAAACAGGAGATGAGTTTGTTCACTTGGTGTCCATTAACGCTGTCAGTGTTCAGTACAGTTGAACTGATACAGTCTTAAAACTTTTAATGCAGTTAGAACATTAAATACTATTTTACTTCTACTTATTATCCAGGAAAAAAATGCAGTACTGCTTATTTCGGGCAGTGAGGAGGAGAAAATCTGCATACAAATCCAGTTTTCATCAAGATGAATTCAGTCTTGATGCCAATCTCATTTAATCAGCAACATGAGATGATGGGATGCTGAATTCGTTATAGGGCGTGTGAACGTATAAAGCAGCTTTACAGGGAGGATCAAATCACCTGTGATTCTATGATTCATTCCTTCTTGTTTTATTACTTATTCTAAAGCAGACCTGGGCAGGATATAAATGTCAAATTGGGCCAAAGAGATGCATACAGAGACTGCTTAACCCTTTCCCTGTATTTTCACCGTATGAGTGCAACAGCAGCTTGGAGAGGACAACTTTAAGCTGAAAAATGACAGAATGGAAAATAGTTAAGGACCTCTTTTACCTCCATCTTTCTTCTTCTCATCGTATACAGCTTAGTGCTTTAGGTTAAAAAAAAAACAGGAGAGAAAGGAATACTGGAACTGTGCATGATGTGTAGTAGTTTGAGCCAAGTCTGAGCTAAGTCTCCAAAAGGGGGCATCCTGGGGGCAGGGGGAGGCTTACTCCCTATTCAGCTCCGTTTTATGATCTAGTGACCCAGTGGAAGTTACACCGGTAAAGACGGTGGTGTAAGTCAAACTCTATTTTAAAGGCTTGTTGTCCCTCTACCAGGCTCAGGCTGGCTCAGCCCACAGTAGCCCTGCTTCTGAACAGAGTTTGGAATAGGGGTACATTACCCCAGAATAAATTATGCTGGCTTCCTATAGTTTGGATTGCTCTGTAAATGCTGCATTTCAGCTGGCTGAAGGTACTTTGCTAAACCTCAACATGTTTTATAAATTGAATTCCTTATTTAAAGAACTATGAATATTAGTTGATCTTAATGAATTAGGCATTGTGCTATAGCTGATATTATTTGAGGGTGTAATGTGTATATGTTAGGGGTGATGCTAGTTGAACAGTTAACATGCACAACAACTGGCCATTGTGTACATTCACCACACCTCATGGAGAATGTATACACAATCTGCCCATGAAGAGGGATTTGTGCACATTCCCTGCCTGTACTTTCAAGGCAAATATTCTACAAAGTAGAGTTTAAAATTCCCCATGGGACTGTCACCTCTGAAAATAGTGCAGGGCTCAGGAGGTTCTATTTCCTAAAAATACATTGTGCCCAATTTACTGCTTTTCATATTCATCCATCCATTTTATATGGATACCGCCTTTCCACAAAAAATTGCACTCAAAGCGGCTTACAAAGTGAACAGAAATACATCTCAAAATCCAACAATTGCAGAAACCATTTCTCATAATAACAAAAATAATAAAAAAGAAACATAACAGGCCATATAACAGCAAACAAAAAGAACTTTTCAATAGTATGAACACAGAAACATACCTCTTGGCAGGCAACATTACACTTTCTGGCAATAGCAAAAATAAGAAGGGAATTGGACTGTCACTTTGCTCCTATGACCTTACTCAGAGTCCCACTCCTGCAGGTGCTTCTTATAAGGCTTCCAAAAGCAGGGGATGATGGGAAGCTGGAAACACCCCTCCCATGAACTTGTATGGGAGATTTAGAAATACTTATGGCATTAGCCCCTGGGGAGCATACTGAACAATACAAAAATAATGAAGTGTGCCATTTGTGATCAATAAATGAGCCACAAAGTGGCATGTATGAATAAATGTCCTTATGGATGCCTTTGTTCTGATTCTGTTTGCCTCTGTGCATAGTCATTTATAGTATTTGAGAAAATGAGTTTGGCCTTTTTGCCTGCTCAGATGTAGTCAGGGCCAGCCCACCCATTAGCGACATTTGTCCCAGAAAGTACAACTGGAAGTGCGGTGAATTTGTGCAGCTTCAACAATCTCAGACACCCATATGCCACCATCTACCACCAGGTAGCAGCAAAGCAGTCAGCAAAGCTCTTGCAGGGCTCACCAGTGGTGTCCAGTGACTGATACCTTGCAGAATAAGGGAGGTGGCTCTGGGGACTGTCTGCTAGGCATGGAGGAGGAACCAGTTTTAAATGGATTTATACATTTCATTTGGCAGTTCTGACCTGATCAAGCTTTGCCCACATTGGACTGCATCTTGCATTAAGTGCTGGCTTATGCGCAAGCTGCTCATGTCTTTTTCTTTTTTAAAGTGCAATTACATGGGAAATTGTATGCAAATTTATATCCATAATATATATATAATAAATTTGAAAGAGCCAATCTCTATGTGTTACTATATTTCTGCAGCAAAAATTGAATACTTAAACATTTTAATACAGTTATATGCATCGCTGTATGTATCTGTTCCTAAGTTCATTGCTTTAAGAAACCTGGAGTGCATATGCACATTGCTATGCATCTAATACTGCATATAATTCATATTTTTACTGGAATCAAGAAGAAAACACCTTCTCATCAAGTGTGAGATTAGAATTAGGGGGAAAAACTGTGTGGAAAGGTTCAACATTGATTTTTTTTTTAAAAAAAATAACACCATTGCCTGCACCATTGCTGTGGCACATACTGCTTAACGTAAACAGTGGGAAGGCATTGCATTTTTACTGTGTAACAGTTTGCTGCTGTTAAACTTTGAATAGTATTTTCTACTGCTGTGCCAAAGCAGCAGCAGAGCTGGCAGTCTGAAAGGACCCTACATTCTGTTGGGTCCTTTGTCAGAGTGGGACATTGTCAGGTGCCACAGCATGAAGAAAAAACAAAGAAGGCAGGAGGTCAGTGTTCCAGGGTGTGGTGTGAGCAACTCTGTCTCAGGCAGCAGAACATCTTGTGCTGGCCCTGATTATAGGAGCATCTTATCTTCATGCATGTTCCAGAGTAGACCAGTGAAATGAAATGCATCTTTATTGCTCAGAGCCATAGGCTACCACAATTAAGAGTAGACCAGTGACAAAACAGGTACTTTGATTCTTTCAGAAACTTCACAGCTATGTGCAGTTAAGTATGCACAGGGGAAGACAAATACCAACCCCGTTTTAAGATGTTTGTTACTAATAGGTTTACTAAGCGTCATGCTGTCCACAAGAGAAGTGTCCAGTTAATTTTAGAAAAACGTTCCCCATTGGGGAGATTTTGACAATTGCTGCCCTACCATTAGTTCTAGAGAAGAATGCTGAAACTTTTCCATGTAGAAAGGGAAAAGGAAAGCAATGCGACACAGGAAGACTCTCACTGGAACCTGCTTTAATTTTCTGCTAATTCATTCCAATTAAGAGCACTGCTCTGTGAGAATGCAAATAACTATAATTTCCTCATAAAGTAATTTGCTGCTTGGGGCCTGCGGTTTGAGCTTCCAACTGCTTTGCTCTTTGTTATTCTAGTTTTTCTAGCAACAAACAAACCTTGGTTTCTTGAAGTCTCCTTTGCCTATGGAATTAAGAAACTGAACATCTAGAGAAATTGAAGACTATATATTGTATACGCTCCAATGATTACCAGCCCTAGGAAGATATTGGTAGAAGGTTCTTTTCATGATGAAACTCAGTTCTGGACTGTTTTGTTGTGCTTGACCTAGACGCTGCATTTTAGACTTGCCTTGTTCCTGACCGGCACTACTCTGTTTTGGATCGCAGTCTGTGAGTGCATGGAATCACCCCAACTAATGCTCAAGAACCGAGACTTAACCTAGCTGGAGCAGGATGAAAGGTATATATTTCTTCGTAATTCTCCATTAAGTTTTGCCTTCTATTTTCTCCAATTTATTTATGTTACAAAGTTGATATTTTTTCAAAAGCAGCTCTCCAACATTCTTTATCTATCCTGATGGTTGAAAAGACAAAAAGCAGGAGAATGCAGATAAAGTGCACATAGCTGAACAAAAAGCTTTGCCTTCAGTAATTTAAAGCCTCAAACGTTGCTGAAAATTGCATGTGTGCAACTGCAAAATGCACGGACAGGAAATGCAAATTAGCTGAGCCATTTCCTCCTCTGCTTAATCATCTTGTAACAGATTTCCTTCCAAAGAAAGAGCTCCAGATGCACACGGTGCCTGACATCAAAACTCCTTTCCCTCTTCGGCCTTCAGCTGATGGTCAGGAGACCACCCATGGGAATGGGTGAAATTAGCCTGTGTGCCACATTCTGACCTGCAGGCAGGGAGTTCCCTACCTCTAATGAAAAAATGGAAATGGACTGCCTTCAAGTCGATTCCAACTTATGGCTACCCTATGAATAGGGTTTTCATGGTAAGCCGTATTCAGAGGGGTTTCCCATTGCCTCCCTCTGAGGCTAGTCCTCCCCAGCTGTCTGGGCCTGCTTAGCTTGCCACAGCTGCACCAGCCAGCCCCTTCCTTGTCCGCAACTGCCAGCTGGGGGCCAATTGGGCTCCTTGGGACTATGCAGCTTGCCCACGGCTGCAGAGGTGGCAGGGCACGTAACCCCTGACCCCCACTCCCTGTGGGGTGATCTTTAGCTGGCCCTTGACACCCAGGAGACACGAGCGGGGATTTGAACTCTCAGACTCTGGACTCCCAACCAGGCTCTCCTCCCCACTGTGCTATACCAGCTGTTCTACCCCTAATATAGGATATTTATTAGAACAGGCAATAGATTGGGCCTTCGCTGATTCTCTTTACAATTGCTCAGTATTTTTGGATGTGTTTACTTTCCCTTCTTCAGAGGCAAAATAATAAGTAGTCGAATTTTAAAACTTGTATGTAGGCAGTAGTGGCCTTGGGTTTTGGCTACTGTTTCTTTTATAAATGAAGGGTTCCAATGAGGCAATTGAAAGGTCTCAGGCAGGCTTTTGCCGTTCCATCCCTACCTGAGACCTGCAAAAATCTTGAAATTGGGCAGGCCCTGATCCTAGCTTAGAGGGACCTGGAAGATTGCCCATGGTGGGCCCAACAGCATGATGGACACCCCACCACCTTCTAACTAGTGAGGGTTGAGCAGAGCTCTGGACCCATTCACTGCATGTGTACTGGCCAGAAATGCCCTTCTGATGATGACATATCATCCCCAATGCATGCACTTTGGCAAAAGGGACAGCTCCTTAACAGAGCAGCATCCGCCAGTACGTGTGCATGTGCTGGAAGCTCTGCTCAGTTTTGCCGCTGGACTGCCACCTGCTGTCCCTACAGCAGGGATTGGGCAGCAGCAGCAGCTATGCCAAGTGAAGTTCCGAGCATGATCACTATTCATGTACTGGGCAGTGCTGCCAAGTAAATAACATTGGCCTCACCCCAACAACCATATGTCAGGGGCATCAGTATCATGGTGACATCAGCTATTACATGGCCATCAAATGGGCCTGGAGCTCTGCTTAGTGCAGTCACTGCCCAGCTCAGTCAAATCAGGTATGGTGGTCATTCTGACAGCCTGCAGGCAGGCAGCAACAACAGGACCTGCTGCACCCTGCCTCACCATGCTGAATTAATGTTGCTATTAAATGCCAATGACAGCTACCCTGCTTGATGTCCAGGGCTGATGAAGAAATCTTTCCTCTGATGGGCAAAGCTGTTATGGCCTGCAATTAGAATTGCTTATTGAATTTCACCTGAAGAGAAATGTTAACATGAATCTGGATAGTCCTGTTTGGGAGAAACAGCTTTCAGGAAAGCAAAAAGAGTTTCAGTAGCACTAAACAAGAATTCCAGGTGGGTCCCACATACAAGGTGCATTTTCTCAGTGAGGTGAAAATGATCCTTGAGGGACAGTAGTAGTGCCCATGATTATCACATTCTTACTGTTGCTTGGATCCCAAGACAAGTTATAACTTAGCGAACTTTACAGAAGGAAAGTTTCCCATCACCTCTTCCTCCCCAGCAATGTACATCTCCTGAAAGTCTCTCCGGAGGGCTGAAGGCTCTCCTGAACTATATGGTATGGGGTGCAGGGGGCTTCTGGGAGCAGAGGTTTTTAGCTTACCATTTTGTAGACAAGATGTGATAAGCTTCACAGTCAACGTCTTGTAAATTCCCTCAAAAATCATTCTTGCCAGGCCTCTCTAATATTACCTCTGATCACTTCAGGTAAAATCTAACGGAAACACACTCTTGTCTCTGAGAGAGAGAGAGAGATGAGAAATAAATGTTTCAATCATCCTAAAGCTTGTGATGATTCTAACCACACTTAAAATGAACTGGGGTGGTATAAATCGGAACACACACACATCACTTAGGAAAGTGCCACTATATTATAAATAGTAGCTTCTCCATATTAGACTTAGACTTTTAATCTCTGTGTTCTTATTGAGGGTGTGGCAGCAGAACTGTGGTCTGCTCTCTGCCACAGTGAAAAACCCTGTAGAAAAAGTATAGTTTATATGCATGAATATATATCTTATTGCTGTCAGGCTTTGCAGTCATTCTATGACACATTTTTAATGTTAACAATTGTCTCAGGGGTTTTTTTAAGTACTCTTACAAAATGTTTGAAAACTGTCCTCATTTCCATCCCCCTATTTCAAGTCCTGTTTTCTCAAGGCTAGGGATACAGCTTAGCATGTCTGGAGCTCCAGATTATTCCTACTTGATTTCCAGCTAGTCGTACTACTCGAGGATCACTGGTGTTTATTATGGTGTTATCACATGATTTTTCTGGTAATATTCCCACTTGCACACATTCACTCCACCTAGAATGTCTGTGATTCTTGCAAATGCCATGTGGATGTGGTTATCAATTATTCAGCCTTTCTCTTACATAGAAGAAACTCCCTTCTTAACCTACCCCCAATAGTAGAGTTGTTGTCTTAGTTCCCACTTCTATAATATGCACCACAACCACTCATTCTGAAACTATGCCAGGATCCATCAGGAGTCAGTACCCAAGCAAGGCACTTCTCAGTTGAATAGAGCCAGCAGATAATAGTGTAGTCAAGCAGAGGTCAGATTCCAAAAACTGAGACCAACGATCTGAAGTGCCAAAAGCAGGCAGAACATCAGGTTCTGAAGGCAGCAGAGTGGTGAGAAGAGAGACAAGAATCCTCTCACAGGGCAAAAGTTGTTCAGACTGGTGTTACAGCCTTTAGGAATATAGTTCAGCCTTATAGCAGAAAAATGCCCCTTGTGACTCATGAGTTAACGTGTTGGAGCCTGGCTCCTGGGAAAGATGGACATGCATGCACACCTCTCTCAGACAGTGCCTTACAGACACAGGGAATTTCCTTCTTAATTCTCCATTTATGTCCCTCAGTTGTTTGTGCTAGTGAGCTAAAACAAACGCACGTGAGCCTGAGCTATTAAGGGTAGGGCAGACACTGGTGGTAGTGGGGAGTTAAGAGTGATGCGTGCATGTCACAGGGAGAGTGTGAATCAGTGAGGGACCTAATATTGCCATCCCTTCAGATATTGCTCAGTTGAAATTGTGGCCCCTGTTAAAAAGTAGTCGCTGTGCAGCAATTACTTTTGATGTATAGTGGCTGAACCAGAAAAGTTATTCATGTTACTTTCCAAGTTATTGTCGCACATCTGAATGTGCACATTCAGCCCACTTAGTCAATATTTGATTTGCAGATTTGAAATTCATGTTTCCTTTTTTTTCTCTGTTCCAGCTCTACTCCTAAAGTTTGACTGAATGCTCCATTCCAACTGAGAGTGTTCAGGCTTCTATAAATATTGCTTTTATAATGAGCTAAGAAAAGGCAGAAAGTAAACATTACCTTGATCCCTAATGAGAGGGGCACACAGATGAAATCTAGAGTAGATGAAATGTAAGCCCAGGTCACCCCAAGAGAATTGGTACTTAGATAACAACAGGAGGAAAATCCTGGGGAAGAAAAGAATCGATGGAAAGAACATTCCGGAGATGTCAGTAAATTGCTGAAAGAGATTTGGTTTTCTACTGAGATTTCAAAAAGCCCAGAACCATTTCTACACTTATTTTTAACCCACACCCTCTGTCTAGAGGAATTGTGAGCTATTAAGCCTGGGGCTTGGTAGGAGAAACACACACTGGAATTTTCTCTACCTTGTGTTCTTCTTAACTAGGCTCAGTTTCAAAATCCATTTTTTTTAAAAAAAAATACAGACTTTTCCATTTGGGTTTCTATAACAATAGATAACTTAAATACATGGTCTCTATACATTAAACATAAAAGCTGCTCAACTTACACATAGTAAGTGCAGAAAACACCTCCGCTTCATTTAAAGTGTTTTTAGCGTTTCTATTTGCTGCCCAGGGCTGCTGCTGGAAGGAAGGACGGGATATAAATCAAATAATAAATAAATAAATAAATAAATAAATAAATAAATAAAATTTAAAATGGAAGAGAAAAAATCCTTAATAAACATTATTTTATTTATTAATTTCTACACTGTCCCTTGACTCAAAAGGGCCTCTTTCCAATAAGGTAATAAAAAACAATTAAACTTTTCACATGCTAAGTTAGTTCATGCTTGTCAATGTTATATACCTTACACTCTACAGAGTGAGGCAACAACCTGCCACTTTGCATGGATAGAAATCCAGAAAGCCAAGGGCAGGTAATGAGTGAGAGGAAGGGCAGGGAGAAACCACCAGTTCAGTGTATTTCCTTCTTTCTATACACTGTCTCATTTCTCCCACTGCTCAGTGATGGTGCTTGAGAGTGGACTCCTGTCAGGGCCAAGTTAGCTGTACTTTAATCTAGACCTAAAGGCCTTGAGCAAGTAGAATATGACACTGAAGCCTGAAATGTTGCCTCTTCTTCTCCTGGTGAATCTTGGCATAGCTGAAGAACTGTCTTTTTATGCTGGCCAAGCTCATCTACGCTATTCACCAGACATCCTTGAGGCTTTTGGCCTAGCCACCAGGATGAAGTGTCCAAGATGGACCCCTTTCCTCTGAGCAGATTTTAAACCAGCACATCCTGGAGGAGGTGGCCAAGCTTGTGAAAGAAACTGGATGCCTGGAGAGACTGGGAACTCATGTATTGATTGGAAGGAGGTGGGTGCTGCCTGAAGAGGCTGATGCAAGTTTCAGGCAGGAGCAGCGGCTTGGTGAGATCTCCATCTGATCTCATGAAGAGAGGCTAGTACCATCTTTTGAGATTTAACTCCCCTTCCCCCCCAAAAAAAATCTCAAAGGTTTTATGAACATTTCCCAGGAAAATCTTTTAAAAATAGCTTTTTAGGGAAGTGAAGAAGAATTCACCCGTTAATATAACCAAGGTCATTTCCCCTCCAACCCCAATATGAGTTTTCACTAGATGTTTCAGGCCAGTGGAGAAAAATAATTAAAAATACCCTACACTCATAGGTAGAGAAAGAAACAGTGTATAGGAGAATGATTTGGGTTGGGAAGGCTTCCAGTGATGTAAGAACCAACTCCACCCTGCCTGCACCCCTGACAACTAAACCCGCAGGGAGGACACCTCACTTCCTTCACCCCTGCGTGGGAAGATGGGTGCGCCCTGCTCTACCCCGTGGACTCTCCATCCTTTGCTCCATGCTCCTGGCATCAAAGAACCTGGCCGGGGCACTATGTTTGCCTCTGTTTTTATTTCTCCCACCCGGCTGAAGATGCCATGCCTGGGGAAAGCCATACCCGTCTCAGTCCCAAAGCAGGGCAGCAGTGGATGTATGTAATTTATTCTGAGTTTCTTCCTGGACATTTTTTTTCTTAATAATGTTATTTGTTATTTAGTTTAATTTTTGTAAATTGTATTGTTTTTATTGATGTATTTTTATACTTGTGTTTATTTTTCTTTGCAAGCTGCCTCATTGGAACCTTCATCTGTTTTCAAAGTGGAGTGCACTGAAACAGTTTAATGTGGACGTTACCAGTGCATGGATACAGTGGCCAATGCATGCCTGTCCAGATAGAGCTATAGCTGGCATACCAACCATAGCTGGAAACAGGCACTACTAAACATCAAGGTTACCTGGGTCTCAAGTGACAATGACAAATCAAGAAATATCCCCAAGCTATGCACCTGTTCTTTTGTGGTGCATGCAGTCCCATACAGGCCATCTCCCTAACTCACAGACCTGAGAACTCAGCACACATAACATCTCCATTTTGTCTGGATTCAATCTTGATTAATTGCCCCACATCTAGCCCCACATTGCCACCTCTAAGCACTGGTCCAAAACCACATCTGTCTCTTCTGATTCAGATGGAACAGAGATAGAGCTGTATGTCATCTGCATACTGATGATATGTCACTCCAAATGTCCTGATGGGTCCCAATGACTTCATAAAGATGTTAAATAGCATGGGGGCCATGATGAATCCCTGTGGAATACACAGAACAACTACCATGGCATTGAGGTATATCCTTCCGTTACTATACTTTAGAACAGCCTTTCCCAACCAGTGTGTCTCCAGATGCTGTTGGACCACAACTCCCATCAGCCTCAGCCAGCATTGTCAATGGTCAGGAAAGATGGGAATTGTGGTCCAACAACATCTGGAGGCACACTGGTTGGGAAAGGCTGCTCTAGAAACTGCTGTGAGGGCAGGAGTGAAACCATCACAATATGGTGCCACAAGCTCACCAGTTTAATCCAGGAGAATACCATGGTCACTGAGGTCAGGAAGAACAAGCACTCACTCTAGCACTCCCTGTCTCTCATCGACTGTCATCAGTTAGGGTGACCCAGCCAGTTTCAGTACTACAACCAGGCCCAAATCCAGTCTGAAATGGGTCCAGATAGTTCCCTCTAAACATGCCTCAATATGGACTGCCACTGCCCTCTTCAGTACCTTGTCAAAGAAGGAGATATTTGCAATTGGGAGGTAATTATTTAACATGTATAAAGACACCCTTACAATGGTGAAGTAGACAAGCCTGAGGTCAGTGACTGTGAGGTCAATTCCTTGACTGCCTTCAGCTGTGACCTGTTAGCAACGTGTTAGCAGCAAATTCATAGAATCATAGAGTTGGAAGGGGCCTTGTAGGCCATCGAGTCCAACCCCTTGCTCACAGCAGGAAATCCACAGCTAGAGCATCTCCCGCAGATAGCTGTCCAGCCTCTGCTTGAAGACATCCAGTGAAGGGGATCCCACCACCTCCCTAGGCAGTCGGCTCCATTGCCGAACTGCCCTTACTGTCAAGAAGTTCCTTCTAATGTCCAATCTGAATCTACGCTCCTGCAACTTAAAACCATTAGACCTAGTCCTACCCTCTGGGGCAGCAGAGAACAAATCTGTACAAATTAGCAGAGAACAAATTAAACCCAAAAGCCACAGCACTATTTGATGGTCCCAAAAGCAGCCAGCTGGGTGAGTATGTAGGGACCCAGCTAAAAACAGTCTCCTCACAACCACCTGCCCTTCATCCCAACTGCTGGCATCTCCCCTCTCCCACTTGACAGCTATCTTTCAGCAGGGCATCTTGATAAAGGCAGAAGAGGCAGGTTCAAAGGTGGAGACCATCTCATCAGCTACCTCACAGTAAAGAGGACTAGAACAGAGTAATCACTAACGTTTGATGAAATTGCTTCTTGAGAAGGATTGCAGCTGAAGGTAGTTCATTCCTTAAGCATTTCCTAGCGAATCACCAGTGTTGCTCTCCAATGTTTGCAGTTTCTGAAGTATTCACCCATGTGCCCTTGTGTTTTTTCTTTCCATCTTTTCTCTCCAGCCTCTTCTTTTCCAAATTACTTTCTCTGACCGCTATCCCTACCTCATGTTTTTGTGTTTTCCTCCTTTTTATGTGTATCTGCTCACCCTACAGCTGCCAACCTCTTACCCCTTCTTTCCATTGCTCCCAGTCCTGGGTGGCTTCAGAGCAGCACCCACCTACTCCTTTTAGCTACATGCCTCTTTGCCTTTCTGTTCTGCATGCTTCCCTACCCTCCACCCCAGTATGAGTATACACATGCATTTCTCCCTTTTTGTCAAAATCGACCCTTTGAGATCTTTTAAAAGTTTCACATTCTCCTGCATGATGTGAGTATTCTAAGGTATGCAGAAGTATTTGCTTTGCTTTGAAGTAGCACTGTTGTGCTTCTAAAGTGATCTGTATGGGGCCATCCACTGCTTTTTTATTAAAATGAATAACTGGGGGTTTTATTTAACACCCACCTTGTTACCTAATCAGTCTCCCTACCTCAACTGAAAGAGGAAATCTTGGATTTGCTGTTGGAGATTCACAGCTGATGGTTCTGGAGGACTTCAGCATCCATGACAAGGCTACCATGTCAGGCATTGTTTGGGCCTTCATGGGTATAATAATGTATCTGGCAAAGCCATAAAATCCTGAAATTAACTATGCAAATATGAGGTCTCCAGTGTTCTTCCTTCTAATTATGTAAGCAAGACCTGAAAAATATACATTCCTAAGATATAAGCTACACACTAGTTTATAAATGACTGAGAGGGAAATGTTCCTAGCATGTACATATAATGGTATTCAGTTATTTAGATTATAGATCTGTCTGTTTTGAACCTCTTGGCTTCTTGTTTTTCCAATCTTCAATTCAGTTCTCCACATTTCTGCAGCAACTTGTTGTTATTTTTTTAAAATCCTTAGGAAAAATCTTATTTTATTTATTTATTTTATATCCTGTCCTTCCTCCCAGAAGGAGTCCAGGATGGCAAACAAAAACTCTCTCAAACATCTTAAAAACAGACTTTAAAACATATTAAAACAAAATATTTTTTAAAACATATTAAAACAAAACATCTTTAAAAATATATTTTTTAAAAGTTTTAAAAACATATTAAAAAGCAATTCCAACACAGATGCAGACTGGGATATGGTCTCTACTTAAAAGGCTTGTTGAAAGAGGAAGATCTTCAGTACGCACCAAAGAGATGACACAGATGGTACCTGTCTAATATTTAAAAATTCCAAAGACTAGATGCCACAACACTAAAGGTCTTATTCCTATATTATGCAGACCTCCTGATAAGATGGTACCTGCAGGAGGCCCTCACCTGCAAAACACAGTGATCAACTGGGTATTTATGGGGTAAGACAGTCTTTCAGGTATTGTGGTCCCAAGCTGTGTAGCATTTTGTACACCAAAACCAGAACCTTGAACTGGGCCCGATAGCTAATGGGCAGCTCGTGCAATTCTTTCAGCAGTGGGATGACATGTTAGCAATGCCCTGCCCCAGTGACCAATCACCCCCCCAATTTTGCACCAGCTGCAGCTTCTGGACCAACCTCAAGGGGAGACCCATATAGAGCACATTACAGTAATCCAGCCTGGAGGTTACCACTGCATGGACAACAGTGGTCAGGCTACCCCAGTCTAGAAATGGGCACAGCTGTCTTACCAGCCATAGCTAGTAAAAGGCACTCGTAGACACTGAGGACAACTGGGCCTCTAGCAACAAAGATGGATTCAGGTGCACCTCCAGACTATAAACCTGCTCTTTCAGAGGGAGTATGACCCTACCCAAAGCAGGCAGTTGACCAATTATCTGAAGTTGGGAACTACCAACCCACAGCACCACCATCTTGCTAGGATTCAGACTCAGTTTATTGGCCCTCAACCAGCCCACCACTGAGTCAAGGCACTAGTCCAGGGCTTGCATGGCCTCTCCTGATTTGGATGTAGAAATAGAGCTGGGTATCATCAGCATATTGCTGACACCTTGCCCCAAATCTCCTCATGACTGCTTCCAAGGGCTTCATATAGATGTTAAACAACATTGGGGACAAGATGCTACCTGCGGCACCCCACAGCACAACTGCCACCGCAACCCTCTCAATCACCTTCCCTAAAAAGGGGGCATTTGCAACCAGGCGGTAGTTATCACAGACCAGTGGATTCAGGGTGAGCTTTTTCAGGAGCAGTCAAATCACCACCTCTTCCAGGGTGGCTGTTGAACACACCCTGGATCCACTTGGTCATACCTTCTCGGCAAGCTTTAATAAGGCAAGAAGGACAAGGGTTGAGACGACTCGATGCTGGTTGCATTGTAACAAGCACCTTGTTCACATCATCAGGCAGCATTAACTGAAACCGATCCCAAGAAGTTGTAGCAGACATTGCACTGAATACCTCTCTGGGGACTACAATAGATGTTGATGGGGCATCAAGATTGCTATGGAGGCAAGCAACTTGACCCTCAAAGTGCCTTGCAAACAATTCACAGTGTGTCTCCAAAGGGTCTAAAACTCTGTTTCCTGGAGTTGATGTCAACAGACCCCTGACAATACAGAAAAGCTCCACTGGATGGCTACTTGAGGATGCGATGGAGGCAGAGAAGTGGGCCTTCTTCGCTGCCCTCACTGCCACACAGTAGGCATGTTTATGATGTTTTACTCATGCCCAATCAGCCTCACAGTACGTCTTCCACCACTTGCACTTTAGCTGTCCATCCTGTTTCATTGACCTTAGCTCACTGGTGTACCAAGGTGCAAACCGGGCTCCACAATGCCGGAGAGGGCGCATGGGGGCAACCGTGTTAAGAGCCTGACACAGCTCGTTCTTCCACAACATGAGAAGCGCTTCAACAGGGTCACCTCCTCTGTCTTCAGCATTTAGTGCAAATTTGTCCTACTTAACACATTTTTGCATGCAGTTTTGACTAACGCATGCATTTTTGAAGGAATTTCTTCTATTAGGATACATTTTTGTATTTGTTTTCACTGATATATTCATTTTTATGCACATTTCCCCACTAATATGTGCAATTTTGTAAACATTAGTTGGAGAACTGCATCACAAAATTCAGATAAGTGTGAATTTTGAAAGTTGGAATTGTTTCAGTTCTCACATTGTTTAGAAATTCAGCTTTAAATGCAAACCAACTTGAATTTCTCCCCCTATCCCTACCTACAAATTAGCTTTGCCATAGGTCCTGGTACCTTACATTGTCATCTTTTCTTTGGGAGCAGTAGTGAGGACATCACTGTGAATATGTAGATTTTCTACTCACAATATTTCATAGAAGAATGCTGATGCCTCTGGCAGAGATCTGTTTGGTTTGTCATAAAAAAGGAAGATCTACTTCCAAAGACTAAATGAAATAAGTTAAACAATATAGGACATATGTTTGAAAGCACAATAGATTTTAAGAAGGCCTGCATTTATTCTCTCTACAATTGCTCATTGTTAATGGATATATTTTCTAGGCACGTGCGGCAGCTTTGTATGAAATCTGAGCCACAAAGCAAAATGCAATGTTAACAACGAGCCCCAAGTTGGAGCAGTGCCCTCCAAAACCCTTGTCAACCTGTCAACTTAGTTGCCAAAGAAACCCTGTACAGACATGGTTTTGTTAAAAGTGAACTAAGCCTACCGTAAACGGGAAAGCACTGTGGTGTGTCGCATGCAGGGAGGGATTACTTGTTTTGATGGACAGTCATCCTCATTCAGTGTTTTGGGACAGGGATGTTTCATCTGTTCTCTCATTCTTCTTTTGTAAGTTCTGACTTTCAGAATGCTTTGAAGCATGGTGGACCAGTGAGTGTCCCACCCACCCTTTCCAATCGCTTTCTATTTACCAACACCCCACATACTTTATTTTAATTCCATTTGTTCTCACTTTTTTTCAGTGTGCGCCTATGCCATGTTTTAGTGTTGAATTGTTATCCCCCTCCCCTAGTTGTAGGGTGGTGGAAGAGAATTCCTTTTCATTCTATTGTAAAGATCTGCTACTTCTCTAACCCCGCAAAAAAAAAAATCAATGTTAAAGATTTCTAGCACAAAAATCTCTGATGGACCTATTTGTCTGTCACTCCGCAGATTGTTTATAAAGGGGCATCTGTCTCATGACTGGAATTTTCAGACTGACTGCCCATAAAACAGTAGGGGAGGCAAGTACCTTCTAGTTTGCCCAGCCTCAAACTGTAAAGACTGTGTTCTCCTGAAATTAAAATTAAAAGGCAGTAGGATTTCCAGTTGCGAGTGAAGGGGCGAAATAAGACAAGGACACATCAGCTTGGGTTGAACAAGGGCCACTTTATTAAACTATACAAAAACACCTTTTAAAGTGACCTGCAGAGGGAAACCTAGGCGAGGAACTATCTATAAGTAAGCATCTTGCCATACAGCTCACGGGCGACCAGCCCCTGCTTGGGACAAGGGCAAGCCCCATCTGCTTACCCCTTCTGCCAGCCACACCCAGTAGGTGAGTAGGGGGGCCTTCTTAGGTCACCCCCCCCGGGCCGCACAACCCTCGGGTGGATGAGTTAAGTTGGCCCCAAAAGCAGCCCATATCCTGCCCTCAAGCCGCAAAGCTCTGACAGACGGGCCTCTGGAACTGCCAATCACCTCCAAAGGTGCCTAAGGGGGCCACCGAGCTGTCCTTACCTATTTCCCTTTCCGCACCTTCCCACCACAAAAAGGGGACAAATCTCTATTTAGTCCCCTTTTACCCACTGCCGAGAATCACCTCTCGCAGACACCTCTGCAGGTGTGCCAAAAAGACGTTACCTGCGTCAGACAGGTGAACACCATCGGCCCTGTACAGTTCACCCATCCAATGCTGAATGCAGGGTGTGAAATAGCCAACCCCCCCTGCCCCAGAATAGCCAACCGAATTTGCCGGTTGACCTTCTTTCGCGCTCGGTCCATCCCTAAGTGGGGCTTCATTACTTTCTCTTTGCACACTATCCTGATTATCAGGATGAACTAATTAAATCTTTCCCAATACGATATTTTAGTAAAGAGAATTTAACACATGGAAAAGGAAGTGGCACCCATATGCAACATATTTTACCCCAAAAGAATAGCTTCGTAAGAGTGTGTCAAAGTGTGTTTAGAATAACATAATGCAAAATAGGTTTTGTTTTCAAGCATGATTCATCATCACAGCTCATTTTCTTGATTCTGTTTGGAAGGTGCTGCATGTGAATATGTGAAGTAGCATAGATAAAAAAGGATGCCATTCTGAATTACTCCTTTTTCTGCCTTAAATGAGAGAAATAAGACAATTTGACGTAATCATCCTGCAGATCTCTCAGTGATTAAGGAAAAGGGCATTCATAGAGGAACTAAATTATTTTCCTTTTAAGCTGAACAAAAACTACAGTGCTTTCCTCTTTATTGCAGCATAAGAATTAAGATTTCACAGTGTGATCCTACTACACAGAAGAGGTCAAAAATCCATACAGACTATTCAAATTCAAATTAACTTCACACAAATGAACTCCAGCAACATCAGTAAGGGAGCAGTAACTGATGGAGTGGGGAGTGGTACTTTAACAACATCTGGCCCACCTGCTTTCTTCACAGTTGTTGCTCTTTTTACACTAAACTGACAGGAACTGCAGCCAGACTGGGACTGACCACAACCTGTCACCCAACATCACCACCTTGCAAATGGGGCTCTCGGGATCCAACCTGGCTGTAAGTGGTCCGTTGCCCCCGGTGGGCTGAGCCTGAAGGGACAACACAAAAGGGTTTTCGCTCTGAGGAACCATTGGAGATGGGGACTCCCTATTCTGGAGAAATTGATAATTGCTAGGTGGTTTCTTATTGTAGTCCACAGCGAAGGAGCGTGTCACACTCCAGCAGGTGCCCTCATGGGTACAATCCCAGCCCAGGGAGATATAAGCCTCCTTTCCAAACCACTCACCAAGCACAGTTGGGATGGTGAAGCAGGAATTAAAAACAAACCAAGGTCAAGTACAGGACATCAGTCCAGGTCCAAAACATAAATCCAGGGGTAAGGTCATACAACAGTCCCAGGTCTATACCAAAATAAATCCAGGCAAGACACAACAAAGAGTGACTCCTATCCACAAGACATCAAAGACCAGTGTTGCTATCAGCAACTGGAAGGCTCAGCAAGGAGAGTTGATACACTCTGGCCTCTTAGACCATACCTTAACCACAGCTGTTAGTGATGAAGGTATTTCAGGAATTGGCTGTTCTCAAGAATACCCCTAACTCTTAAACCTTCTTAAGAGCTTGCGGGAGGCTTCTCCTCTATCTCTGACAGCACAGAAGGTTCTTCAGCATGTCTCCCTCCAGAGGGTCCCTGAAGGGGATCTTCAGCACTGGTTTCAGTGGACCCTGCCTGCTTCTCAAGGTCCTCCACCTGTGGGGTGTTGGGATTGTTTCCTTAGGACTCCATGTCTGGTAGTAGGTCAGGACTAGGCATGACAGAGCAGGGCCCAGGAAACCATTTAGCACTTCTGTCAGGATGAGAAACTGAGTATAAGTTGTGTATATACTGCCCACCCTACTGCCTAACAACTTCCTTTCCTGAGCTATTTGAAGGTAATCTTGGTGTTGGTGTTGGAAGAACCCCATGACAGTTGTCTTGAGGGATTTCAATATCCATGCTAGGATATTGAAATATCCATGCAGGCTCTACCAATCTAGCTCAGGACTTCATGGCCACTATGACATCATGGTGCTGTCTCAATACATCATGGTCCTGATACACATTGCAGGTCATACTCTCTATCTGGTTTTTGCTACAGTGTGAATTGGGATGGATCTGTTATTATTATCTGTTATTAGTGGGGTGACTATTTATTTATTTATTTATTTATTATTTGATTTATATCCTGCCCTTTCTCCCAGCAGGAGCTCAGGACTGTTGTTATCCTTTGTTATGGGAAAATAACTTCCTGGCGAAATTTTGAATGTTGGTGGTAGTTCCTTCCTGCCGTGGTGGAGGCTGATTAGAATCGCCCATTCCCAGAGACTTGGGGAATCTGAGGTATTCCTGAATAGTCAGTTACTTTCCTGTTAGCATAGGTGACATTCTTGCCAAGGCTCTAGTCTCATTTTGGAATAGCAAGATGCAGAGGACTACCTACACAATCATTCCTGTGCATCCTCTTCAGCACTGTGGAACCTGGAATCACTTTGGTTTTCTTCAGAAGTCCAGGCAATGAAACAGACTGGGCAAAGGTTCAGGAGCACAGGTGGCACAAGTCTTATAGCAAGTCCAACAAAACACAGGTGAGAGCACATAATAGTGCCTGCCATGTGACAGTGGTGGCAGCAAAGAAGACTTATTTCATAGCTACCATTGCACCCTCTAGTAGCTGTCCGTCAGTACTTGAAATAGTACGGGATATAGTTAAAGAGCCAATCTCAAGAGCATCAGCACTTTGCAAAATTGCTCATATCTGCTTTGACTTTGATGGATGGGAGTTATCACAATGAAACAATTTGATTGGCAATGACACCTGCTATTTAGGTTGCCTCCCCACCCCAGTCTTACACACTATGCTTCACCTCACGTCAGGGGCTTTTTACAAATATAAACCATTAACAAACCCTAAGCCTTCCCATGACTAAATGGAGAAGTGCCTTCACTCTTGCTGTTAACCCCAAAGAGTCAATACCCAACAGCTGGACCCATGTCTGATCTCCATGATGTTTACAGTCCATGCGGGTGGATTTTCCTCATCCAGGCTCCTGCTGATCCTGGTGACTGTCCTGACAGCAGCAGTGATGACAAGAAGGACTGGAGTCTCTCCAGACTTTAAAGTGTTTAGATTTCCAGTGGTTGTTCCTCACTCCTATTGCTTCTACATTTCTGAAGCCACATTAAGCCAAGGGATAACCCTACTCACCCCACCCCCCCAAAGACAGCCAATTCCAAAATGAGATGAGGGAGCTTGGTTAACGACTATCAGAATTACAGGTTAATTCTAACTACAGAAAGCCAGTGTAACTTATGCTGGTATGAATTACCCCTGTTCCAAACTCTGTTCAGGAGGAATTTGATTTACACCACAGTTTTGGGCAGCTAAGTTCCACCAGGTCTAGATCACACGACTGGGCTGAAAGAAGTTTGAAATAGATGTCTCTCCTTGCCTCATCCTGCCCCACCCCCAGAATGCCCCTTTTGGGGGCTTTACACCAGCTCTTAAATTACACCAGCTGAGCCCGAGATCCACCAAATCCAAACTCTCTCATACCAGAACACCATGGATTTGGATTGTGCTGTATTTTTCCTCCACCTTTTCCCTCCAGATTCATATTCACATATTGATCAACATATGGGTAAGAACAATGTCTGAGGAACATTTTAGCAGAGATTCAGAAGGGTGTCTTCAAATTACTATTGCCGTCTGCACTTGAAAGTAGTATCTGATTTGTGCCTAGAACTATGTTAGTAAGCACAAATACTTGGAAATAATCCCCACAAAACTCTGGAGACTCTTTCCCTAGAGGCTCATCAATGAAAGACTTTAGTTTGGGTTGGCTTTTAAGAGCTAGAATTAAGGAGCAGTAACATCAACACCTTGTTATTTAATTTCAGCTGTTTTCCCTGTGCTATCATTCTTATCTATCCTAAACTGTAGATATGGGGCAGGATAGAAATTGGAACAAATATATTCCCAGTTCTATCTTTTGCAGTTTTTTTTTTTCTTTTGAAATTCTTGCCACACAAAATAGAATGTGCCCTCCATCAGTCATGGTGCATGCTATTGTGAATCTCACATTTTGGCTGGTCTGTGTTGACAATATACTCTTTAAAGGCATAAAAATCCACTTTGCAGCAGACATTGATTTTCTATTCCTTTTAGTATTCTTTTCGAAGATAGCTTCTCATATTTGATCTATGCTGTACATTACTTAAGACTTCAGCTTCAGTTGTTTTGGCACATTATGGCTCATTCTTATGAAACAACCAAAATCTAATCCTATTCTGTTTTTTTCTTTGCTCTGTATTATTAATTTAAAATATATATTGGCTTGTAGCCATGCTGAAAGCAGAAGTCATTATTTTACGCCCTTCTTAATCATTCAAGGATTGATTCTGAAGTAAACCAACACTTTTTCATCAGTATATATGGGACTGCTTTTAAGTCAATTCCGAATAGGGTTTTCATGCTAAGAGGTATTCAGAGGTGGTTTACCATTGCCTCCCTCTGAGGCTGAGAGGCAGTGACTGGTCCAAGGTCACCCAGTGAGCGTCATGGCTGTGTGGGGATTCAAACCCTGGCCTCCCAGGTCATAGTCCAACACTCTAACTACTATACCATGTATAAATGACATAAAATTTATTTACACTTTGAATTAATTATTCATTGATTAAAAAATCTGCCAGTTTAAGATTGGAATAGTGGCTGCTTTCACACATGGGGCTAATAGCACTAGTTTAACAGATTAAAAAGGTAGTGCTTCTGTCCCGATTTTTAAAATCCCTTTCACACTGCAGTACCTCTTGCGATAAGGAGCAGTGCTTTTTCAGCTGATATAGTGGCGTTTCGCGCAACTGTCTTTCACACAGTTTGTTTTCATCCCTCACCCAGGCACACTGTTCCCCACTGTGTAGGAGGTCTAATAAGATCTTGTCCCATTGCCATGCAAGCCCTCTCTCTTTAGGATCTGACTTTCTAAATTGTTTTGGTTGTATCAAGATGTGTGTGTGTGTGTGTGAAATACTGCTGCTGTCTGTGCCGATGCCGGAATACCGGTACAACGTTCGTCAGGCAAAAAAAAAAAAAAACCTCTGCGACTAAAGGGCGGGAACGCACTGCATGCTGGGATGCCTGTCACATGAGCAGCAGCAGCTAGAGAAAATCACCTGTGACCTTTCGGGTTCCCAGCCTTGCTAACGGATTATTTCTGGTATCATTTATTGTGGAAATTAGCGCTATACTTGCACTACATTCCACCAGAATTCCGGAGCTATCCAGTATGTCGTGTGAAAGCTCAATATAATGTGCAAATTACCAGGTAAGAAATCGTCAGAGTAATGGAATAAAGTGCAGTGTGAAAGCACCCTAAGGTTCTCTCATGTTGGCTTAAACTCCATTAATTTGGGAAATGGGAAGCTAAAACCTTTACAGATGTGCCCCATATTCAGCAATGATGTTGTGCTATGTTGCAAATTGTTCTAGTTTACTACTTAAGCTCAATGCACCCATACTTTTCCTTGGTCTTTCAGGTCCAATCCAGATAAAGATCTATCCCCTGGAGCCAAAAAGGTTATTCACCCCTGGCTTAATTTATCCTGTCAGCTACTGATGTTAGCAACAAACAGGCAGGGGTCAACTCAAAGGAGGATTCCTCTAGCACTGAGCTGGGGACCTCTGGCCCATAGGACTAATTAGGCCCACCAGGCCTCCCACCTGCTGGTCACCTGAGTGCATAAAATGACATCAGTGTGGGCAGGTAAAAGGCAGCAAGGCTAAAAGGGGCTGGTTCCACTCAGGAGCTCCCAGTCAGAGGATCTAGCCCACCAACCAGATCCAGATTCCCAGCTCTGCTCTAGCGGAACCACTGGGAGATCATTTTATTAGGTCTTGTCTTCAGTTGTAGGGGTCAGGCTCCCTGGCATTTTTTTTCTCAGGTGAATACATAAATAAATGGAGTGACTTAAAACAAGTGCTTACTCAAGAACTTGTTCATCAATTTACACTTTTTAAGCTACTGTGTCCTCCTATTCATAATTGGAGCTGTTCAGTTCTTATGGGCAATTGCTTCCTTTTGAAGTCTTTTAGTTGCTGGCTGATTAGCTCAAAGATGGCGACGAGAGAGGATGTTTGATTGGGAGCTCTGCACCTCAGCTCCTAATTTCTTCCCTTTCTACCGCCTGGTATTTATCATCTTACCTTATCATCGATGTCTTTGCTTATGCTTATGCTTATGCCGGCGTTGGTACGATCTTGGACTTGCACTAGGAGGCTGGACTTTACATCTTTGCCTGGACCCAGTTTTGCTGTTTTGGCCTTTGGTTCGGGGCGGAGCCGTGGCTCTTGGGTTGCTCTGACCCATTGTGGAGTTCCATCTTTGGCGTGCTACGGCTGGAGTGTGTCGGGGGCCGCTGTTGCCGCGGCGTCGCTGCCCTGGCTGCTGCAGTTCTCGAGGAGTCGCTGCCCTCCGGGTGCTTCTCGAGTGCTTTTGGGCCGTTTGTTTCTGGGCCCGTTGTTTGGTCTCCGGCGTGGCTCTGGCCGTTTCGGATTTACAACTGCTGCTGCCTTGGCTTTTGTTGTTGCTGCCGCTGCTCTCCGGGTCTTCTGGACTGCCTGTTGGTCGGTGTTCGGCTTTGTCGTCAGTCACCGGCTGCGACATGCCTGTGAGTCCTGGATCGATGCTGCTAGGTTCCGCTGCTTCTGCCTGCTGCTCTGTCGCTGGATCGATGCTGCTGGGTTCCGCTGCTTCTGCCTGCTGCTCTGTCGCTGTTTCATCCTGGCTTTCTGCCTGCTTGCCGCCACTCCATTCAAGTTCGCTGCTTGGGGCATGTCTTGTCCTCTGGCTTGCTTACTTGCTGTTTACTGGGTCGCGGGCAGGTATTTTACAACTTTATTTGATGACATTACTTATGGATGAAGCTTGATGCGGAGGAGAATTTTAACGTCGGCTGCTATTGCTGCTGTTTGGGTGCATTTTAATTGTCTGTTTGTTTTGTCTGTTGTGTGTATGAATGAGATTGTGTGGACGTGTTTGTGTATATTTATGTGTATTTTTATGCGTTGTGTGAATGTGTTTGTATTTAAATATTTTTTAAAATGTGCCTGGGAGAGCATGCTTTGTATTTAACGGGGGGGCTTCCAGGGGGCCCAATTAACGTAGTGACGGGTAATGGGAGGTATGGCGTTAGGAGGAGAACTTGCCAGGTAAGGGGAACTCGCCCCAGACAAGTTGTGTCTGTGCCGTGTTACGGTTCTCCTCAAGACCACACAACTGCTGGTTGTTCTATCAGCCAGCCCTTAGATCTCCAGGTGCTGCTTTTGAATGCCAGGTCGGTATATAATAAAACCTCCCTTGTCCATGATTTAATTGTGGATGAGGGTGCCGACCTGGCGTGTATAACCGAGACCTGGGTGGGTGAGCAGGGAGGAGTTGCCCTCTCTCAGCTTTGCCCACCTGGGTATATGGTGCAGCACTATGGCAGATCTGAGGGCCGGGGAGGTGGGGTCGCTGTGGTCTATAGGAGTATTTTCTCTCTCACCAGGCATCCTGTCCAGATGACGACTGGTCTAGAGTGCCTCCACCTTGTACTGGGCCAAGGAGACACACTGGGAATCTTGTTGGTGTACCGCCCACCTTGCTGCCCAACAGCTTCCCTAGCTGAGCTGACAGAAATAGTCTCGGAGGTGTTGTTGAGGTCCCCCAAACTTGTGGTGTTGGGGGATATCAACGTTCATGCTGAGACTGTCTTATCTGGAGCGGCTCAGGACTTCATGGCCTCCATGACAACCATGGGGCTGTCTCAATTTGTTACTGGCCCAACGCATGTGTCGGGTCACACTCTTGATTTGATCTTCGCCACTGGTCATGGAGATGGTGATCTGGAGGTGGGGTATTTTTCATCTACTCCATTGTCATGGACAGATCACCGCCTGCTGAGTTTTAGACTTACGACGACTCTTTCCCTCTGCAAGGGTGGGGGACCTATTAAGTTGGTCTGCTCCCGGAGGCTTATGGATCCTATTGGTTTTCAGAGGGTTCTGGGAGTTTTTCCAGCTGATAGTACTGGCGCTCCTGTCGAGGCCTTGGTCGAACTGTGGAATACAGAGATGGCCCGGGCTATCGACACGATCGCTCCTGCGCGCCCTCTTCGATGCAGAGCTCATACAGCTCTGTGGTATACCCCGGAGCTGAGAGTGATGAAGCAAGAGAGAAGGAGGCTGGAGTGCAGATGGAGACGAACTCCAGACGGATGCAATTATGCTTTGGTAAGTGCCTCTACTAAGTCGTACATAAAAGCGGTAAGAGCGGCGAAGAAGTCCTACTTCGCTGCCTCTATCAAGACATCTCTCTGCCGCCCAGCAATGCTTTTTAGGGTTGTACGAGGAGTCTTACATTCTGGTCCTCAAGATACCATTGAAACATCTGAAGCTCGCTGTAACGACATTGCAGGGCACTTATTTTATTTATTTATTTATTTATTTATTATTTCAATTTATATACCGCCCTTAGCAGAATAGCTCTCAGGGCGGTGAACAAACAAGGTAAAATACAATATATCATAGTAAAAAATCACAAAAACATGTACAAACAAACAACAGAAAGCACTTCCAAAATAAAATCGCATGCATCCGTAGACTCTGATGTTACGACAGATGAATCCATTGAAGTGTCCAGAACACGGTCTTGTCTTTCATTATTGGATGAGTTTCAGTTGGTGCAGCTTGAGGAAGTGGACAAGGTGCTTGGAATGGTGCGGGTGACCACGTCTGCCCTAGATTCTTGTCCATCTTGGCTGGTCAAGGCTAGCAGGACTGGTACCACCGGCTGGGCCAAGGAAGTGATAAATGCCTCCTTGAGTGAGGGAGTAGTCCCTAGTAGCCTCAAGGAGGCAGTAGTGAGACCTCTTTTGAAGAAACCTTCCTTAGACCCAGATAACTTGAACAATTATAGACCGGTGGCAAATATCCCCTTTTTGGGCAAGGTTCTGGAGCGGGTGGTTGCCAATCAGCTCCAGGTGCTCTTGAATGAGACCGATTATCTGGATCTGTTTCAATCCGGTTTTAGGCCTGGTTTTGGCACTGAAACAGCCTTGGTCGCCCTGTACGATGACCTCTGTCGGGAGAGGGACAGAGGGAGTGTGACTCTGTTGAATCTCCTTGATCTCTCAGCGGTGTTTGATACCATCGACCATGGTATCCTTCTGGGGAGACTCGCGGAGTTGGGAGTTGGAGGCACTGCTTGGCAGTGGTTCCGCTCCTACTTGGCGGATCGTCGCCAGAAGGTAGTGCTTGGGGAACATTGCTCGACACCTTGGACTCTCCATTGTGGAGTCCCTCAGGGGTCAATTTTGTCCCCCATGCTTTTTAACATCTACATGCAGCCTCTGGGTGCCGTCATCAGGAGTTTTGGAGTGCGTTGCCACCAGTACGCTGATGACACACAGCTCTATTTCTCCTTTTCATCTTCTACAGGTGAGTCTGTGGATGTGCTGAATCATTGCCTGACCGCGATAATGGACTGGATGAGAGCTACTAAACTGAGACTCAATCCAGACAAGACTGAGACACTGTTGGTGAGTGCCTCCCCTGCCCAGATGGTGGATGTTCACCCTGTTCTAGATGGGGTCACACTCCCCTTGAAGGAACAGGTTCGTAGTCTGGGAGTTCTTTTCGATCCTTCCTTGTCTCTTGAGGCGCAAGTGGCCTCGGTGGCAAGGAATGCGTTCTACCACCTTCGGTTGGTAGCCCAGCTACGCCCCTATCTGGACAGGGATGACCTCGCCTCAGTTGTTCATGCTCTGGTAACTTCTAGGCTGGATTACTGTAATGCGCTCTACGTAGGGCTGCCCTTGAAGACAGTTTGGAAGCTTCAGCTAGTGCAAAACGCAGCAGCCAGACTGCTGACAAGGACCAGCCAGTCAGCACATATAACACCTGTTCTGGCCCGTTTGCACTGGCTACCTATTTGTTTCCGAGCCAGATTCAAGGTGCTGGTTTTGACCTATAAAGCCTTACACGGCGTGGGACTGCAATATCTTGTGGAACGCCTCTCCCGCTATGAACCGACCCGGTCACTTCGCTCAGCATCTAAGGCCCTCCTCCGGGTACCAACCCATCAAGAAGCCCGGAGGACAGTTACTCGATCTAGGGCCTTTTCTGTAGTGGCCCCCGAACTGTGGAACAGCCTCCCCGAAGAAGTACGCCTGGCGCCTACGCTTCTATCTTTTCGGCGCCAGGTTAAGACCTGGCTATGCTCCCAGGCATTTTAAGCGTTTATGTTATAATTTAAATTTTTTATTTTTTATTTTTTTCTTTAGTTGCTGCTTGTGTTTATTGTTTGTTGTCTGATTTTATTGTTGATATTTTGTATTTTAACCTTTTTGTACACCGCCCAGAGAGCCACTCGCTATGGGCGGTCTATAAATGAAACAAATAAATACAAAATAAATAAGAATTGCCAGACAGTTAGTTTTCAGTACTTTAGAATCCCCACCTACAGTGCTTCTGAAGTCCTGTCGATTAGCTGATTGGCAGGGCTTTAGAAGTGGTTTTGCTTTATTCCTTATTCCACTGGCTGCTGCTGAGCAAATTGAACCAGGATTGAAGGAACCAGTGATGCATAGGCCAGAATTTGGCATGGTATGCATGAGTCCTGATTGGATTTCCAGATTAACACGTTCCTTCTGTCAAATTTGGCATATGGGGGGTAGGGGAGGTAAGTTCCCCACCTCTGCTAGCAAAAAGAGTAAAGCTCAGATGCTTTATAAGGCAACACAGGACCAGGACAAGATGAGGCATCTGCTAGCTTCGGGCACTCCATCCTTTCTCATTTGGATTTGGGCCTGAAAGACCAAGGAAAAGTGTGGATGCATGGAGGGTAAATTATACGCAAGCGGAATTTGTGAGATTGCACAACATTATTACTGAGCATGGAACATGTCTATTAAAGTATCATCTTTAGCTTCAAATTTCCTGGCTTTCTGTAGCTTGAGCCAACATAAGATCTTAAACTGGCAGGGTTTTTTTAAAATCACTGAACTTCCCTGGATGTGAAAAGAAAATTTATTAAAATATTACGTTCTGTTAAACATGAAAGTAGTTTTTTGTAACTATTAATTTTTGAATGTAACTGGTAGTTCTCAATTATATATGCACTTCCATTCACACTCCAAACTCTACACTGAGTGCAATCTGTTGTGATGGTTAGATACAGTAAGCTCATGAATTTCACAGTGCTACAGTATGAAGTTGCACAAAGTTGGCTCTAGAGCCTAGCAATAATGTTTATTTTAAACTAGTAGCCACATGGCATCTCATTTTTCAAAGCTGAAAAACAATTACATTGCAGTGTGTGGTTGCAAGGTATGCATGGTGAAACAGCAGGATGTGTGTGCAGGTTGTGCAGCTGCAGTTTCAGGGTGTGCATGTGTGGTTGTGGAATGTGTATGTATGCATGTCTTAGAAGTTGCTTGATGCATGTGCATGGGTGGGTGGTTGCATGATATATGTGCATCTGACTACTGAGTGCATGTTTGTGTATAGTTAGGTATGTGCGGTTTCAGGGTGTGCATGGTTGTATGGCTGCAAGGCGTTTGTGTGGATGTGCTTATAGAATGTGCAGTTGCAGGGTGGGTCAGTGGGTGATGTCACTGGCCCAAAAAAGTTGGTAAACCCTGGTCTAGCAACTGAACCATATTGTCATGTTCTATAACTAAAGGAAGCGACATTGCATATAGCAACAACTATGTGCCTTCTTCTGCAAACATTGACATACCCAAAATTCTCATTTCAAAATGTAAACTGTCCATGCAACATATTATTTTGCCAATATATCCTACCATAGGTTTCAATGATACACAAAAATCTTAATAACTTTTGAGGTGGTGCTCAGAGCTTCACCAAATCAATGAACATGTGCTTTTCTCAGTAAGACTGAATAAAGTACATCCAAAGCTTCCATTAAAATTGGAAACAAATATATGATGTGCCTGCATCAAATTGGAGTAAAAAAAAGTATGCTAGTTTTCAGCATTTTTTAATTTTCTGTATGTGTGTCAGTTTTTACTGGATCAATTTGAAATTTCATAGATCTCATCAGGTAGATCATGTTTCACAAGTTTCAAGTTATTAGCTCAATAGGTGTTATTTTTATAGCTCCAGAATTTTGATTCCCCTCCAACTAAGGGGACACTTCTGTGTCCCTTTAATCTCAGTGGCCTACATACAAGCATTTGCGCAAAGGCACTTGTGTGTAGATTGTCTTCTTCAGGAGGTACCATGATTTCTGTGTTGGACACCTTTTGAGCCACGACAGTTCTGTAAGAAATGGTAGCTTTACAAACAAGTAGTTTTTCCCCATAAATGGTCTCCCTGGGAGTACTGACAGACCATAAGACCACACACACAAGCCTGCCTGATAGTTGCCACTAGCTGAAAAAAAATTAAACAGTTAGATAAATTCATAAAGGATAGTGAGCCATGATAGATAAAAGGAAGCTCCATGAACAAATGATAGACAACAGCTGAGCTTCTCAGGTGATGCTGGATGAAACCTTAATCAGATCCATCAGAACAGTTCTTGCATCCTTACATTCTGCCTTTTTTAACCACTGGCTGGATTCTAATCAAAGGAACTTCAGTGTTGCTATAGTCTCCCTTTTACACAGGTAATCTTGTGCACTAATAGAGTTCTTGAAGCACAAAGATCCTGAACTTTACCCACCCTACCATCTGCATACCAATTCAGGGAACATGGACATGTACCCATTCAAACACAAGACTGGCATGTAAGAGGAAGTCTTTTGTGGAATGATCTCAGGGTTTCTGGTGTTAGGCAATCAAGTTCTGCCCCATGCTAGGGATCTGCAAGATTGTTTTGCTTGTTTCAATACTCAAGTAATATCCATTATTAAAAATCTCATTTGTTTTGTTCTTTGTAAACATTGTGTTTGTTTCATCACTTATTTGTTTCCTTACTCATTCTGTATGGCTTGTTTCTTTGCTTGAACATTTTATTCCTGCCCCTTGTGAACAGTAGCAGAGCTGATTTTGGCTATCAGTCCTAGTGACTACCATTTTAATTTCTCAGAATGCTCCAGACATTGCCTCATTCCACAGCATCTTTGCTCCCTTTCTGACTGTTTTGAAAAGGGCTTCAAAGACTTGGCTACACCAATCTATTTTTAATGGAATAAGATTGTTGATTTATAATTTTAACTGTGCTGCTTTACCTGGGTATGATGTAGTGATGGAGTCCATTTGGTGCTCTGATTCGGATCTTGTTCTGCCCACTTTGCAGGTGGCTACAATTCATGTACAATTAATTGCCACTTTTCTTCCCTTTTATCATTTCTTGTTTCCCGTCCCCAGAAATAGCAATGCTCCTGTTATTCTTTCATTGAAATGCCCAGAAGGGAGCAGGAGCAACCCAAGAGCCTCTCACTTAAGAGCTGTTTTTTAAAAAAATTCCCCCCATTTCCCTCTTATCTCCCCTCTTCCTGCCTCCTTCCCCTCTGCAGCCTCCTCCATTGTTTTGTCCTCTTTCACCCTCCAGAGGGGGGTGGGGAAGCTCTTCCCTTCTCTGCTGCCTCTGCTGCAGCTATTATTTATTTATTACATTTATATACCGCCCCATAGCCGAAGCTCTCTGGGAGGTTTACAGCAACTAAAAACAAATATACAAATTTTAAAACACACCAAAAAATTAAAAACACAATTTTAAAAAAATTGAAAACACATGCTAAAATGCCTGAGAGAAGAGGAAAGTCTTGACCCGGTGCCAAAAAGATGTTGGTGTTGGTGCCAGGTGCACCTCGTCAGGGCCTTGCAAAAGGAGCTGCCTTCCCTCCCCCATGCATGTCCAGTTGGCCTCTCTGCTGCTCTGATTTGGATCATCAGTTGTTTGCAAGGAGGCAGAATGTCTCCCTCTCTCCTCCTCTCCCTCCCTTTACTCTCTCTCTCTCTCTGTGTGTGTGTTGCAAATTTGATCTCTTTCCCTTAGAGATGTAAAATATCCAGAAATTTTGAAGCCATGGGAAAAAACGGTTTTTCCTTTTTTCCCCAGAAAAAAAATGGAAATGTTCAGAAAAATTGAAAAAAAGGCAGTATTAACACTTTATACAGATTGAAAGTCACTTTGTTACTTCAGGAACATAAAACGTAATTATGTACAAGTTGGTTTGGCATAAATTTATCACATTTGGTATATTAAATGTTGATTTTATTCAAATAATTATTACAAATTGAATTTACTTTTTTAAATTTT
This sequence comes from Rhineura floridana, assembly GCF_030035675.1. Classification (NCBI taxonomy): domain Eukaryota; kingdom Metazoa; phylum Chordata; class Lepidosauria; order Squamata; family Rhineuridae; genus Rhineura; species Rhineura floridana. The sequence goes on along the minus strand of NC_084484.1, from coordinate 10,107,369 downwards.
TACTTTTTTTTGGTAACAATTGGATATACAAGATCCTGAACTGTAAGGAAAACCTGAACTATAAGGAACCTCTTTTGTTTTGCCAGTTTATGAAGAGCAGGCAATTAAAAAGAAAATGAAAGAAACCATCAACATTAATAACAAAGATAATTATTTATGTCTCCTCTAGTCCTTCACAGTGTCAAGCAGACATAAAGCATCCATTCCCATAAAGAGAACTGAGGGAAAAAAGGGGGGGGACCAAGATTCAATTAAACATTTTGTTCATCATGCTAACATAAAACATTCCATAATCCATTTTTCTTCATTTTTTCAATTTTTCAATTTTTTCAGAAAAAAACCAAAACAGGCTTCAGAAAAAATGATTTTTTCTTAATTTTCCCATTTTTTCTCTTGGCCTTCACATCTCTGCTTCCCCTGCCTGGTTCCACCACTGCCACGTCTTCTGCAGACCACATTAAAGGGAAGATAAATATTCAAAGTCCTGGCTCTGAAAGCTGGCACTGGAGGGGGGAGAGAAGAGACGTGGCATAGGTGGCAGCGATCCTGAGCTGAGGTTATATTCAAAGTGGTTTAAAATCCAGTGTTGGGAAAGTGCGCAGAAGGTTACAGATGAAGTCTGTTAGTAAAGCCCATAAATGTGTGGATTGTAACAAAGTCCAGTCTCAAGTCCGAACTTGATAAATTCTCGGCCATCCCTAGTATTATGTTCGATTACCACTCTTTTATATTAGATATTGCCATAAAGATCTGGCTTTCCCCCCAAAAGTGTGCTAGTAAAATTATATTATCTGGTATGAAGAGAAATATGATATAATTCAATTATACAAGATTAAAATCAGGGAAAGGTAATTGATGTATAAATTTATAAGGGCAGAGAGTTTATGTGAGAAAACATTTAGTGAAAAATTGGGCTTTACAACATTACCTCTTACTGCTGAAGAACTGTGGCATCTACAGTAACTTTGAATGGGATTTTCTGCCCCAGTAGCTGCAAAGAGTGTGTCATGCTGACCTTGGAAATGCAAGTACCATATACTTTTAACTTCAATGGGTTTACTTTGAGTAGAACTAGCACCAAATACCTCTCTCTGTGTATTTCTGGACTCTCCTTGGGGAAATAGCTGTGAAGTCTAGACTCTGTCATGGGACCACCTGTTCTTCAAAATCTACAACACCACAACCCCAGAGCTTGGAAGATTACTTTTAAAAAGTAATAAATTACAGTTATAATTACATGTCCCAAAAAAGTAGTAATTACCATTACAATTGCAATTGCTCTGAAAGTAACTTATTACTTTACTTTTTCTCAAAAGTAATCACTACAATCACATTTCGGTTACTTTTTAAAAAACAAAATGCCTACAAGGTGCTGGCCTTGGGTGCTGCGCATCTAAGTAGCCTAAAACAACATTAAAAATAAACACACACATACAGAGGTAGTAGAATAATTATTTTTTATCCGTAAGATAGCAATGGTGGTCTCTCTGGTGGTAAGGGGGGTGGGGTGGGAGGCAAAGGCCACTACTCAGATCTTTGCACGTCAAACTAAGTGCAACCCCCCCCAGCCAGCAAGCATAATCTCTCTCACTTAACCACCTCCCCGATCCTGCCCTGCCATCAACTAAGGGACACTCACCCAAGCTAACATTTTCCCCTGAGATGCAAAATAGTTAAAATACTGCAAATGCAGCACAGTAGCCAGAGAGGGTGGTGGAGGCCACTTTGTGTGCCAAGTGCAAACACAGTATATATATATATATGCGCGCGCGCGCGCACACACACACACACACACACACACACACACACACACACACACACACACACACTGTCATCTTTCACCTTCACAGTTCTTTATCTCCATTCTGCTGCTGCCTCCTTCTCTTTTATCCATGTTCTTGCCCTCCAGCTCCTTTTTCCCTCCACTCCATTAATCACTACCACCATCCATTTTTTTCAACAATTGTTTTCTCCACTCCACACGCTCCACCTCCTCCCTCATCACCTCCTACCCACCCACAGAGCATGAGGGAAGAGCGATGCTGCACAGAAGCCCAGTTTGAGACACATGATTTTCATTCACAAATCAAAGGAGCAGAAGACTTCCCCTGCTTCCCCCCCCAGTATTTTATTTATTTATTTATTTATTTTATTAGATTTTTATACCACCCGACTAGCATTAGCTCTCTGGGCGGTGTACAACAAAATATAAAAATACAAAAACATCTCAAAATCTCATAATAAATACAACATAAACATATGTAAAAACAAGGAATCAGAAACAATTACAACAAAATTTGAAACTAAAACAAGTTACATATTAAAACGCCATAGCAAAGAGGAAGGTCTTAACCTGGCGCCGAAAGGACAACAATGTCGGCGCCATACGCACCTCTTTGGGGAGACTGTTCCACAATTCGGGGGCCACCAGTGAGAAGGCCCTAGATCTTGTCACCACCCTCCAAGCCTCCCTATGAGACGGAACTCGGAGGAGGGCCTTCGATGTAGAGCGTAGTGTACGGGCAGGTTCATATCAGGAGAGGTGTTCTGACAAGTATTGTGGTCCCGCGACATATAGGGCTTTATAGGTTAAAACCAACACTTTGAATCTAGCCCGGAAGCATATTGGCAGCCAGTGCAAGCGAGCCAGAACACGTGTTATGAGTTCTGACCGCCTGGTCCCCATTATTAATCTGGCCGCCGCATTTTGGACAAGCTGTAGCTTCCGAACTGTCTTCAGAGGCAGCCCTACATAGAGCGCATTGCAGTAATACAGTCGCGAGGTTACCAGAGCATGTACGACTGATGTTAGGTCCTCCCTGTCCAGATAGGGACGTAGCTGGGCTACAAGCCAAAGCTGGTAGAAAGCATTCCGGGCCACCAATGCCACTTGGGCCTCAAGTGACAGGGAAGGATCTAAAAAGACTCCCAGACTATGAACCCGGTCCTTTAGGGGGAGTGTAACCCCATCCAGAACAGGGTGTATATCCACCATCCGATCAGGGAAGCCATTCACCAGCAGCATCTCAGTCTTGTCTGGATTGAGCTTCAGTTTGTTAGCTCTCATCCAGTCCATTATCGCAGCCAGGCAACGGTTCAGCACATTGACAGCCTCACCTGAAGAGGATGAAAAGGAGAAATAGAGCTGCGTGTCATCAGCGTACTGGTGGCAACGCACTCCATAGCTCCTGATGACCGCACTCAGCGGCTTCATATAGATGTTGAAAAGCATGGGAGACAGAACCGAACCCTGCGGGACTCCACATTGCAGAGCCCATGGTGTCAAGCAATGTTCCCCAAGCACAACCCTCTGCAGATGACCCGCTAAGTAGGAGCAGAACCACTGCCAAACAGTACCCCCAACTCCCAACTCCCCAAGCCTCTCCAGAAGGATACCATGGTCGATGGTATCGAAAGCCGCCGAGAGATCAAGGAGGATCAACAGAGTTACACTCCCTCCGTCCCTCTCCCGACATAGGTCATGATACAGGGTGACCAAGGCTGTCTCAGTGCCAAAACTGGGCCTAAACCCCGATTGAAATGGATCTAGATAATCAGTTTCATCCAATAGCGCCTGGAGCTGGCCAGCAACCACTCGTTCCAAGATCTTGCCCAGGAATGGAACATTTGCTACCGGTCTGTAGCTGTTGAAATTTTCCGGGTCCAAGGAAGGTTTTTTCAGAAGTGGTCTTACTGCCGCCTCCCTCAGACAGCCAGGGACCACTCCCTCTTGTAAAGAGGCATTTATCACTTCCCTGGCCCAGCCAGATGTTCCATCCCTGCTAGCTTTTATTAGCCAAGAGGGGCAAGGATCTAGTACCGATGTGGTTGCACGTACCTGTCCAAGCACCTTGTCCACGTCCTTGAGTTGAACCAACTGAAACTCATCCAATAAAACATGACAAGACTGCACTCCGGACGCCTCATTCGAATCATCTGCTATAAACTGGGAGTCTAAGTCCCGGCGGATGCATAAGATCTTATTCTGGAAGTGTCCAGCGAACTCATTGCAGCGGACCATCGATGACCCTACCATGTCCTGAGGGCTAGTATAGAGTAACCCTCGGACAACCCTCGGACAGTAATGCCCCAAAGTAATGCTGGAAACATTACAATTACTCCACAAAAGTAATAAAATTACTCCTAGTTCTATTACAATCAAAATGTAAAGGAATTACCCACTTGTTCCTCAAAAAAGTAATGAATTATAAGTAATTCGTTACTTGTAACCTCAGGCCCAGGGGCAAAATGCAGCCTTCCAGCTGTCTCTATCTGGCCCTCAGAACTCTCTGAAAGCTATGCCCCCTTCCTGATTCATACTCCTCACTGACCCTACTACTCCCACCATCCTTGAGTTCTTATGACTGTCTAGAATTGTCCTTGAACTGTGGTAATGCCTCTTGCTTGCCTTGATGGAGGTGTGTGTATAGCAGGTTGTGGAATTGGATCTCTGCCCCCTCCTCCCAGAGAATATTTGATAGGTTTGACAGCTATGTAGACCTAGGCTTGGTTCTTTTGCACACAGAGGTATGCAAGCTCCCGCAATCATCTGATTGTTGTCTTAGAGCTTTGCAGTTGGCACTGACCCACTGATGAACAGTGTCTACAAACCCGCTTTGGCCCAGCAGCATCTTTACTAAATTGTGGATGATGTCAGGTATTGGGCAGGTGGTTGTGGACTGGCCCAAATGGCCTTGTGGGCCAAAAGAGGAGAGTCCTGTCAGATCCAATTAGGTCTGCATGGAAGAAGCTTCCCACCGCTCGTTTATACAATCCTATTATTTTTGTGGTTCTGCAACATAACATCACAGAGGCAACATCTGTTGCCTTGCACACTTTTGCCTTTGGCCCTGCCCATCACTGGCATGTGGCCCCTGGAAGATTGCCCATGCAGGAGTAATGGCCTTGGGCTGCAAAAAAGACTCCCTACTCCTTATACATAAAGAGATGTGCTATTTTGTTTTTAGGAGCAAATGCTAAAATTCCAGTCATATGCCATAGAAGAAACACAATATTTTCTACAGTTATAGTTCACAGTGTGTGTGTGTGTGTGTGTGTGTGTGTGTGTGTGTGTGTGTGAGAGAGAGAGAGAGAGAGAGAGAGAGAGAGAGAGATCAATTTCACATATCCACATTTTAAACTGGCAAGCTTTTTGTATGAAATATCTGCATATTCTGAGTGATCTATAAAATTGAAATTGGATGTAAAACGATGTGCAGGAAAATAGAAAATAACAAAACAAGGGGGAAAACACAGTATATTTATGGTGAAAAAATAAAAATAAAATGTAAAATACAGCAGAAACAAACATGAAATAGCAGGCAAACAGCTGGTGTTAAATAAAATGGCAGCCAATCAGTTTTGAGAATATTCATAGTAAATAATATACATAAGTTCATTGCTCATCTTGCATTACCCTTTATGCCCATGCTGGCAAGGCTAAGGGTCACAGCTGTTAGGGCCTTATAGACCCCTCCTATAGCTGCTCATAATCACAGCTGCACTTTTACAAAAGGAAACTTAATGCAATGGCATTGCCGATGTTGTAATCCACCAAACCAAATAGTCCATCAGCCACATTTATTTATTTACAAGCATTTATAAACTGGTTAATATTTCAAAAAATGTCTAAGCAGTGTACAGTCAAGCAAACAATATATCATTAAAACAAGAAGAAAAACACAACCTAAAATCAATATGTGGTTGTTAACCAGAGGCTCAGTGAAGTTCCAGGTTTTGATGCCTTCTCAGTACTGTCAAAATCCAGGTGGCTTTTCAAAGATCTGGCATGTCAAGAGGATCTGGCAATGCTGTGTTTGACTTGCTGAGTTGCAAGTTTAGTGATTCAGTTTTAATGTTCTATTGTGATAAATGTATCAATATTTTTGAAAGCCAACACAAAAGCTTCCTGTTCCAGGTAACATCTGTATGTGTAGCATTGTGTTCAGTACTATACATCCTTTGCCAAGACCTAGTATGGGATAAAAAGTTCACTGAACCACATAAGGACCATGTGGGAGGAGAACTACATTTTGTCTTAAAAATAAAACATAATTATTTATCAGACGAGTTAAATTGCTGTGGCCAAGACTGAGATTTCTCTTTTGGAGAAATATGCCACTGGTGTACTAGGTCACCTAAGCAATTGAGGCAGAGAAGACAATTCTTTGAAGTTGCTTATTCAACATGTCAACGATGGCACTCTGAAGAACAGCAGGTGTGTCTTCCAAAACCAATTACGATGTGGTGAGACCTTAATCTCCTCTTAATAAAATAGTTTATCTTCCACTGCAATGATCAAGGAGGTATATGCTAACGAACAAAATGCCAGGCATATGGGTACTGGGAAGATGGCAGGATGCATGTTGGCAGGTCAGGACGAAGCAATCCATTCCGGGATAATTAAATAAGCAAGCGATTACTGTTTGCTGAAGACTGGGCTCATCTGTGCCCATGTTAAATTTATGGTTTTAATTTACCTTTCACTTAAAATATAACTTCCCAAGTTTTAATACATCACTTGTCTTTCATAAATCTGCCATGATTATGTGTTGGCCTTATATGATTTTTCAAAAGTAATCTAAGAGTCTAAGGAAGACGAAAGTAAATCACCTGGCTTAATGTTTGCAGTATATATAAAATATATGTCACTTCATATTTTGGTTTGTGGCCTCAGCCCCTGCATTGAATAGGGTGTACAAGTATCACTGCAATAATGGTTTTGGCGAGATAAAGCCATATGGCCTTTAAAACATGCGTGATTAGCATTTGCTGTAGTTCAAGTGGGAGGAAACCACCAGTGACTAGAAATTAGTCATTATAATTTAAGAAAACTGTTATATATACTGAAGATTGTGAGGTTCTCAACTAAGCACAGAAACAGACTGGAGTGGGTGGGGATAAACATGAAATAAGAGCTCAAGACTGAGGGCTAATTCTGACTTCATCTTTTGTACACATACCCAAATGCAAAATCTATGTCTGGCCCATCAAGCATGAGGCATGTAAATTAGGCACATGTCTCTCTTAAAACCTGAAAGTGGCAACTAGGAAAAGATTAGCGTGTCACCTCCTGAATTTCCTGAGATACCTACATACCCAATTCAGTCTGGATACAGCTGTCATACTTGATGAGGCACACATGTATTTTGCACTCAGAACGTGTAGTCATTGCCAGCAGAATTAAGCTGGCAGCCTTTCCCAACCTTTGGGTCCCCAGATGTTGTTGGACTGCAACACCCATCAGCCCCAGCCAGCATGGCCAATGGTCAGAGATGATGGGCATTGCAGTCCAACAACATCTGGGGACCCAAACGTTGGGAAAGGCTGTGTGTATGTTATACATTTAAAACAGATTTCCTGTTTGCATTTTGAGACTATTTAGTGACTCTGCTTCTAAAATTTTATTCGTCCTTTTAGTAATGTTGGTGATTCAAACCAGCTTCCAGTTTTAGCAAATCTTGGCCAAAGCACAAATCGTTTGCAGCAGAGTAGCTTGGTTGGGCATCCTGGGTTTTTGGAGTTATGCACTGAGGCTTGTATCTCAAAAAAAGATGAAAATAATAATAATATTGATTTAAGAACTCTTACATGCCATCTTTTCTGTTTTTTATATAAAGTTATCAGTAACAATCACATTCTCAAGAATTAAACTAAACATAAAACCATTTCAACAACTTGTAAAACATTAGAACTGGATGCCCACTCTGGCATCATGGGTGGTATTCAATGCTAATCTTATTCAGGGTAGACCCATTGAAGTTAATGGCCATGGCAAACTTGGGTTCATTCATTTTAATGGGTCTACTTTGAGTAGGACTTAGTTGACTATGATTAAATGGTTTGAAAACTGCATTTACATACCTAATAAAATGTAGCTCATCCATGTTTCTGCACAGAAATTCCTCATACAGAATATCATCAGATGCCCCTTATGCCTGGAAATGCCTTCCCAACACACGTATGTGGCCCCTCCTCCCCACCATCTATCTTCCTTCAAATCCCTTCTCAAAACTCACTTTGTTCTGGGGAAACTGGCTATTCATCTTTGAAACAAAGCCAGGGGGCATGCAGTTACATTCTCTCATGTTCTTGTCTCTTTTCTTTAATTTCTTTTCTTATTTTCCCCTGCCTCTTTAGAATAGTGATCCTGTTTTCCTTTTCCTACTTTGTAAAACACCATGAAAAGAATCAATATATTATCTTGGGTCATTGGAGAAAATGTGCTATATCCTACAGTTAATATTATTTTTTTTCTTTTTTGTTGACCTGCAACAAAATGTTAAAGTGTATCCTCCACCTCCTAACAGGAGTGCTCCTTTTCAGGGCTCCAGTCAGCTTTGAAAAGGAAGAGCTGAAAGGAGAGGGTGGGGAAACCTTTCCTTTCCCCCTTTCTCTGAAACATTCCCCCAGCATTAAGGGACTCATGTTAGGGCTGAAGGCCACCTTTAAACCTGGGTACTTTATTGTTATAAATAGGGGAGTAGGAGTTTCTGAGGGATAGACAAGGTATTATGTCCTTTTTTTCCCCTAGAAGGGAGTTCCCCATTTAACATTGGAAGAGGTTTTTAATTTCTGGCATTCTCCCAACTGTAATCACTCTTCAGGATAATAAATGCTATCAGGATCTCACGAAAGCCAATCCCCCCATTTCCCTCCTCCACGGACCCTATAATTCTGTGTGTCAACTGCCCTCAACATGCCATAAGTTCTGGAAGGCCATTTTTAGAGTTTAAGTCCTGGTTGGTGCAAAGCAGCAGCAACATATGGTTCCAGTTGCATTGATTCCCAGTGCATTTCTGGTCCCACCTTGAAATACCAGTGATGACCTCTAAAGCCCTAAACAATTTGGGACTGGGTTACCACCTTCATTCATGCCAACCTGCCCCAGCTAATGATCTGCTTTGGAAGCCCTGCTTGGGTACACACCTGTGAGAGCAGTCATAACATTGATGATTTTGTTAATGTGGTGGGTTTTATTTGAATTGTGTGTATTGTATTATTGTTGGAAATAATATTTTTTGTATTATGTAAGCTGGCCTGTAAATATTAGTAAACAAATCAAATAAAAATATGTTCATAGAGTTGTATCCAATGATACTTTTGCATTAATGGTAAGCTCATCCCCTCATACAAAGCACAGCACCCAATTTTCACTGATGCCCCTGTCTTCTGCATCCCTCTTACCCATACTCTGTACTCTCCCAGAGGGTGCCCCACCTTTCAATAGCAGCTTTTTGAAGGGTGCTGTGCATAACGGGCATTTCCCACTTTGTATGAGCAGAAGTGCTTTCTAGTACTACAAAAGCACTGTCTTTTTTTTTAATGAAACATTGAACAAGTATCAGTATTTCCCCCTCACATCTCATGTTTGGTATCAAGCAACAGACTATTCTAGATCTGCATATATATGTTAATTAAGGTGTGCAAATTACCATTGACCATTTCCTCTATTTCCATTGTTCAGGGGGTCAGTGCCACTGCTATGCAGCCAAAAAGAACATCCACACATGATAGCATCAGCAGGCTATTGACTAGAACAGTGAACAGGAGCACTCCACACTGCAACATTTTATTGTATGTCACATGTGTATCCTACTATTATAAATTATCTGAACATTTCCTTTCCACCTGGTTGTTTCCTTGTAAAATAGAGATCAAACCAATACTGAATATTGGCATTACAGCATGATAATAATTCAAAGTAATTGGTCATATATAGCACTTTTAACTTTCAGCACTTTTAAAAAAGGAGATTGTCCATTAGAGTAGAGCTGTATGTAAATGACCTATTTGTTGGTAGAGAAACTGAAATGGGGGAGTCCATCTCATCAAATTTCTCTAGCAGGGAAGAGAAATTCTCCAACAGTTTCTTGGGCATGGGGATCACCACCAGCAGTGTCAGTAGCACAGCTTTGCTGCGGCAAGTAACAGTTACAACAAATGTGTTAACAACGTGGTCACCATTTTCCATACTCTGTAGTGCCCAGAACCCAATGTTATTCGATGGCATTGTATGGAGAAAATGGTGGCCACATAGTCTGTGGAGAAGAGTTACAGGCAGAGTGGTCCACTTTTTCTCAGAGGAGAGAGAAAAAGAAAAATCTCAGGAATTTTTATCAGAAAACTATCTTCTATGAAATAGTGTGGCCAGACACCCTCTTTTTTAAAGGGTTGTCCTCTTTTCCACCCCTTTTTCCTTTGATGTCTGGGGTGCTGCTTGTCCTCAAAAATATTTGGTATTCTGACTTTGTGTGCTGAATAGCTGTGAAGAAAGCTTTCTCCCCACCTCACCCCCCATTCTCACACCAGTGCTGCTGTAAGTCTGAGAGTAGCTGAGTGATGCCTTTCTCATTGGCTGTGGTTAGGGATGGGTGATTTGGCTAATTTCAGTTTCTCTCACTATCTCATGTTCCCCATCTTAAGTGCAGTTCTGCACATTTCCACATCAGTCTGCATTTTTTAAAAATAAAGCTCATGAAAATTCATCAGCATGTTGGTGTGCATTTGTCCTAATATACAAAATTTTTCCAAGCAATATCCCCAAATATAAAGCATTTTTGTGTTATTTTCACCAATATATGCATTTTTACACAAACTTTATCCTACTATATGTAGTTCTGTACACGTTACTTGCCTGGAGAACAGCATTTCAATATCCACAGAAGTGCAAATTTTGAAGGATGATTGCACTTGCGTTTGTGTGTTGTTTCAGGAAGTGCAAGTTTCTCCCCCATGCCTATTTGTGGCTGTCTTGAGGCTGGGGAGTGGAGGAACAGAGGAGGAAGGGAAGAAGCAAGACAGAAACAGGGCAGTGCTATTCCCATTGGCTGTGGCTACCGTGAGGCTGGGGTGGGTGGAGAAGAGGAATGCAGGATGAGGATAAGCAAGACAGTAAGTGGGCACCCATCTAAACACACACACAAGGCAGCAAAAGAGCTTGGAGCAAGCTGCTGCAGTCAAATCTTTTATTTGATATGTGAGGGATGGTCAGAGCTCTAGCTGTGCCCCAATCTGACAGGAGAATGCAAGGATATGTATGCATAGTTCCTCAACAGCAACAAAAACTGTTGAAGGCTGCACAGAATGAGCAGGAGTATGAACACCAATACGTGTTTGTAACAGATAGAAGAAGAAAATAAGAACAATACCATGCATTTGACATGTAGTGTTGGGGAATAGGTCTTACCAATAAGCTAAAAGCCATTCAAGCCAGGGGATAGTGGGAATGAGCAGAAGGAGTGTTGGGAACACACCAAGATAAAAGGTTTTAAAAGATCTATTGAAAGATGTCCAATTGGCACAGCCAAAGGTGCTCTTGTGAGTCACCCATTACAGGAATGGTAAAATGCAAAATTATATATGCCCAATAGTCCTGATCTTTCATACTCACACACTCACGCAAGTAGGTGGTGCCCAACCAGTGCTGCAGCAAGGAAGAAGAGGCTTGGAGAAGGAGAGAAGGCGCACTCATGGAGTTTCAGGTAGTAGGCTGTGGTAGAAAGCTTCTCAAATCTTCTGGTGAAGCTGGGGTCTCTTTATAGTTAATGTTTTGATGTTCTTTTGATATCTTCATTGAGCCCCAATATTTCATTCATCAGTTGATCAGCTGGCACTTGTAGTGATGTCAGTCTCTTGGCACATACATGTTCTCAGGACTCGATCTCCTCATTTTCATATCAGCTTGGTGCCTATCAAGGTTGCTGGTCATGGGGTCTCTTTTAGGGTACTCAGACTTACATTACATTTGTTTATGGCTGATGTATTCCAGACACCCTCCAGTTGCTGTCACTTTAATAGCTTTCAGCACCTCCAAGCCTCCAGTTTCAGCCATAAGCCCTAGAAAGAGAAATTCATATCCACACATCCTCTACATATTATCATAACATAGACCACTCTGTCATCAGGGGCTTTGGGTAACTAGCTGGTTCCGTAGTACATGTAAGCAATGTAAAAGAGACTGCACTTTGTTTTGCAAACAAGATGGAGAAAGTTATAAACATTCCTGGCTTTATCTCAAACACTGTATTTCTGACATTTTCAATACTAAGAGAATTTCTTATATATATTTTAAAGATGCAATTATAAATGTGCATACAAGGATAGAATAAAATTTATAGTAAATGCAGAGCAGAGCAGGAGCATATAAAAATATTCCAGTAGCAGTATCAATAATAAATGGCATGAATATATAAGTGCATAGAGGTGTTCCGGCACTGACAGATATAAGAAGGAGGAAATATACAGCAGATATACTTTAATTCATGTCACATTGCTCCAGAGCTGCAAACGCAGATCGACCAAAAACAACCTGAGTAAATTGCTTCACTTTCTCTTCCTGAGTTTTGTTTGCTGCAATCTTTGAATAATTTTTGTACCTCATGCTTTATCCAGCACTCTTATTATGGTGTGTAACAGTTTCTGATCAGTGTTAAACAAAAAGGATGAAAAGCTAACCTGAGCTAGGCTGCATTGACATGGGTTTATTCCATCTTTCCTGATTATAATGCTAGCACTTCTAGCATTCCTTTCACACTACAGTACCTGTTGTGTTATGGAACTATGTTTTTTTCTCCATCAATATACTGCCACGTCACACTAAATTTCATTTAAACCAAATTTTGTTAGTGAGCGGGGCTGGTGTGATCCCAAGAAAACTGTGGAAAAAATAACATGCCAAATTCCCACAATTTTCCTGATTAACGGAATTGTAAATTGTTCTTTTCCCCCTGGAAGCAAGTAACACAGAAGTAAGCACAAAACTTGATCCCACTAGATTCCCAGAACTGGCTTTTATGTTGTAAGAAAGATCACATAAAATTCAAAAATTGACAGGTAAGGAAAGGTTGGGAAAATGGAATAAAGTACTGTCTGATTGCAGCCCTAGTTTGTTATACAGGATTAAAAAAAAAGCAGCGGGCTATCTTTTGTTCATTTGAAATGGTGTTTTGAATCACCTATGCAGAAAAAGTTATGTTACATAACAGCTTTTTAATACAATGATGAATACAATCAGCGTGTAGAAAGCAGACTGAGGAGAACACAGGTTCCCTTCTCACAGTCTTTCTAACTATGGTGAGTTGTATTTCTGTTTAAATTCTAGTAATTATCTATATATTTGTGTATATGAATATAAATTAGCACATGGAAATTGTATGCAAATTATCTATATCCAATTTTTGGCAATGCATAAGTGGCCACCCTACTAAGAAATTTTGATTCAGCTTTACTTTAAAGTGCCTGATTTTGGCTGGAATGTGAATTTTGATAAAGTGGCTCCCCCACCCCAAAAAAACTTTATTCCTGGATCCCTTGGGTTTCTCAGTGAGAAAATTAGTAATGGCAAACAAGGATGTGAAATGTTGTCAGTTACAACATGAAAATATTACAAAAGAAAGGGCTTTCTCCCGTTTTGTTGATCTTTGCATTCCACATAACAAACCTTTTCTTTTCCTTTCCTTTTTTGTGTGTGTGCCAGGTCTTTATATAACTAATGTCGTGTTTCTTTTTGTATCAGCCCTAGAGGCCGATAAACCTCATCCTCCCAGGGACTCTATGGGGGTGAGGTGAAGCCTCCATTTGACTGAATCCTAACCATGTCTAGGTAAGTCCCACTGAATTCAGTGGGGATTATTCCCAGGTATATGGGGTTAGAATTGCAACCTCAAGCACATATAGCTATTGTCTAATTAGCATATATCACATGTGCAGCTTTACACTGCAATCCTAACTATGTCTACTCAGAAATAAGTCCTGTTGAATTAATGGGTCTTTCTCCCAGGTACATGGGTTTAGGAGTGCAGCTGTAGTCTCTGTATGGTTACTCAAAAATAAGTCTTGAATTCATAGTGAAGGAACCGCACACACCCTGCTATGTTTCTGGAAGGAGCCCCAATGCCAGGTGTGGTTTGGACACACAGTGAATAACTATTATCTAATTAATGTATATTACATGTGCAGCCTTACAGTGCAATCCAAACTATTTCTACTCAGAGATAAGCCCCATTGAGAAACCAGCTCCCCCAGCTCCAGCCCCAAATCAAAACAATTATGAGAATTATCAATGTTATCTGATAATTTTTATTCCATTAACATTTTAATTACATTATTATTATTATTATTATTATTTGCCTTTTTAACATCATAAGGTTTAAATAAATGTTAACGTGCTTCTTTGCCTGTATTCAATTACAGAACCAGTCTTCCCCTTGCTCATAAAGCCAAAGCTGCAATTCTGCACCCTCTTACCCAGGCCCGGCTCCAGCAATGGCCCAGGTGGGGCACTGGCTGAGAGCCCAGGAATGCCGAGTTTGCTTGTTGCTAATCCTATCCTATTCCAATGGACAGGAACTGTTTTCATCCCGCTAGCTTCTCTTTTTATCTGATTCACCAGAGTGGAGGGGAAATTGATGGGTTAATACCATGGAGTTGAAAAGCTGAGCCCAGGGGGTCTCCTCAACATGGCAACTGTCTCATTCATTGCTGGTGTTGGAATGGGCTAGGCTAGTTGCCTCCTAATTTCTGTAGTATTAACCCCTTAAATGCCCTCCAGCAGAAGGGCAGAAGGAAAGAGCAGTGACAGCAGCTCCGAACCAGGCTGGATCATGAAGGATCAAAGGACGAAGAGGAGGCTTCCTTGCATGGCATGTTCTGCTGCAGGGCAAGCAGCAGGGACTCTGGAGCCATGGCAGGAATGCCCCCAATAAACTTACAGACAGAGGTTTGGCATTCCTTCTCTCTCTTTTTCCTGTCTGATTCCTCTGTCACCCCAGTCTTTCTGTTCAGGTTTTGTTTTACTTTAAAAGAGTGAGGCCAAGAGGGAGGAGGAGTGTGGTTTGAGGAGGAAAGCAAGAGGACAACCCCCCCCGATAACCTTTGCCCATGGGCCCCCAGAAACCTGGAGCCGGCCCTGCTCTTACCTTGGAGTAAATCCCATTAAACACAGAGAGACTTACTTTTGAATTGACATAATACAAACCATTGTTCATAAAGTTGTCAAAGTCTGTGATATAGTCACAGACTCATAGAAGTGTAGAGTTGGAAGGGGCCTATAAGGCCATAGAGTCTAGCTCCCTGCTCAATGCAGGAATCCAAATTAAAGCATATTGACAAGTGCATGTCCAGGTGCCTCTTGAATGCCTCCAATGTTGGGAGAGCCCACCACCTCCCTAGTTCATTGGTTCCATTGTCGTACCGCTCTAACAGTTACAAAGTTTTTCCTGATGATCAGTCACATCTGGCTTCCTGCAGTGTGAGCCCATTATTCCATACCCTGCACTCTGGGACAATCAAGAAGCCATCCTGGCCCCTATGTGTGGTAAATGATTTCTTCTGCCAAGGAAGAGGCTTAGTGATGTAATTTTTGGTTTAATACACATTTTGAAGTCAGTTGTATAGTTGTGGAGACTGCCATCTGACTAGATTACTGATGTTGGTTGATTCTGCATGGAGGCTGTTTCTCTCTTGGTCTTGGTCACTCACACACAGTCATAGGCAAAGAATTCTTCCCCCATCCCCACCCCAACAGTCCTGCAAGATTGGTCTTTGTCAGATAGGAAAATAATACTTTCTTTTTTTGGATCCTCCCATTCTGTTTCTTTATTCCCCCCCTTTTAGTTTTGTTTAGAAAGCTCCCCTCTTTTTGAGATTTAGAAAACAAAGGGAACAAATATTCACAGCCATCATCACCTTAGCATGACAGAGGACTTAGAGATTATGTAAAATTTCTTCTCTCTGACCTGTCAGGAAGGAAAGACATCAGAGTCCAAAGAAATCACCAAAGGAATAAGAACACAAAATAAATAGTTATATGAACTAGAATAGCAACCAGCGAAGTAGTTATGTAGATTTCAGGTGTTGTAAAAACACACACGGTATCCTCAAATTAGGTGGGTGCTCGTAAATGGGGAATCTGTTCCTGATAGTGTGCTAATGGGTAGAAAAGGGAAAATCCATGCCTGGGATTGCTTGATGCAGATTTCTGTGACATCCCTAACGGCAGACAAGCATCCCAAAATACAACATACTTCACACTACTGCTCTTCCCTGCAATGTATAGCCTCGGAAGAATGTTTAGTGTCTCATAAGTCAAATTCTCTGGCCACTGCAATAATGCTAACAACTTACAGGGGACTGCCCATGTTAGCCTGTTGCAGCAAAAGCAAACACCTTAAAGACTAAAAAAAATATTATGGCATAAGCTTTCAAGGACTAGCATCCACTTCATCAGGTGTATGAATTATTAATCTTAGTGGCAGGTCTATACACACATGACATGGGCGTAGAATGAAAAATGGTAAAAGGTGGGTTTCGATGGCAATGTAATACAAAAAGTACAATTTTGACAATTCAGCTAGAGCTTAAACGTAGGCAAAATAAGTTTATTTACAGTAGCAGCAACTGGTGATGGTGAGGCCAAGAAGGTTCTGATAAACCATATGTATACATTGAGGGTGTACTCTAGAATATGTCCCCAAAACCTCAGCAACTAAATCCATCTGAGAAAGATTTTCTGAAAACAGAAAGTATGAAAACAATTGCAATCAAGCTATTACGCATACACACACATACATTAATCAGTCTCCATGTGTTAAAACAGTCAGTTTGACGATGTGTGGACAACTGACCTTTTCATCAGTACACCAAATATTCCATAGCCCTGAACAGAATCCTTCAGTGGCTTTTTTCCCCTCACCCAAATGTCATCTTGTCTATTCCCCAAGCCATCTACAGTATAGAAAAAGGGGAAATGTTTCAAAGAATCAGTAACCTTTGAAAATATCTAAGCTTTGCTAAGAGCTGTAAGCTATAATGAAAACTGTACTGTTTTCTATGAATACTACATTATTTTCCCCTTAGATGCTGTTGAAAAATGGAACAGACATCTTTTCCCCCACAACATAAGCAAGGGCATTTTAAAAACTGCAGTTAGCCTGATTCCTGATCTTTCTGGAGTCAATGATATATTCGTCCATCATCTTGCCTTCTAGAACTGATTTTAGGTTATTGCCCCTTGTCATTTGTCTGGATGATCTGGGGTCAGTTCTTTGATGCAGAAAGTTATAGGCTGCATACACACCATATATTTAAAGCACATTGAAAACACGTCTCCCCCCCCCAAGAATCCTGCGAAATGTAATTTGTTAAGGATGCTGGGAAATGTAGCTCTGTAGGGGGTAAACTACAGTTCCCATGATTCTTTGGGATGTGCTTTTGATATGATTTAAATGTATAGTGAATACACAGCCACAGCTGAAGTTATTGATTAAAGGAACATGTAGTTAGCTCAGCATTTATACTGTGGGACTCTAGACCCCTCCCTTTCCCAAAGAACTTGTGTTTCACTGAGAATTGGGATAGCTTCAGATTCCACTGCACTGTGTTGCTGAACTATGGATCATGGTTACAAGGGTAACTGAAGAGGAATTGAAAACCCCTTGTCTTTTTGGCCCACAGATGTTGCAATCACTATAGTCAGAGCTTGGAAAAGTTACTTTTTTGAACTACAACTCCCATCAGCCCAATCCAGTGGCCATGCTGGCTGGGGATGATGGGAGTTGTAGTTCAAAAAAGTAACTTTTCCAAGCTCTGACTATAGTTTCCTTGTTTGACCATTCCATTCCTCCCCAGTTGCCTCTCCCATCAGCAGGTCCTGCGTGAGATTGCCCCCTTTCTTCTTGGGCCCTCCTTTCACCAACTCCATGGCTCAACTGTCCGTCTGAACTCTTCTTCTTTAACCTCGTCGTTCAGCATATAGCCTTTGTTCATTGTAATTGTAATATCAAGTATTCTTATGCCCATCTTGATACTATGGCATATAGAGAAGATAATTCCCTGCTTCTTCAAATATACTGAGAAGCAGATGGTGCACCAGGCTTGAAATCTTGGCATATTGTATTCCTAGCAGCTGCTGCCAACTAACCTGTTGCAATCTGCAGCCGATTCCTATTGTGTTTGACTTCAACCAAGATGAAGCTTCACTGTGGGTTTATGAAACCATAGGGTTGCCTGTTAGTTTCAGTTATTATAATTGTCATTTTGTATTATATATGAACAGATAATTTGTTCAATGTAGAGTAACCTACACTGGCTACTCTAAAGACTATAACATACTTCTCTGCTTATTTATTATAAACCTCTCTGGAAAATCCAGAACAATTTTTTGTCTCACTGATTTTGCCTGTCTTTCAGCCTAACTCATTGTATCCTTTAGAGGATTTTATATCAGCTAACTACTTCCTGGTCACAATGTATATATTAACTGGTTCCAAGTGTTGCAAAATGGCAATAAGTTGCTTGAAGTCAGTAGCACAAAGTATTCTGCCATACTGTTGAAAATGCAGTAGTATACAACAAAGAGTCACATCTTCTTAAAAAGCTCTCAGTTCTAAGTATTCAGGCAGCAAAATCTCCCAAGGACTAGTTGATCGTTTTAATGACAGAGTGCTTCTCCCTCAAGTCCTCTCTCAGTGAACTGAGAAGCTGTGAGCCTCTCAAGTCCTTGAAATTTCTTTCCCAGTTGCCTCCTTCAAAGCTTTTCTCTTCTCCTTATGCCACTTCCTTTTGAAGTACAATTTCCTGTACCCTAGAATATGTTAGTCTTCATCCAAACTCCATTAGTAGACTCCTTGGAGTTCTTTTATGGCAAATTCATAAGAGGCCCTTTTAGCTGATATTTATTGAAGTCCCATAACTACATACCACCCAACATTTCACAGAGAAAAATATGAAAAATCTTGCTGATGCCCCATATATAAAGAATATTGCCTCCATTAACGCCTTATGCTCCCACCAAGAATCCTTACCTGAGTCCTTCCTCAGGTGTGTGTGTAAAAACGAAAACAATTGTTATTGTTTTAAATTTAATTTTAAATTTAAAAGAAAATCATTTTAAGATACTACATTGTTGATATCTGACTCCTAACCATCTGGCACAAAAATACAGACGAGGAATGGGGGAGATCTTAATTTAGTTCACATTTCAAGGTGATCCTACATAATTCACACATTCCAAAACAACATGGGAAATGAAACACAGCCATCCTTTGAAATTCTAACTTTTCTGAATTATGCAATGCAATTCTTCAACCATGGTTTTATAAAAATCATGTATTGGGGAAAGCGTGCAAACAAATAATGTATTAGTGAAAATAACACAAAAATGCATTATATTAGGGGAAATTGCTTACAAAAATAGGAAAACAGGAAAACACATGCAGAAATGTATTTGAGAGAAATTCACACAATACAATATTTTATGATTTTGTTTTTAAAAAATCACAATGTGCTGCAGAAATGTGGAGAACTGAAGACTGGAAAAATGAAAAATGGAAAGAACCAAAATTGACAGATCCACCTATCCGTACTAGAGATATTTGTTAGAAGTGTGGAAGAAATGATGCTGAATTTATGCACATGGGGTGGAACTAAGTGATAAAATAAGTCCTTTCTGGGGGTAAAAAATACCATTATCCATATCACTTGAATGACTGGATATTGTTGAGGTTTTAAAAAAACTGTTTGGCTAAGGCATTGGATTTATTATTGAACTTACTAACCAGTAATAAGAATGACAACAGCTTGGTGTGCCTTGCCACTGCTCTCTCTGAGAATGAGTGGTTTAATATGATTTGGAATTTGGCACCTGTGATGAGATTCACTGGATTTGTATGTCTTTGAGATGGAAGCGAAAAACAGCTTGCACTCAATTGATTTTTTACATAAGTCAATAGGGACATAAACTTATATAAATCTTTTTCATCTTAGTATGTTCAAGCTGATGATCTATCTATCTATCTATCTAATCTGTCTGTCTGTCTGTCTGTCATTAACATTGTGTCCCACCTTTCCTCCCAGAAGGGGTACAGGGCGGTAAGCAGACAAAACACTAAAAAAAATCTATAAAACATGTTAAAAACAAAGCATCTTTAAAAAAAACTTAAAAACAAAACATCTTTTTAAAAAAGATGTTTTCTTTCTTTCTTTCAAAAGAATATTTAAGAACATCTTGAAAACAATTCCAACACAGATGTGGACTGGGATAAGGTCTCTACTTAAAAGACTTATTAAAAGAGGAAGGTCTTTAGCAGGAGCTAAGATGGTATCTGCAGGAGGCCTTCATCTGCAGAGCACAGTCATCGACTGGGTATATAAGGTGTAAGACAATCATTCAGGTGTCCTGTTCCCAAGCTGCATAGGGCTTTATACACCAAAACCAGCACCTTGAACTTAGCCCAGTAACTAATGGGCAACCAGTGCAATTATTTCAGCAGTGGGGTAATGTGTTGATGATGTCCTGCCCCAGTGAGCAATCAAGCTGCCACATTTTGCACCAGTTGCAGCTTCTGGACCAATCTCAAGGGCAGCTCCACATACAGCACATTACAGTAATCTAGACTGAAGGTTACCAGTGTATGGACAACATCATATTAATCTCTTTTAGTATCTTTTATATTTTTCCATACTTCTTCATTAAGCTACATTTTACATAGGTTTTGCAAAAGGCACTTTACACGGTGAAACTGATTTTATGTAAAAGCACATTAGCAAAATACTAATTAACATTTGAATTCATTACAAAATAGGTAGTATTCATTAAAACAGAATATCAACTTATATTATAAACCATTAACAACAGTCAGATATGACAAAACTTTTCAGTGCAGACAGATATTAATGAACAATATAATCAACAGCCAGTTCCTCAGGAGAGTCAAGTGCAGAAACTGACAGTCAGATTTCTTATAACTACCAATATAAAAAGTGCTAAATGAAGAGGTATCAAAGCAATAACTTCAGTATAATGAACCTCTGTTCATGTATATATAGTCCAGGAGTTTCAACAGGCCCAGCACCAATAGGGGCCCAGGTCAGGATCTGACCCAAGGGCCCAGAAGCTTGCAGGGGCCCCTCACCACACTTCCTCCCATCTTTGTTGCTGTGGGGCCCACCCTCACTGCTACCTCCTCCTCCTCCTTAGCACTCGCCCTTCTCTTCAGTGGCTGGAAGCTCGAAGTGCTCTGCTGTAAGTCCTTCCACAGCCACCGCCACCAGAAGCACATTGGGCCCAAGCCCTTGGAAGCAACTTCAGTTCCGGAAACTTTGCCTCAGGGACACCGCCACAGCTATGGTGTCTATAAGGCAAAGTTTGCTGTGCCACGGAGGCCTGACATGCGTCTGGCAAAGGTAGCTGTGGAAGAGCTCGCAGCAGAGCACCTAGGGCCTCCAATCGCTGAAGGGAAGGGCGAGTGCTGACGAGGAGGAGGTGGTGGTAGAGGCACTGGCAGGAGCCCACAGCAACATGGGTGGGTGGCAGGAGGAGGTGAGCAGGCCTGGCATTGCTGGTGGACAGGGGCCCATTGTGCCCGAGGTCCCCCAGTAGGATTGCCAGGTTAGAAACATCCCAAACTCTGAGTTTTCAGTGGTGAGCCCATAGTGATGTCATAAGGAGCAGGCTCTAGTGATGTCAGTAAGCATGATACATTAACCATCAGCCACAGTTGATTGGAGCATACCACTCAAACAAAAAATTTATCTGACTGGAAATTAAGATAGAAATCTTAGCTAAATGAGGGTGTTTCCAGGTCAAGCAGAAATGACAGGATCATTCCTTCTCACCTGCTTAGAGAGCCTGGGTAAGGAACATTTAATCTACCCTACTTGCTTCTGGTAAGAAGGGTTTATGTGCTCTCAGGTCAGGCCAGTCACCAGAAGGCCATTGTAGGAAGGAAGCCTAGTGTTGTGGAGATGTTAGATGAGAGCATTCAGGAGTAAATATGGATGCCCTTGAAGGCTGCAATTCTAAGCACACTGGGCCTTACTTTGGCGTTGTGGCCATTTTGCAGACTTGTGAGTGGCAGCCATTTTAGTAATCCCATGTGTGGCAGCCATTGTTATAAGTGGCCATTTTGGAAAGCTCATTTGAAAGGTGGCCATTTTGGGAAGGTCGTGCTGGTTGTAGCCTAGGCGGTGGAATGTCCCTGTGTTGTTTGACCAGTTTTGGTCTGCTTTTCTAGACCTGCTAATTAGGATTTAAAGGTAAGCCGGGTTGTGGGACCATGCCTCCTAAGAAGGGCAGGGGTGTTCCTAAGGGGAAGTGCAAGGCCTCAAAGTGGCCAGCTCAGCATCCACCTCCTTCACCTCAGGAGTTCTCATTCTCCCAACTCTGATATGGCTTCCGTGTTAGCCAGTATTGATTCTCTGGAGAAGTTAACAGGCAACCTCAGAAGAATTCCAGAAAGAGGGCTGAGGTGGGTAGAGGTAAACAGGATAAAAAGGGATTGTCTGATTATGACTAGAATTCTGTTTTGGACTGTTTAGCGGTGTTGGAGGGGTCATCGGATGAGTTTGTCCCATTGTGTTTGGTACCTGAGGTGGAGTCGGTGGCAGCAAGGATTCCTGAAGCGGAGGCTGCTGCAGTTCATCCTGGTTTTTGTGAGTCTACTCAGGGTAATGTGTGGGGATTCCCTGGGTAGCCTGGGATGGGTTCCTGCATTATGCCATGGGGTGCTACTCAGGAGTGGCCTTACCCCACCTATGGGTGATGCCTGTAAACAGGTTTGGACCCCTGGAGGCAGTCCTGCTACAGGGGCAGTCCAAGGATCCATTGTTTTCTGTTCAGGCTAGAGAGGTTCCATTTAGGGAGATATCCGCTCTGCTTGGTGCCCATTTGTTCGTGGCAACAAGGGAGCATATTTGGAAAGGAGAATACATAGATGCTTGTTCTTTGCTGTACTGTGAGCCCAAGTAGAAGGAAAAAGATAAGCAGGAAGAGAGAGAGACAATGAAAAATTTAAAAAGAAAAAGGTTGATAGGATCTGGGGTAATTGGATGGCAGGATTCCTAATTTAACATGGGTGGTGATTCAGCACCAGCCTATGAGGGCAGCAGCTTTAGTGAAACACTTGGGCATTATCTTTAGGGCCCATACTTAATTCCTGAGGTCAGCCTGGTTGGCCTATGATGAATGTTTTAGGATGAGGGCAGCAGTTAATGTGAGTTTAAAATGGGACAGGGAGGACCCTTAGTTGTGGTTGCAGTTCATGACTGCGGCCTGACCTGTGCAGGGTGATAGAGGAGACAGCAGGTATTTGTTGGGTTAATCTTCCACTGTAGCATCTTCCTATGGGTCCACGGGGCAGGGGGTTCAACACTGCCTGCTCTGTTGGGAGCTCAGTGCTCAGTGCTTCTGTACCAGGAACCCATGTAAATTTAGACACGAATGTTCCATCTGTGCTGGCTCCCATCTCTTCAACAGCTGCTCTAAAGCTCGGGACTTTAGGGGCTTACAGAAAGGGAAAAAGCCCAGATCTGGAAGGCAGCCTTCAGCTAAGGGGTCCCACGCTAATATTCAACTACTTTTGCCTTTGCTCCATCAGTACCCTAAGTGGGTGGATGTGGTTTATTTTGGATGAAGGTTTTCATTATAGTTTCAGGATTCCAGTTGTTGGGGAGCACAGGTCCTACATGTCTGGGAATCTGAACTCTGTAGTTGGAATGGAACTAGTGGTACAGGAGAAAATACATAAGGAGGCAGCTGAAAGTATGGTATTGGGTCCGTTTGGCTACCCTCCTATGCCCACTTTAAGGGTATCCCCTTTGGGCATCATTCTAAGAAAGATCTTGGACAATATGATTTTCTTGCTACCAGTCCTGCTGGCTCACAGCAGTGTTTTCAGCTTATGTATGTATTTAGGCAGGTAGTTGCTGAGCTAGGGATGTCTTTGGCCAGGGAGAAACTGAGGGGCCTTCACCTGTGCTTCCCTTTTGGGAATTGAGCTTGACTCAGTGACGCAGGCTTGCCATTTACCAGCAGTCAAGTTGAGGGAGTTGAAGCACAGGGTTGCTAGCAAAGAAGATTACTCCTCAGGAGCTGGTAGGGCATTTAAATTTTGCATGTAGGGTTATAGCACCGGGCAGGGCATTTCTGGCAAGGATTAGTGACCTGATGAAGGGCCTCTGTAGACCTCATCATTGGGTTAGAATTACCCAGGACATGAGGGACGATTTGTTAGTTTGGTCACAATTTTTGGATCAATTTAATAATTTTTGGTGATGGGACTTATTATTGGAGGCAGAGTTGCAAATTCACTCTGATGGCTCTGGGCCTTTGGGTTTTGGGGTTATTTTGGAGGGTAGATGGTGTGGAGAGGCATGGCTGGTGGTATGGGCTGAGACTGGAAGCATCAGGGATCTGACCTTTTTGGAGTTTTTTCCGATAGAGGTTACTGTACATCTGTGGGCAGATGATTTGGCTAACTCCATGGTGCATTTTTGGTGTGACAACCAGGCCACAGTGCGCGTTATCAACTCTCTTACTTCTAGGAATGCTAGAGTGATGGTTTTGGTGTGTGCTTTATTATGTAATCCATTGCCTTAAATTTAATATTCTTTTTCGTGCTTGCCTTGTTCTGGGTCTGGACAACAGCATGGCCATCAGATGTCATGTTTTGAGGAGTTGGACCCTTCAACCAAAAGTTGGCCAGGCTTCAACCAGAGCTGATGCCAGTTTTGAAGTTGAGAAGGCCATAACGTTATCCCTTGCCACCAGCACAAGAAACTCCTATTTGAGATTAGGTAGGGAATTTGACAATTTCTGTCTGAGCAGGGGGTATTCACTCCTCTGGCCTATCCCTGTGGACCAGTTGATTGAATTTTGTGTAGTTTTTCACCAGCAGGGCCTTTCTGTGAAGACTATTAGGGGTAAGTTAGTGGGAATTGGATTCTTGGCTAGGGTTAGAGGTGCACCTGACTCTTCAGGTGATATTAGGATGAGGAAGATGCTTGAAGGGTGGACTCGGGCCCATCCTCCTGCACCAGACCCTTCTTGTCCTATTCCACCTTCTATTCTGTTGGGCGTTCATGGGCTTTGGGTGTCTTTATGTAGTTCTAGCCATGAGGCAGTTTTATTTCATGCAGTTGCTGTTGTAGCATTTTGGGGGGCTTTTTCTATAGGAGAGTTACTTTCCCTTTTCAGAAAATGAAAGGTCTGGTTGGGCTTTAGAGGTAGGTGATGTTATGGTAAGTGGTAGCTGTGTTCGGATTCAGCTGCATAAGTTGAAAATTGACTAGAGGGGCCGAGGATCTGTCATCACTTTGGCCTCTTCCCCAGAAAGAGATGGGCTGTGTCCAGTCTGTGCCTTAGGTTCATTTCGCAGCTTAGGGGTTGTTATTTTGTCATCAGGATGGTCAACCTTTAAGTTTCAATTTGGTCCATTGCTTGATAGGCCTTGTCACATTCAGGTTGGGATCGCAGACAGTTTGGTACCCACTCTTTCAGGATTGGTGCGGCTTCTACGTCAAGGTACTCAGATGTGGCCACAGCATGGTGTTCTGGGCCAAGAGGAGGGTGTCACAGATAAGGCACGGAACCCAAATTGAGGCTCAGCCATTGCACTTTGGTCCAGTGGCTGGGTCGATGTGGCATGCTGTGGGAGTGCCTCCCTCCAACCCTTTTAGATGCTTTATTGGTGCAGCACCCTCCACAGGTTTTGGTTATCCATTTGGGAGGCAACGACCTGGGATTGTTGAAGGGGAAAGCCCTTATCATTCAGGCTTGCCTGGACTTTGAGGCCATATGTAGATGGTGGCCCAGGACCTTGATTATTTGCTCTGACATGCTCCTCAGGAGGATGTGGAGAGCAGGAATTGACCTTGGGAGCCTGAACAAGGCTTGTAAGAAAGTAAATAGGGAGGTCCTGCTTGCTCTTGCTGATTGGCAGGGCGAAGTAATACATCACCCGGATGTGGTGTGTGGCAGGGGTGATCTTTACCAGCCAGCCAGTGTTCATATGTCTGACTTGGGTAACAATCTGTTTCTACTGAGCTGCAGTGTGCACCTGAGGCTTGTCCTGTTCTGTGGTGGATATGTGCGGGAATTTCATGTTATGGAAATATGCATATGCAGAGTGATTCAGTGTCTGAGCTGCATGTGTGCCAGTGGGTGTATTTATCTTAGAAGCAGGCTTTTACCCTGCATTTAGATCACTGAGACTTAAGACTTAGTAAAATAAGAAAAGCTACTTTATTTATAGAAATACATAGTAGATAGGAAAGGCATACCTAGTTCTAAGTTGGAGGCGCAATGCCCACACATGTATATTGCCCTCATGGCTCAAGAAAGAGAGCAAAGATGAATGAATTAATGAATGAAACTTTATTTTTACCCCACCCTTTTTCCAAACTGGAACTCAGGGCGGCTTACAAATAAAACTACATGTAGTTAAAAACATAGAAAAACATACAATTAAAATACAATTAAACAATGCACAACCTTAAAACCTTAAAAGGCACTTAAAAATCTGAAAACAATTTAAAATAATACAAATAATAATATAAAACAATAAAACAAGCCTTCTAAAGCCCAATCCTAAACACCTTCTATCCCAAAAGCCTGTCAGAATAAAAAAGCCTTTACTTGCCGACAGAAGGATGGCAAGGAGGGGGCCATTCGTGTCTCCCTAGGAAGGGAGTTCCAGAACCTAGGAGCAGCTACCGAGAAGGCCCTATCTCGCATCCCCACCAATCGCACTTGCGAGGGTGTTGGGACTGAGAGAAGGGCCTCTCCTGAAAATCTCAGGGCCCGGGCAGGCTCATACAAAGAGATACGGCCTGACAAATAGCCTGGACCTGGGCCGTATAGGGCTTTAAAGGTCAAAACCAGCACTTTGAATTGTGACCGGAAACAAACTGGCAGCCAGTGGAGCTGTTGTAACAAGGGAGTTGTATGGTCCCTGTAACCAGCCCCTGTTAACACTCTGGCTGCAGCTCTTTGTACCAGTTTAAGTTTCTGAACAGTTTTCAAAGGCAGCCCCACGTAGAGCGCGTTACAGTAGTCTAAACGGGCTGTAACTAAGGCATGCATCACCATAGTCAAATCAGGCATTTCCAGGAACGGGCGCAACTGGCACACCAGTCTTAAATGGGCAAAGGCACTCCTGGCCACTACAGAGACCTGGGCCTCCAAGTTCAGAGCTGAGTCCAGGAGCACACCCAAACTGCGAACCTGTGTCTTCAGGGGGAGTGTAACCCCATCCAGCACAGGTTGAATCCCTATTCCCTGATCTGCCCTTCGACTGACCAGGAGCACCTCTGTCTTGTCTGGATTTAGTTTCAATTTGTTCGCCCTCATCCAGTCCATCACTGATGCCAGGCATCAGTTCAAGACCAGGACAGCTTCTCTCTCTCCTCAGACAGGATGTCTCTCTCTCCTCAGACAGTCAAAGAAGAAGACAAAGGTCAGTTTCCCTGAGCATATCAGTTTACAATGGAAGGAAGTTAGATAGAGAAGAGCACAAGTAAAGGTAGGCAAGCCTAGCCAACTGGAGGACCCTAACTCTATCTTCCTTCTGGAATACAAATAAAAGAACCCGAACAGGAGTTGCTCTAGCCCCACTTCCAAAATTTCACAGGGTAGGGTTTGGTGAGCACCCTTAGGCAACTTTTAAGGTGAAAGGTGCAATCTGAAGCTTGCCTTCCAGGTTGTGCGGCCTGTTGGCAGGATAAGGCTCACCTTTGGGGCTAACCTGTAACACCCACTCAGAGTTGTGAGGCCCTGAGGAGGGTGGAGTCCTCCACTTTTCTCTGCAGATCATTTTTATACAATCAGTTGTTTAATTGGCTTTATTTAAATAACTGTGGCTCTTGATTTACTCACATTTAATCTTGTCTTTCATTTCCCGGCTATGGCCGCGATACCTCTGCTCTGAAATCTGCACTGCTACCAGGCCAAGTTCAAGGTGTGCTTTCCATGTTACAGAATCGATCCTTTAGTGTGGCAGTATCTATGCTTTGGAACTCCCTGCCTATTTACATTAGGCAGGTGCCTTCATTGTACTCATTTTCGCACCTGCTAAAAACATTTTTGTTTAGGCAAGCCTACCCAGCCATGTAGAAGCTATTAGGTTTTTTATTTGTTTTTACTCATATTTTATTTTATTATTTTGAATGTTTTTAAATACCTGTTTTTAACTGTTTTTGCCAATAATTTTATTGTTTTAATTCCTTCTATAAACCATTTTGAGGTTTTTTTTTTACAATAAAGCAATATATAAATGTTGTAAACAAAATACATAAATAAATGTTGGAGTCACTGTGGCCCTTGAGTCTCTTTCCTCTTTTATACTGAGTCAGACCTGTTGGTACCATCTAGCTCAGTACTGATGACGTGGACTAGCATTGGCTCTCCAGGATTCCAGGCAATAGTCTTTTCCAGAAATTGAATGTTGGACCTTTGCATGCAAAGCATGTGCCCTACCACTGAGTACAGCCCTGTTTAAAAAAGTCTTTTAAAATTGTTCTTTTCAATTCTGTAATGAATGCACAGCATACTAGGGAAGATCCACACCATGCATTTAAAGCACATTCAACATACATGTGAAGAGCATGAATCCCACCACAGAATCCTGGGAAGTGTAGTTTGTAAAGAGTGGCAGTCACTATAACTGTGAGGAGGAAACTACACTGCCCAGGATTCTTTGGGGGAAGTCAGTGCTTTAAATGTGAGTTGGATGTGTTTTAAATCTATTATGTGGATCTGCATTACTTCATAAACTTTGCCTGCATATGAATCATTTTAATTAAATTTTAAAATGGAAATAAGCTACAAAGTTTACTGGGTGATCATGGGCTATGCAGCATCTCTCAGCCTCATCTGCCCCTCAGGGTGAAAAGAACAGAGGGGGACCATGACCACCCCAAGGAGGAAGGGCACACTTAAAATGTAGAGGAAATAATAATTTCTAAATAATAATTTACAACCATAGGGTGAATTCAAATACATATCAAGATATAGTATGAAGAAATATTTATATAAGAATGACTGTCAAAGATGTTTATTATTTACACAACCTGTAAATATATTTATAGTGCAATCCTATGCATATTTACTCAGAAGCAAGTCAATGTATTCAGTGGGACTTACTCAAACAAGAAAGTGTGCACAGGACTGCAATTCAATGATAAGGAACATCACTCACCAATCCAAAATTCAGAATCACACCATATTAAGCTGTTTTGTAACTGTTTTATACTTGTTTTATGGTTATTGGATTTTAAATAGCTTTATTTCTTGTTGTGAGCTGCTGTGGTTTCAACCCTATCTCACAGGGTTGTTGGAAATATTCCATATACACACATGCTGGAGATGTAAAAATACATACAACCCATATAATAGTTTATTCTCAAAACCAATTGGTCATTGCAGAACTTTTTTTTTTAAGTATTAGTTTCCTGCCAAATAAAAGCAGTGACACCTAAGTAAGCCCTGCTTAACTGCTTGGGGAATAAAAAAAGATCAGAGGGTGAGAGAAAGATTTACAATACAATCCTTTTCTATGTTCCCTCAAAAGGCCCTTTGATTTTCAGCACAATCCTAACCATGTCTACTCAAAAGTAAGTCCTAATGAATTCAATAATGTTATCTCCCAAGTATGTGGAATTAGCATTGCAGTGTTACTCCCAGAAAAGCTTCATACTGGGAAGGTTTTCAAAACAGGTTATGAATAAGACAAATAAATTGCCCTCTTCAACAGTCTAGTAAGATTTAAATTTGTTTGACTCCTTAATTAGGAAAGTGTAACACTGCAGCATGTAGACTGTTTAAAACTTCTGTTCAAAGATTATTTGAAAAATGTATAATATGGCATTTTTGCAAGTAATTAAAAAACCCTTCATGCACATTTTTATGCCTAGCAAGATGCTGCTGTGATCTTCTGTTGTAGTGCAATCCTATGCATATTTACTCCGAAGCAAGTCCCACTCCTGTACAGAGAAAGTATTCTTTATGCTGCTGGAAGCTATATATTTACTGAATTCCTGATGTGAGACAAGCAGGAAAAGGAAACTGTTCTCAGAACTTGAAATGGGGTTTAGGTATTGCAACCCTGACTTCACTTATTGGCTAAAAACCTGACAGGGCAGGGATTAGAGCACCCAGTACTAACAGAAATTGTGGGGGTGGTGGGTGGCTGATATTTTGGTTTATATCTTTTGAACCAGACCACCTAGAAACTTAATTTTTAAAATAATGAAAGCTAACAGTCTGGAGATTAAGGTGAGTCACCTGGAGACTCAGAGAGGACCACCAAAAACTGGAATCTCTGGGCAAAAACTGGAGACCTGGTAACCCTATCTCCAAAAACCTGGAACCGGCCCTGAATTTCAAAAAACTAAAAGCAACCAAGGGCTTTATAAAGACCAAGGCCTTACACCAAACCTCCAATTAACTACACTGCCTTTTCTCCTTGTCCTCCAAACTTTAAATGAAAACAATATAGCTCCTTCACCATTGGTCCACTATAGCATGAGAAGACAGTGGCTAGATGGTACAAAGTTTCTCCCTGTAATTCCATTGTCCTGGTTGCTGGGGATTACTCTGCTGCAGAGCTCTCTCTGTCTCTCTCTCTGATGCTGGTGCAGCTCTTAAAAGCTTTGAGATCAATAGAGACCCCTGGTGCATATGTTTTGATGTTCATTCTCTTCCTCTGTGCTTAGAATATTGCTTCTGTTTCTTAAATAAGAGAATATTTAATCTCACTGTGGATCTGGTATAATTAGTACAGAATTGTGACTCTGGCAACCTAACCCATTCTGCACATGGATAGTTAGTTATGAGGGAAGAACAGAAGGTAATTCACTATTACAGGATGTGTTGGTAGTCACCTACTTACATGGCTTTGAAAGGGGATTAGAGAAATCAGTGGATGACATTGACTATCATAGAACCCTAGTCATAATGGTTATGGCTACCTCCAGTGTCATGGGCAGAATATCACTGAATACCAGTTGCTAGGGAACACAAACAGGAGAGGACTATTATACTTCTATCTTGATTGTGGGCTTCCCATAAGTATCTGGTTGGCCACTGTCAGAACATGACGCTGGACTAGTAAGGCCTTAGGTTTGATCTTTGTTGGGAATAAAGCACCAAAGCTTGTAACAAGTAACATGAACCAGTGGATGGGGCGGGGGGATAGACAGAAAGGCAACCTATTCTCTTGTGGATTCCTTCAAGTAGTAAATACTTCTTGCTATGTAGATTTTTTTTTTCAGGCTTTACTTCCCTCCTCCTTCTTGTTAAAGTTAGTATTAACCTCATGACTCCATAATGGTCATATGGTCTCTACTTAGAACAGCTTTATTTCCCTGGAGAAATAAACCTTATGCTTCTTTATTATTTCAATCACCAGTCTTATCAGACTATTCATTTCTCCACTCTGCTGTTACATATACCAAATTCCAACACTCTTCTTATAGGGCCACAGTTTTGGTTGGCTTGCTGAATGCATTGCATCATTATAATAAAAACTGGTGGCAGTATATTTTATGGCTTATAGACATAAAATGGTTTGGCAGACTAATCTGAAACTTAACAGTGTAGGAGAAGTAGGATTGCAGATGTTCCATACCAAATTTGGAATAGAAAGGATAAGAAATGACTTGTTTTGAGTTGAACAGGTGTGATAGAGTTAAGCACGGGTGATGATTGACTTGGAGAAGTTGAGAGATGGTGTCTGTTTTTCTTCCATAGACTTTGCTGAGGTGTTTTTTTGGGATGTGTCTTCTAGGAAATCATTTGTTGTGTTAAGTCAAGGGGAATGTTTACTATGCACCATTACCTATTAACTGTGTAACACATTTGTAGTTTGTATTAAAAAGCCTTTTTTTAACCAATGTAATTCAATAGAGAAGCTGGTATAGCACAGTGGAGAGGATAGGTTGGTGGGAGTCCAGAGTCTGTGAGTTCAAATCCCTGCTCGTGTCTCCTGGGTGTCAAGGGCCAGCTAAAGGTCACCCTCACAGTGAGTGGCTCATGGGTTATACGCCCTGCCACCTGTGCAGCTGTGGGCAAGTTGCATAGTCCCAAGGAGTCGAGTTGCCCCCCAGCTGGCAGTTGCAGACAAGGAATAGGCTGGTTTGTGCAGCTGTGGCAAGCTGAGCAGGCCCTAGCCAGCTGGACAGGACTACCCTCAGAGGGAGGCAATAGTAAACCCCTCTGAATACCGCTTACCATGAAATCCCTATTCATAGGGCTGCCATAACTTCGAGGCAGTCCATTTTCCATTTTCAATTCAATAGAAGTTCATAAGGTAACCCCTGCACATGCTCAGTACAGACTTGTTGTGAGAAAAGGGTAAGTAAATGAGGGAGGGATAGAGTGGAAGTTTGAGTGAGAGTGAGTGACAGATAGCGATTGGTGTATCTGCCAGTTTTGACCCTCTTATGTACAGTTCTCCACATTAGTTTGTGACTTAAAAAGAAAGTCCTCAGGAAAATTTAGCAGGATTTCACTGTGCCTTTCTTCTAATATACAAATCTTAGTATGCAATTTTGTCTAATATACAGATTCCCCTTATATAATTTCCCCTTATGTATTTATTCATTCGTTCATTCATTCATTCATTTATATTCCACCCTTCCTCCCAGCAGGAGCCCAGGGCAGCAAACAAAAGCACTAAACAGCACTAAAACATAGTAAAAACAAACTTTAATAATAATAATAATAATAATAATAAATTTTATTTTTCAGTCGCCTATCTGTCCGGGTTAGGGACACTCTAGGCGACTTACAACAAGATTAAAAAACAATACATATATATATATCACACAAGCAAATTTAAGCTAAAAACCATCCTTTAGTTCATTATAACATAGAGTTAATCTGTTCCAATCTTGTAGGCCTGCCTGAACAGCCAGGTCTTTAAGGCTCGGCGAAAGCTTGACAAGGAGGGAGCATGTCTGAGATCAAAAGGAAGGGAGTTCCAGAGGGTGGGGGCCACAACAGAAAAAGCCCTCTCTCTGGTCCGTACCAGCCTGGCTGTTCTCACCGGTGGGACCGAGAGAAGGTCTTGCGAGGCTGATCTCGTCAGGCTGCACAATAGGTGATTCTGGAGGTGTTCCTTCAGATACACTGGGCCGAAACCGTATAGGGTTTTAAAGGTCAACACCAACACCTTGAATTGGGCCCGGTAGACAACTGGTAGCCAGTGAAGATCTAATAACACTGGGGTGATATGATCCCAGCGACGGCTATGCGTAATCAAGTGAGCCGCCGCATTCTGCACCAGTTGTAATTTCCGGACCGTTTTCAAGGGTAACCCCACGTAGAGCGCATTGCAGTAGTCTAAGCGAGAGGAGACCAGGGCATGTATCACTTGGGGGAGCAGATGAACAGGATGGTAGGGTCGCAGTCTCCGTATCAGATATAATTGATACCAAGCTGCCCGGCTCACTGCTGTAATCTGAGCCTCCATGGACAGCTGGGAGTCAAGGATGACCCCAAGACTGCAGACCTAGTCCTTCAGGGGTAAACTCACCCCATTAAGCATCAGGTCAGTAATTCCTAACCTGCTTATATCTCCCACAAGTAATACCTCAGTCTTATCGGGGTTCAGCTTCAGCCTATTCTCTCCCATCCATCCACTTACAGATTCCAGGCACTTGGACATGGTGGTCACAGCCAACTCCAGTGAGGACTTAAATGAGAGATAGAGCTGAGTGTCATCTGCATACTGATGACACTGCAGCCCGAAACTCCTGATGATAGCCCCCAGCGGTTTCACATAGATGTTGAATAGCATGGGAGAGAGGATAGAACCCTGTGGCACTCCGCAATGAAGAGGCCAAGGGTCTGAAACCTCATCTTCCAATGCCACCCGTTGCTGCCTATCTGAGAGATAGGAACGGAACCACTGCAAAACAGTGCCTCCTATTCCTAATCCCTCTAGGCGATTTAAAAGGATACTGTGGTCAACGGTATCGAAAGTCGCTGAGAGGTCCAGGAGGACAAGGAAGGTGTATTCACCCCTATCCAATGCCCTCCTCATATCATCTACCAGAGCAACCAAGGCTGTTTCTGTTCCATGGCCAGTCCTGAAACCCGATTGGAATGGATCTAGATAATCCGTTTCCTCCAAGTGTGTCTGTAATTGCGCAGCCACCACCCTCTCAATCACCTTGCCCAAGAATGGTAAATTAGAGACTGGGCGAAAGTTGTTTAACTCTTGGGGATCCAAGGACGGTTTTTTTAGGATGGGCTTTATCACCGCTTCCTTGAGGGCTGATGGCATTGCACCCTCTTGCAAGGATGCATTCACCACCGCCTTGATCCATTCGCCCAGTCTCTCTTTACAGCTCATAATGAGCCATGAAGGGCAAGGATCAACCAGACAAGTGGTTGGCTTCACAGTACCGAGCACCTTGTCCACTTCCTCAGAGAGAAGAGGCTGAAAGCGATCCCAATAGACTGGAATGCAACTGGCCGACTCTGGCCCACTTCCTGTCTCCACGGCGAGCAGAAGCGTGCTCTTCAGGCGCTCGATTTTATCGACAAAGTGTTTAGCAAAATTATCACAGGAGATTTTAGAATGTTCCATGGGTTCCTGAGCAACTGGACCGACCAGGCTTCGGACCACTTGGAACAATCTCCTGGGACAGCACTCTGCCAACGCAATAGAGGCAGCAAAGAAATTTCTCTTTGCTGCCTTTGTTGCCACTTGGTAGGCAGCTATTGCTGCTCTAACCTGTGTCCGATCGTCTTCAGTGAGAAATATCTGCCACCGGCGCTCAAGTCGTCTCACCTCCTGTCTCAGACCCCGCAACCGTGGCGTATACCAGGGTGCTGTCTGAGTTCTATTCAGGGGGAGAGGATGTTTCAGAGCCACCCGGTCCACCGCCCTAGTGATCTCCTTATTCCACTCCATCACCAGGGATTCGACCGGGCGTCCTTCAGCCAGCTCCATATCCCCCAGCGCATTCAGGAATCCTTTGGGCTCCATCAGGCGTCTGGGGTGGACCATCCTAATAGGTCCTTGTCCCCTGCAGAGGGCGTGTGGCATCGAGAGATCTATATTCACCAGATAGTGATCTGACCATGACACGGGGTTAGAAGAAATCATCCCCATTTACAGAGCACTTTCCTCCCCTCCCAAGACAAACACAAGGTCGAGAGCATTATTGGCTAGATGGGTAGGCCCTATATTACTAAGGTGCAGATTCCAAGAAGTCATGGTTTCCATGAAATCCCGAGGGGCTCCTGTGAGGACAGCCTCGGCGTGTACGTTGAAATCCCCCATCACCACAAGGTTGGGAGAGAGCAACCGCACGCCCGAGATCACCTCGAGCACCTCAGTCAGGGATTCTGCTGTGCAGCGGGGTGGGCGGTACACAAGTAGACTCCCTAAACTGTCCTTTGGGCCCAGCCTCCAGTACATGCAATCAACAAACTTGGTCTCATGGAGAGGGGGTCTGGCAAAACACAAAGATTCCCGATAGATGACTGCCACTCCCCCTCCCCGCCTACCAATTCTCGGCTGCTGTGCATATCAGAAACCGGCCGGACACATGGCCTCAAGTATAGGAGCTGAGGCCTCATCCCACCATGTCTCCGTAATACACACCAGGTCTGCGTCCTCATCCATGATCATATCATGGATGAGTGATGTTTTCTGTACCACAGACCTGCTGTTGCATAACAGCAATTGAAGATTGGATGGAGTTCTGCTTCCCCCAGTTATCTTCTGGTGGTAAACAGGCCCAGAACATGGGATGGATATTAAGCATCTATCCCTGGTTCCCCGATGCCGGCTTGGCCTGTTTCCTGCGCCTCTCCAGAATCTGCCGCCTAGCCTTTGAATATTGTGGCTCACCCCCACCCCCACACTATCCCCCTCCGGTCTGCACATAGCTCCCTCCTATTCGCCAACAGGCAGGCCTATTCCTAAGTAACAGTAAATAAAAATAAAAAATAATAATAATAAAAATAAAAAATAAAAATAAAAATAAAAAAATAAAATATTCCACGTCTCTCCTGCCCACAATGTGGGGCTAGTTCACTTGTAGTTGATGATAGGCCTCCACCACAGTGATCTTCTCCATTGCTGCAAAGCGTTGTGGCCAGAGTGTCCCGACGTCCTCTTCTTTCCTCCCCTCTCGGGCCAACAGAAATGACCGAAGGAATCTCTAGTAAAATGGAGGGCGTGTCCCCAATGTTGTGGCTTGCGGAGGTACTATGTCGCGCCGCACATCCGAACTCATAAGCCAACTGAGCTGCCGATGTTGCAGGTAGCGAAAGATGCCGCTTCGCACCCCAACACCGCCCCCAGGGATTTCCCCCTGGGACGCCCAGAGAACAAAGCGAGCAGCGCCGCCGCTGCTCGGGCCGGTGGGGCTGATGGGGGCGTATCGCCACTGTCGCGGCCAGCAAAAAGCGTCGTGTCGCACCTCAATCCGCTCCCCAGAGATATCTTCCCAAGCCGTCTGAGGACAGCACCGCCACTCGGGCCGCCACCCAGGCCGCAGCCTCAACCCAGTCCAAATAGGAGGCAACCTGGGGCTGATCAAACAACGCCACACCAGAAGGCCACCGGGCGTTAGGAAGCAAGCCACAACGGCAGGCAAGAGATGGTGGCGGGAGAGAAGCGGCAAAGAAGCCGTTGAAAAAACATGGGACAAGGGAGGTCCACTCCGACCACCTCTCAGCCCCCCACACTCCCCACTGCTGCTGGGCCCCACAACACCAACCTCACAGCAAAAGGGGTGAGTAGTCCATGCGCATCCCTCGGCTCCAGACTGCCGCAGCGTTCTTCTTGCCTCTCAATAGTTTACGTGTCTAACAGAGGGGTAGGAGAGGGTGGGTAACCAAATACATCCAAGTAAAGGTACCCACATGCCTACAAGTCCATACAAATCACAGGGGAATAATAAAGGATGGAAAAAAAGTCTTAAAATATTAAAATGGATGTTAAAATAGGATAAAACAGTGGAGCTCTAAAACGGAGCTCTAAACACACAACTTCCTTCTATGCCGCCATCTTTACTTTAAAACACATTAAAACAAAACATCTTTAAAAACGTTTCTTAAATAAGTTTTCAAAACATCTTCTAAGATTAAAAACATTTTTTAAAAAGTTTAAGAAATATGAAAAAAGCAATTCCAACACAGACGCAGACTGGGATATGTCTCAACTTAAAAGGCTTGTTGAAAGAGGAAGGTCTTCAATAGGCTCCGAAAAGATAACAGAGATGGTGCCTGTCTAATATTTAAGGGTAGGGAGTTCCTCAGGGTAGATGCCACCACACTAAAGGTCCATTTCCTATGTTGTGCAGAATGGACCTCTTGATGGTATCTGCAGGAGGCCCTCACCTGCAGAGTGCAGTGATTAACTGGGTATATAATGGATAAGATGGTCTTTCAGGTATCCTGGTCCCAAGTTGTATAGGGCTTTGTACACCAAAATGAGAAACTTGAACTTGGCCAGGTAGCAGATGGGTAGCCAGTGCAATTCTTTCAGCAGACAGGTGACATGTTGACAATACCCTGCCCCAGTGAGCTGCAACTTCTGGACTAAGCTCAAGGGTAGCCCCACATAAAGCACATTACAGTAATCCAGGCTGGAGGTTACCAGTGCATGGACAACAGTGATCAGGGTATCCCAGTCCAGAAACTGCCACAGCTGTCTTACCAGCCGAAGCTGGTAAAAGGCACTCCTAGCCACGGAGGTCACCTGGGCCTCTAGCAACAAAGATGGATCCAGGAGCAGCCCCAGACTATGGACCTGCTCTTTCAGAGGGAGTATGAACCCATCCAAAGCAGGCAACTGACCAATTATTCAAACTCGGGAACCACCAACCCACAGAGTCTCCATCTTGCTAGGATTCAGACTCAGTTTATTGGCCCTCATCCAGCCCACCACCAAGTCCAGGCAGCGGTCGTGGGCTTGCACGATGTTATGGAGATGTTATGGAGAAATACAGCTGGGTATCATCAGCATACTGCTGACATCTCACCCCAAATCTCCTGATCACAGCTCGAAAGGCCTTCACATAGACGTTAAACAGCATAGGGGACAAGATGGTACCCTGCGGCACCCTGTAGCACAACTGCCAGGGCCCCAAAAGAAAGTCACCCAATGCTATTCTCTGAGAACGACCTTCGAGATAGGATCAGAACAACTTTAAAACAGTGCCTCCAATACCCATCTCACCAAGTTGGCCCTGAAGGATGCCATATTCAATGTTATCAAAAGCTGCTGAGAGATCAAGTAAGAATAACAGGGTCACACTCCCCCTGTCTTTCTCCTGATAAAGGTCATTCATCAGGGCGACCAAGGCAGATTCAGTTGCATAACCAGGCCTGAACCCAGAATGGGATGGGTCAAGATAATCTGTTTCATCCAAGAGTACTTGCAATTGCTGTGCCACAACCCTCTCAATCACCTTCCCTAAGAAGTGGGTATTTGCAACTGGTCAGCAGTTGTCACAAAACAATGGGTCCAGAGTGGGCTTTTTCAGTAGCGGTCAGATCACCACCTCTTTCAAGGCAGCTGGAACCACTCCCTCCCACAATGATGCATTGACCATACCCCAGATCCACTCGGTCAACCCCCCTCGGCAATCTTTAATAAACCAAGAAGGGCAAGGGTCAAGAGGACACATTGCTGGCCACATCAATGCATGCACCTTGTCTACGTCATCAGGCCGCATCAACTGAAACTGTTCCAAGAAGTTGCAGCAGATGTTGTACTGGACACTTCATTAGGTACTATAGTAGATGTGGATGGGGCATAAAGATTGCTATGGAGGTGAGCAATTTTACCCTCAAAGTGCCTTACAAACAATTCACAGTGGGCCTCCAAAGGGTCTAAAACTCCATTTCCTGGACTTGCTGTCAACAGACCCCAGACAGTATGGAAAAGCTCCACCGGATGGCTACTTGAGGATGTGATGGAGGCAGAGTAGTGGGCCTTCTTTGATGCCCTCACTGCCCCACAGTAGGCATGGTTATGATGTTTTACTCGTGCCCGATCAGCCTCATAGCACATCTTCCACCACTTGCTGTCTAGCCGTCGTCCAGCCTGTTTCATTGTCCTTAGCTCACTGGTGTACTAAGGTGCAAACTGGGCTCCACAATGCCAGAGAGGGTGCTCGGGGGCAACCGTGTCAAGAGCCTGACACACTTCACTGTTCCACAGCACTACAAGGGCTTCAACAGGGTCACCTGCTCTATCTACTGGGAACTCCCCCAGGGCATTCAGGAATCCTATGGATTCCATTAGTCTCCTGGGGTTTATATAATGCATTTTGTTTGCTTTTGTCACTTATATATGCATATTTATGCACATAATTTGACTTAAAAACTGCATTGCGAAATTCAGAGAAGTGCAAATTTTGAAGAATAACTGTGTTTTGGATTGTGTATCATTTTGGAAAGTGCAAATTAGATATGTTCATCTATAAATGCAAAATTGTATGCCATGGGAACCAACATGAGTATGGTTGGTTCCCATAAATATAGATGCCTGCTGAAAACTTTTCTACTTCAATGGATGTATCCAGAGACATGATTTGGTTACATCTGTGTTTAATGTGTTCAATATTTTTAGACATTTTAACAGTTTATAATTTTTTTTATTTTTAATTGTATTTATTTTAATTGTATTTATGTTATTTTTATTTTTAATTGTATTTTTTCACAGATTTGTTTGCCACTCTGGGCTCCTGTGGGAGGAAGGGCAGGATATAAATTTAATAAAAAATTGATAAATATATAGAAGAGTGGGATATAAATTAAATAAACATTTAATAATACAGTTTAATAAATAATAAATCTAATAAACCTCTGCCAATGTCATCCAGTGAACTAACCAGAAAAGTAGCAGCAGCCAGTACAATTGAAAGACATAGGAGCCTGTTTATGAAAGGAAGTTTATTTCTGACATTATTTCATTTAATAAATTAGCCACTGAATAGGCATAAGTTCCATGTGAATTCCTGTCCTTTTAAATGGTGCAGAGTGGTAAGCGCAGAGTGGTAAGCAGCGGTAATGCAGCCGAAAGCTCTGCTCACGGCCGGAGTTCAATTCCAACAGAAGAAGTTGAATCTCCGGTAAAAGGGGTCGAGGTCCACTCAGCCTTCCATCCATCTGTGGTCGGTAAAATGAGTACCCGGCATATGCTGGGGGGTAAAGAAAGACCAGGGACGGAACTGGCAATCCCAACCCATATACAGTAGGGCCCCGCTTATATGGCGGGTTCCATTCTGGACCCCCGCTGTAAAGCGGAAAACGCCATAAAGCGGAACCCCATTGATTTTAATGGGGTGCGTTGCGCGAAAATGCTGCAAAAATGCCGCAAGAGCGGCTTCAAAATTGAAAACAAAAGCCGCCGTATTAGTGGAACGCCAGGAAGCAGAGCACCGGGAAGCAGGGCCCTACTGTATACGGTCTGCCTAGTAAACGTCGCAAGACGTCACCCAAGAGTCGGAAACGACTCGCACTATAAGTGCGGGGACATCTTTACCTTTTTAATTTCTTAATAATGAGGACATTTCTTCCTTCTTTATTTATTATTAATTTAACTTATTTCCTATCTTTCTCCATAAGGTTACAACAGTTTAAAATATATTCAAACAGTTTTAAAAAATAGAGTACCTATAACCAACTGTGCAGTTAAAATGACTCTGAGTCATTTTACAGTGAACTAGAACAGGGCAGTCACTGCATACAGTCTTACAATCTAAAAGGCACGACGCACAAGGGAAAAAAAGAGAACTTACCACAGGATAGGATACCATATTGTATCAATATTTTATTTATTTATTTAAAAATGACAAACCATTCTACATTAAGAAAATACCCTAGTGGTGTACAGAAATAGAAGATAAAACATAATACAGATCATAAAACGGTACTGAAATATTAAAAACTATAATTTAAAATTGAAGAAATTAAATAGATTAATTTGGGAGGGCTTGGGAGAAAAGACAATAATGTTGGGGCTTG
Organism: Rhineura floridana; assembly: GCF_030035675.1. Taxonomy (NCBI): domain Eukaryota; kingdom Metazoa; phylum Chordata; class Lepidosauria; order Squamata; family Rhineuridae; genus Rhineura; species Rhineura floridana. Next base: position 10,066,595 of record NC_084484.1, on the reverse strand, counting down.
CTTCACTTTTGAGGGAAGAGGATCCCAGAGGACTGATGCTAAAGCCACATGCTTGAGTCACAGCCTGTTTTACCGCAGAGGTGAAGTACAACAGATCCTCATCCACGGAACTAAGTAACCAGAGTGGGATGGAGCGGGAGAGGCAACTTCTCAGATAATACTGCCTGCATTAACAAATTTTCCTGGCATTTTGGAGCTTGAGTGAACATGGAAATTCCTTAACACAACATGTTAAGCTGAAAGGGGTTTTTGTTGCTGTTGCTGTTAACTGAATTATGTCCTTATTTCAATGTTTCAATGACATTTTTGTATGTATGCGTGCAAGTACATGCAGTTAAATAAGAGCTGAAGTGCATCCCTTTCAGATATTTAATTTTTCAAAACTGAAACATGGGGTTGAAACCTGAAGGACTTTAATGTAGCTATGTGCACAAACTAACAACATTTTAAACAGCATCTCCTCCAAAGATAAAATGGGGAGGGACACAGTTGTTTTCCAGGGACCAGAAAATAAAGTTGGTCTGGATTGCAGTGCCTTCCTTTGTTCATCTTTTAAAGAAACTGTTAACTGTGCATGTACAAGACAAGGGTCTAACCTAGGCTTGATTAATTAAGCTGGAAAGCACTAATACTTTTAGGAGGTACTTGAACAGGAACTGAAGGATAAAACGCTTGATTGCATAGTAATGCAATACTTGGATAAGATACTGAATATGCCACCATCATCAGAAGGGATACCATCTGGCAACCCAGATGGCTTTATGAGGAAGTACTTACATTGTTAAGAATTACACTGCTAAAAATGAAAAGGAGAAATGCTTTGACTAATAGAAGACCTTTGCAGAAAAATAGGAAGTGAATATAGTATTGGTAATATTCACAGCTAGAGGTTTGCAATACCATATACTCTAAGGGTTGCAGGGTGTATTTAAGATGAAGAAACAGTATGCCATTTACACACACACCTCAAAAAAGGGGTGCTGCATTAAAAGCAGCTCTAAAATCTAAAGCAAGCTCAAATTACAATGCCACAGGTAACATTTATACAACATCAGAAAGAACATCATAGACCTAGTTCTTATGAACAGTTGTTAATTTGTGTTTGGGCTGTACTATTTCAGATTGCAGTTTAGAGCTCATATGAATGAAAGGAAGTGTAAGAGTGTCCAAGTTTCAGAACAGGCTCAAAAATGAATTATTTCCAGGTTTGTTTGTTTTTTGAGATAACATTAACAGAGAACATGTCTAGTTCTATCCTAACCTTTCCCTGAGAGGCTAGTTTTCTATTTGTAGAAGTTTGCTATTATTGTTGAGGAGGAGGAGGAGGAGGAGGAGCACTCCATCATGTGAGCCCTCAGCTGCAGTTCAAAGTGGTAATTTGAAGCAAAGGCTTACCACCTCGTAACCTGTTTGTGATCTAATATGATTTTGTGGTTCTGAAAGAATGTCCAAGTTATTCTGGTGTATTTTTAAAAAGAAAACTGGGAATGTATGAAACAAGACAATTAAGTTTTTTAATATGTTTTTAAACCTTTTTTTTAAAAAAAATATGTTTTTAAACTTTTTTTAAAAGCTGTTTTTAAACCTTTTTAAAAATGTTTTTAATGGTTGTTTTGTTTTGTTATATTTTATTGATGTGTTAAAGTGTTTTTAGTGCTTTTGTTTGCTGCCCTGGGCTCTTACTGGGAGGGTGGGTGGGATATAAATCAAGTAATAAATAAATTACAGCTCCCCTGGCCCCTGGCATGCTGTTAGGCAGCATGCTCCTCCTGCTTTCTGTTTGTCTTTGCAGCTGCCCCTGGGCTGTCACCAATTTAAGGTTAGGTTGCTTAAGGAATTTCATCTTTGAAAATTCCAGTACAAAATTACATGATCAGCATATCTTGGGCTAATACGCCACCTGAATTTTTCCCTTCTCTACATTTTGCAGATTGATAAATAAAGTATACAAAAATACACATTTAAATTTTGGCAGAAAATACAATACTATTTTGAAAGAAAATGCATATTAAGTTTCAAATATTTAAGGTATTTTTTTTTAAAAAAATATACAGATTATTGTGGAAACGGAATGGAATTATGGATAAATACAAGTGGGAGGGATAAGGACCAGATTAATCTATGCATAATTTAAAAGAAATGAAGTTTTTTTTTTTTTGGAAGATGGCCATAGTGGTGAAGGGGTTGTGTTTAAATTTCTGTGAGATGTAAGATTGGGTTGGGATCCCCCCCCTCAATTTTTCCCCCTGGGGAAAATCAGAAATTTCCCAAAGAGAGTTTCAGAGAGCTCACCTGCCATCTCTGGGCTCATTCACATGGGAGCTACACTTTGTATTAAGACACAGGTTTTGCCATCACGATAGATTTGCAAGGTTCACATTTTCTACCTTCAAATCCGCTGTTTTCCATTCACACTAGTCAGGGTTCATCTGGGAAGGGTGTTTACTCCTTTCAGAGTATCGCTATTGCTAACGGAGATGGGGATGGGTTTTTTGTCAGTTTCATTGTTTCTTGTCAATTGCACACCTCTCCTGGCTGAAGCGTGCAATTGACACAAAACTTTTTAGAGGGGGGTGAGTGAAGTAGGCACACAGAAGGGGATGGTTGTTTCTAATCAATTGCATGCCTTTCCTGGCTGAAGCCTGAGAGTTTTGGGTGCAATTGACATGAAACTGATTAGAGGGGGGAGTGAATAAAGTATGCAAACAGAACTCCAATGCAGGAGGACAGAGTGAGGCGGAAGCTGCTGGTTAAGCCACTTTTCACCTTATCAGCAAATTGGGTTGATATGGATTTAAAGGGGAAAACTTCGTTATAGCTTCTCCTTGCCTGCAATGTCATGTCAACCATGCAAATTAAACGAGGATGCAAGTAGCACCAATCTCACAGTAAGTCACCATGTGAACAAGCCCTCTGTTAGAGGTGCATAATACCATTCTTTCATCATCTTACCCCCTTGCTCCCTGTAGTATTCCAGTCACATTTCAATGTTTTTTTTATGAATAAAGGTCTTAAGAGCTTGGGGGCGCAATTTGCAAGAGACTTTCTTCCCTATGACATTGTTTTTTCTGAGATAGCAAACCTGTATCTGGAATGTAGTTCTTGAGACTGGAGGTAGGGGCTCATGAATGCTCCTCCATACAAAAATGCCCTCTATTGGTAGAAAACTAGCCTGTTAGCTAGGTTTTACCTTTCTTCCTGACAGGGTTGGCTCTTGGCCCCACTAATTATCACCAATCAGCAGCTGTAAAAGGAGTGCCTATTGAACATACATTTAAACTCTTATTATCATTGTGACAGCCACACCCAGCCACTCTGGGTCCTTGGCCACCTGGGGAAGGGAGATTCAGCCACAACAGAGATTCAGCCACAGAGAGCTTTGGCTATGGGGTGGTATATAAATGTAATATGTTGTAATCCACATTCGCTGGTTTTTAAATGTGGTTTTATTCTGTTGTACACCGCCCTGAGAGCCTGTTGCTAAAGGGTGGTTTAAAAGTGCAATAAATAAATAAATAAATAAATAAATAAATAAATAAATAAACACAGAGTGTACCCTGCTCAGCCCACTCTTCCCCCTTTTAAGAGCTTGTTCCCACCAAATAAGTGAGGGATTTGATTATAAAGCTGCCCCTTATTAATCAGCCCAGTAATAATCAATAATAAAAACTTTTTGGGGTCTTCCCCAAGCCTTGCAAGGTAGCATGTGATTTGGGGCTTATTCACATGGGAGCATCCTAAGACACTGTTTTTACCTCCATTTTCTGTTTGCACCGTCAATAGTAAGGGTTCAATGGCAACTGCAAACATGGTGTTTTCTAGCCACACTTGAGAGAAAGCATCAATCACACAGTTTCCTAAAGACCATGTCCTTTAATTTAACATTTCCGCTCCCTCTGGTTACCTGGCAACTAGTGCTCAGTTTGTTCTGCCAGTAAGTTTCATTAAAACAACAACAACATGGAGATGCAATAGTTAAACAGCGCATAGTTAAACTATGCAATTTGCTCCCACAAGATGCAGTAATGGCCACCAGCTTGGATGGCTTTAAAAGAAGATTAGACAAATTCATGGAGGACAGGGCTATCAATGGCTACTAGCCGTGATGGCTGTGCTCTGCCACCCAAGTCAGAGGCAGCATGTTTCTGAAAACCAGTTTCCGGAAGCCTCAGGAGGGAAGAGTGTTCTTGCACTCAGGTCCTGCTTGTGGGCTTCCCCCAGGCACCTGGTTGGCCACTGTGAGAACAGGATGCTGAACTAGATGGGCCACTGGCCTGATCCAGCAGGCTCTTCTTATGTTCTTATGTTCTTATTTTGCAATTTTACTGGTACAATACAGCTGAAATACAAATCTTTGTTTGAGTAGTGTTATGCTTTTGTGCACAAGTTAGGGGGAAAAGAAAAATAAGGCACCATTTGCAGCAACATAAAAAAGGCTTGCAGAATGGGAGAAAGTAGCAGAAGTTTCTCTTCAGCCCACAGGAAATGAAATGAAGGGAGGAGCAGGGAGTGGGCATGGAGAAGGGAACAAACAACACACCCACCTAAAAGCATCAGAGCAAAGCGTCTGCTAGCCCTAGAGATACTGAGTGAAGACTTTTTTCCTTCCCTTTTCAGAATTATCAGAGGATTGGGTTAGTATGGATTTACAGGGAGAAAACTGCGTGATAGCTTCTGTTTGCCAGTAACGTCATGTGAACCATGTGAATTAAAAGGGGATGTGAGTAGCACCAGACGCACAATAAACCCCTGTGTAAACGAGCCCTTGGTTTCAGGTGGGGCAGGTAAAAATAAATAAGAGACTACACCAGGTTCATGGACAAATGAAGAGTTTACTCAAACAGAAAGAAAAACATGAGGAAAAGAAATACAATACCATATTGAATTATACGGCTTCAACTAGCCATATTGAAGAAAGTGTCTCTTCTCCACCCCCACGCCTTTAACAGTGGTATTAAAAAGGGAGTTGAGTTTGCAATTTTATCAGCATGGCAAGTTCTCTGGAAGATGATGGGACTTGTCTGAGATACCATGCATAAAATCATGAACGTGGTGTTTCCAGCTACCCCACTACCTCCGGCCTTTGGAGGGCTTGCAAGAAGTGGCTGCAGGAGTGAGACTGCGAGTAATATCATGGGTGGAGTGTTTCTAGGAGCAAGGCTGAAACTGTCTTACTTTCCTTTTATTTTTGCCATATTGCCAAGAGGTGCAGTGGGGCCTGCTAAAGAATGTAATGTTGTACTTATAGTATTGAAAAGGGTTTTGTGTTTGCTGTGACATTTGTTATTGTTTTATTACTGCTGTTGCATTATTTTATTATGAAATTGTTTTGTAACTGTTGCTTGCTTTTGTTGTAAGCCATTTTGAGCACTTTTTTTGTAATGCGCTTTGAGTTCCATTTTGGGGGGAAAGCGACTAATAATAATAATAATAATAATAATAATAATAATAATAATAATATAGAATATCAGTATATTCCCCTTAGGAGCAAAGTCAAATTAAAATTGGCTAAACACACGTCACTTGTCCTAGTCTAAAACAGTCCCTAAACTCACCAGGCTCTCAGGAGAATCTTACTTTCAAATAGCAGCCTTTCCTCTTGGTTTCTGCCTATGTCCTAGGCTTACTAATTTTTTCTTTATCACACTGACATCCACCTTGGATGGTTTGATATCTCAGGAGTCCTGCCTTGAACTAAAAAAAATACTCCAGGATGGCCACCACTTCATAAAGACTCTCCTTGTCAATCATATGCCCAATCACAGCAGGTCACAGGAAGGCCCCAGACTGGGATGTGGCCTTCCACACATATGCAAAGGCAGTTACACTACTTGAATAGTTGTGCCCCAGGCCAGGCCATGTGATCAGCCACACCAAATAATTTGAACAGGTTATAATCCTCAGTAAACCAACAAGTAAAAACATGTATTCTCATATTATATTCCATAAAAAGGCATAGTTCATAATAATAATTCAGGACAGCAAAATCTAATTCCTTCACAATCATCAACTGTATTTTTTGAATCTCATTGCTATTCAACTCCTACCTTACAATTTTCTCCTTGAGATTCCTGCAAACTAAGATTTCACACATCTGACAAAGCAAGTAGGCTTCAGTACATGAAAACTTCTGTCATAATACCTTTGTTTTTTGTTGATTTTACCTGGAATTAAAGAATTCTGAGACCAAGAAATTATTTTGAAGGGAGCTCATAGTCCTTCCACCCAAAAATTCACTCCTTGTTAGCCAAAGCTTTCTTCATTTCATGAGCATAAATTTGGACAACAGGCCAGTGGGATTGTTCTGGGCTAGGCAGTAGGCTTTACTCTCAATAGGGTTAGGCTGCAATCCTAACTCCACTTATCTGGGAGTAAGGCCCATTGAATTCAATAGGAATTAAGTAGATGCGGTTAGGATGGTCCTATATAACCTAAACTGATTTGTGGATCAAGCATTTGATTTTCCTGCTTTTCAATCCCATTTGAGTCAAATGAAATGGATTAGTAACTACACACCCACAAATCCTCTAAGTATTCAAAATAGCTATTTTTAAAGGAACTCCATGTCACATATTGGTTGTTCATTAAAGAAAATCAGCCAGTTTAACTAGAATGTGAAAACAACTTCAAAATTTTAAAAATGTTTCCTTCAAAAAAAAGATTTCTGGACATCAACAAAGTTAATGCAGAAGGTAATTACCAAAGCATATAGGAGGAAACCTCGGCAAGCAGTTAGATGGAATTGGGGAAGAGAGAATAATAAAAGATGACCTTGCAGAGAATTATTTTAATATTTCATCTATCCAGGGGCGAGGGGGGATTGCCAAACACTACACACTTTTGATGTCATTATTTTGTGTGCTTTTGTGTGTGTTTCTAAAGCCAGATCTTTAGATCATGCAACTTCTCTTCTTAAAATAGCTTAGGGCAATTTGTTGTAGAAACCCTTTTATCTGAATTTGGGGGAAAAACACAACCTCACCATACAAAAGAATGGTAGCAATAAAGGGTTCATTTTACTTTGCAAAGATTATTCCTAAAAAAATCCAAAAAGGGGAAAGGGGTAGAAAAGTTAAGATGTTGTTTTTGAAACCGCTAGCCATCTTTTCCTGCCTATCCCTAGTGGTAAGGCACTAAGGAGAAGATGAGGAGCTGTGTCATTCAGAAACCTTCCCGGCTGGATGGATGCAGGAAGGGGAATGATGTCACAGGAAGGATCTGTCAGACCACTGAGTGAGACAACTTGCCTCTTGTCTTTCCTAACAGTTAATGCTTTTTTTCACACAGTAAAGCAGAGGCTTTACATTGCCGTTGGGGACAGAAAGACCACCAGTGCCTAAGAAGAAGCACCATGGGCAGGGTCCAAAAGGGCTGCATCACCATAATAACCTCCACCACCGTGGGTATGTGCCGACTGTCACCATGTTGCAGGAGGAATTCAAGTGCATATTGGAACTTTAGCACATGTCAGAATGGGAAAAGCAAGCAGAGGTATTAAGAAACAGTTTGATTTGTACTGTATGCTAGCTGAGAGGCCAAGTTGTTTTCCTTTGAAATGGAAGCATCTGATCACCTTAGGAAAGGACAAACTCTTCTTGCACAGCTTTGCTGTAACAAATGCCTGTTGCCCTTCTGCCTTTTGGGAGCTGCCGCCCCCGCTAACACCACCTCCTCTTTCTTGGTGGTGCTGATAATGATAATGTTATTTGTTATTTAATTTTTGTAAATTGTATTGCTTTTATTGTATTTTTATTGTATTATTATATTGTATTTTTATACCTGTGTTTATTTTTCTTTGTAAGCCATCTTGAGGGCCTTTGGCCGAAAGGCAGGGTATCAATAAAATTTAATAATAATATCCCCCCCAGGTGTTCAGCATATTAAGTGGGCTGATAGGCAGACTGTGCAGGCACTTCTGAATGACAGCAATTCAGGTCCCATGCACAGCTATAAACATTCCAATCATTTGCTGAGGGTAATTTTACAGTGGGCAGCTACTGTGCATACTGGCTGAATTGTTCCCATTCAGAAGCGCTGGCACCTCTTGCCTTCCTAGCTGACAGGTTTGATCTGGCCTTCTGTTGTGGGGGAGGGCAGCTGGTGAGTGACAATGATGTGGCTAGGCCAGGCCAGGAGACCCCACTGAGCTCATGGGCCCACGGCCAGTGCCCAACCCTGGCTTCGTAGCATCTAGCTTGTGTCCCAATCTAAAGAGTTTGTATATGTAAATATTTGGTTGCTTGAGCACAGCAATTGTGTTACTGTCATCCCTAAACTATAATGTAGGAGCTCCTTTTGAACTTAATTGCAGGATGTGCCAGAAAAGGATAAATAAAACTGGTTCCATTATCCGTGTCAGCCTAGAGGTATACAGCATATTTTATGAAGTGCAGTGCCCACATAACAAGAAGCCAAGAAAGTACCATATTAAAATTAAATATTAGACTTGCTCTGAGAAATGCCCTTGTCTTTCAAAACCTCTGTTTAGATTGATTTTATAGAATTAATAAAATATGTAAAAAAAATCATGGGGGCAGTTGGATGTATATTGGCATTTTTATCTTGTACACATTTCTGGAGAAAGAAAGATGTGAAAATACCCTGATTTTTTATCCATTTGCAGTCCTTTAACTACTACCTGCACTGTATGCATCTCACAGAGGATAGTAATAGACTAGACTGCTGCTAAGAATCAGGGACAGGTGCTGTAGATGACGGATGTGGGCTAACTTATATTTGCACCAGTGGAAAATTAGAACAGGATTTGACATTTTGTGTTTTTGCAAAGACAGGCAAAATACAGGGAGGCTGCTGTCACATTTTGTAAAATTTGGCTCAAGGAGAACTTCTGCAATGGATCTCCTGCTTAGCAAATAAGTTGATTTACATTCTGTAAAAGTCATAGCAAGCCCCTGCAACCATAACAATATTCACATTTTGAACAGGGTGCATTGCCTTCAAGTCATCAAATGTAATGTTCAAGAACAGCACATATATGACATTATGCATGTTAGCCCTGAAATGTATTAACTTTTCTTTTACAATTTCAGCATCATTTATATTTTGATGCTACACATAATGCAATAAATATTGAAATATTCATTTTTAGTGGGAGAAAATATATTAATCCAACATCCTATGATAAACGTTAGAGATATTTAAATTGCCACCAAGAGTGTCTTGCTATTTGTGTGACTTTGACAATATGAATATGCTACCTTCAGGCTAGTTAGCACCACACTATAGGAGGAGAAAGTGTATGGAAATAACTGCTGTGGACTGTAAATTCTTTTGCTCTTGAGGCTGAGTTACTATATCTCCCTTTCGTCACTCTTCTGGACTCTTCCAAGGATGATTTTGCCGCCTGCACACACCTCAAGTAGGAATGAAGCATCACCGGAATGCCTGAGCTAGCCTGTGGGTGCTTTCACACTGCACTTTATTCCGTTATTCTGACGATTTATTTCCTGTTAATTTCTGCATAAAATTTGAGCTTTCACACGACATAACGGGTAGCTCCAGAATTCTGGTGGAATGTAGTGGAAGTTTAGTGCTAAATTCTGCAATAAATGATACCTGAAAAATTCCGATAGCAGGCTGGGAACCCGGAAGATTGTGGGAGTTTTGTGCTACCTGCCGCTGCTCACATAACAGCCATCCCAGCATGCAGTGCGTTTCCGCCCTTACCACTGCTGCGCCTCCCAGCCGATCCCAGCTGCTCCTGGAGAGCAGCCTCTGCTGCTGCTGCTTAACCAGAGCCTCTGCTGCTGTGCTGCTGCGCCTCTCAGCTGATCGCGATCAACACCCCCCCACGCACCGAAAGAACAGGCCTCAAATCGGTAGGTGAAGACCTGTGTGAAAGACTGTTGCTCAAAATGCCGGTATAGCAGGTACTGCAGTGTGAAAGGGATTTTTGAAATCCGGAACGAAGCGCTACCTTTTTAATCCGTTAAACTAGCGCTATTAGCCCCATGTGTGAAAGCAGCCTGTATCACATGGTGGGGGTCAGCCGATCAAGTGCAGGCTGAGCCAGCCTTTTAAGACTGCCCTGCCCATAGTGTCAGCCTTGTTGTCTTGGAGATGCAAGCTGCCCACCCATCACTCGCTCATTGTGGGATTAGCTGGTCACCTTTTGGGGAGAACAGTAGGATTTTTTTGGTTGGTCCTGTGATTGGCCTTTGGGGCTTTTTTTATTGCCTACTTTACACAGTGTGATTGGCTAGCATGTGGTGGTTTGTTTTAGCCTGTTGTTTTTTCTTGGTCGCTATCATCAGGTACTGTGGGCAGGGCAGAGGTTTAGGACTGATTCAGGTGAATATTCAAAGGCATTCCCTATGTGAAGTGATGCTTCCTCTCATTACCAGCCAGCTTGAGGGCAACAAGGGAAGGGGGCATCATTTGCATCCGGGAGGCTTCTTTCCTTTGAACGCTGATCAGTGGGTGTGGATGGGGCAGCCAGAGCTCCTCTCAGCTCACTTTTAGAGCAGGCCAGTGAAAGGCACACATCAGAACATCCTAATAATGTGGTGCCTGGAGCCAGGGTGGTATTGCCCAATGGTGGAAATAGGACTGCTTGCACCTGTTGTTTCCTTGATATAGCTATGCCTGTAGGGCAGCCTTTCCCTACAGTTGGGTCCCCCATGTGTTGCTGGACTACAGTCCCCATCATTCCCGACCATTGGCTATGCTGGCAGGGGCTGATGGAAGCTGTAGTCCAACAACACCTGGGGGCCCAAAGGTTGGGAAAAGCTGCTGTAGGGAAAGAGTTTAGCTTTGGATTGCCTGTTGCAGGTCCTTGATTTAGTTTAAATAAATTTGCAATTCTTGAACCCAAACTGTTGCATAGTGTCTCCATTCATCGGTATGTAGAAATAGAAAGTTCTGATTTGATTTTATTATATTACTAGGGGCTCTGCCCCCGCTTGCTTTGCTTGTCAACCCCAAACACACACACACACACACACACAGCCACACAGGGACTCTGAAATACGCACACTCATAGATGTCCCCAGACACCCCTCAGGTAGCCCACTTCCCTCCAACCCCTCTCAGTTTCCCCCTCGTGCCTCCAGACATTGGTGCATGCCAGCCACCATAGGTCCACTAATACTCCTTGCCTGTTCCTGCTCTGTGTCTCTGCCCCAGCCGCTTCAGCACATTGCTGTTTCCCCTTCAACAAATTGTGCTGTGCAGTGTGCCCAGGCCACCTCCCCAGCTCAGGCACTTACCTGCCTCCTACCCAGGCTGCCGCTGCCACCACCTGCTCCCCCAGCTGCTTGTTTGCCTGCCCCACAATCATCCACTCACCTCACTTGACCTACACTTAATAGCCCCACTTGTCCGGTCTCCCACCCCCCACCAGCGGTTCTTGCTTTCCTCATGCCCTCACCTCGCTTGCCACCTTGCTGCCATGTCATGCCCCCATGTGATGGCATGATGGCTTAAGAAAATATTATATAGTTAGATATGTGAATAAAGTGTTTTGTGATCAATTTTTGTATATTTTTATTTTAATGTAAATGTTACCTCCTGCTTAAGCAATGTCTTATTGATTGACACAGTGCTTTTTATCTTACTTTGAAAATGGCTTTAATGTCTGTGTTGCAATTGAGATTACTTTCTGAACCAACAGGGGTTTTTATATATATAATGTGTGATACAGCATTCAGATAATCATCATTCCACCATCAACAATAAGGGTCATATGGAAAACAATAACTGTCCACTTGATGCCAAAAAGGGGAAAAACACAAGATTATGAAGTCAACAAAATGTTAATAGAAATTATGATTAAATATTGTAATAAAAAGTTGAGTGATGAAGTCACCTTTCATTCTGTTGGAGCCAGTCTTCCAATAGACAGAACCCCACTCATGGGATACTCCACAGAGGTGCCTTTTGCCAATTTCCCCTTCTCCTGTAGCTCCCTATGCAACTTGAAAGATAGGGAGAAGTACAGGCGGTGGTGCTGGGACAGCACAAGGAAGGGGAAAATCTGAAAATCATATCCGCCCCCCCCCCCCTGTTCTGCCAAAGGGACAGAGGTTCTTTCTGGATTCAGGTAGGCAAAGAACAAAACACCAGGTTTGCTCTTTATCAGGCTTTATTCATAGGATGAGGGCATAAAGAACAAAGTAAAACAAAAGCAGACAATCGTATGGCCCTTTCAGTTGCTGGAGAATCCTCTCTATTTAGCAATGGTCCCAAACAGTCAAGGTGCATACTCTCAAGATCTCTCCTTCTCAATGTCTTCATTGGGATCTCACTTGAACAGGGGAGCTATTAGGCTGATACTGTTTCACTATGCTACTGAAGCTTAGTCACTATCTGTTCCCATGGCCTTGATAGCATTCTTGCAAGATCATAGGCTAACTTCAAAGAAATGGCAACCAGCTGGTTGTTTCTGTGGCTGGTCTTATGCACTTAAGATGCTTGAGTGCCACGTAGTGCCACTGGAACTATCCAGTGGCACATAGTTCTCAGTAGCCTTGACATGAAGCCCACAGCTCTTCAGCTGTACCCTCTGTTTTGCCAGAGGCCAGTGGTTTAGCGATTGACTTCAAAGACTATGATCAGACCCATGGAAAAAAGAAAAATTACAATGCTTTAATTGAAAGCAGTTGGTGTTTTCACAGCAGGCAGGCAATAAACAGATAAAAGCAGCTCTTGAGCATAGTTATCTTACGGTCTCCTTTCCGTTGTTGGAAGCCACAGGTAACAACAGTGGAGAGATCCCATCTGGCCAATACATACACAGCACCTCACCAGACTCAGTTTGTGTTGAGGCTTCTTGACCAGGAGTTAGGGAACCATATTTATACCCAAAAGAGCCCCTGGACCTGAGTACAGGTTTGCACCTGTGAATTTAACTAGCTATAACTCTAGGGGTTGTTTTTTATTATTTCGGTCTCACGCTTCTGCCTTTCTTTATCAGTTCTGTTGGTCAGTGTCCTTGGGCTTTGTAGCAGCATGATTCATTGCACCTGCCTTGAAGGCCAAGTTCCCAGGCTTTAGCAGTGAGATAAAACATCTTCACTAATGAATGATCGGCATCCCATGTCTATTTTTGCCAATTACCTCATCTGTGTTTTTATTTATTTATTTATTTATTTATTTATTAAATTTAGATCCCACCCTACCTCCCAGTAGGAGCCCAAGATGGCAAACAAAAGCACTAAAAACACTTTAAATCATCATAAAAACAGACTATATTAATACAAAAACATCCTTAAAAACATATTAAAACAAAACATCTTTAAAAGCATTTTTTAAAAAAGCTTTAAAAACTTCTTTTTAAAAAAGGTTTAAAAACATCTTAAAAAGCAATTCCAACACAGATGCAGACTGGGATAAGGTCTCTGCTTAAAAGGCTTGTTGAAAGACGAAGGTCTCCACTAAGCTCTGAAAAGATAAAAGAGATGGTGCCTGTCTAATATTTAAGAAGGAGGAATTCTAAAGGGTAAGTGCCACTACATTAAAGGTCCATTTTCTAAGTTGTGTGGAACAGACCTCCTGATAAGATGGTATATGCAGGAGGCCCTCACGGTCAGAGTGTAGTGATCAACTGGGTATATAAGGGGTCACGGTCTTTCAGGTATCCTGGTCCCAAGCTGTATAGGGCTTTGTACACCAAAACTAGAAACTTGAATTTAGCCTGGTAGCTAATAGGTAGCCAGTGCAATTCTTCCAGCAGTGGGGTGACATGTTGGTGATACGCTGCCCCAGTGAGCAGTCTCGCTGCCACATTTTGCACCAGCTACAACTTCCGGACCAACCTCAAGGGCAGCCCCACATAAAGCACATTACAGTAATCCAGCCTGAAAGTTGTCAGTGCATGGACAACAGTGATCAGGGTATCCCGGTCCAGAAACTGCCACAGCTGTCTTACCAGCCAAAGCTGGTAAAAGGCACTCCTAGCCACGGAGGTCACCTGGGCCTCTAGCAACAAAGATGGATCCAGGAGCTGCCTCAGACTACGGACCTGGTCTTTCAGAGGGAGTATGAACCCATCCAAAGCAGGAAACTGACCAATTATTCGAACTCAGGAACCACCAACCCACAGAGTCTCCATCTTGCTAGGATTCAGACTCAGTTTATTGGCCCTCATCCAGCCCACCACCAAGTCCAGGCTGTGGTTGTGGGTTTGCACCAGAGCTTGGAAAAGTTACTTTTTTGAACTACAACTCCCATCAGCCCCAGCCAGCATGGCCACTGGATTGGGATGATGGGAGTTGTAGTTCAAAAAAGTAACTTTTCCAAGCTCTGGTTTGCATGGCCTCTACTGATTCAGATGTTATGGAGAAATACAGCTGGGTATCCCTCTACTGATTCAGATGTTATGGAGAAATACAGCTGGGTATCATCAGCATACTGCTGACATCTTGCCCCAAATCTCCTGATGACCACTTCCAAGGGCTTCATATAGACGTTAAACAGCATAGGGAACAAGATGGTACCCTGTGGCACACTACAGCACAACTGCCAGGGGGCCGAGAGATGATCACCCAATGCTATTCTCTGAAAACAACCCTGGATATAGGATCAGAACCACTGTAAAACAGTGCCTGCAATACCCATCTCACCAAGTTGGCCCAGAAGGATACAATGATCAATGGTATCAAAGCTGCTGAAAGATCAAGTAAGAATAACAGGGTCACAGTCCCCCTGTTCTTCTCCTGATAAAGGTCATCCATCAGCGCGACCAAGGCTGATTCAGTACCATATTCAGGCCTGAACCCAGACTGGAATGGGTCAAGATTATCTGTTTCATCCAAGAGTACTTACAATTGCTGCACCACATTCACCTTCCCTAAAAAGGGAGTATTTGCGACCAGGCAGTAGATGTCACAAACTAATGGGTCCAGGGTGGGCTTTTTCAGGAGCAGTTGGATCAGCGCCTCTTTCAGGATGGCTGGAACCACTCCCTCCCGCAACAATGCATTGACCATACCGTGGATCCACTTGGTCAACCCCCCTCAGCAAGGTTGAATAAGCCAAGAAGGGCAAGGGTTGAGAGGACATGTTGCTGGCAGCATCGTTGAAAGCACCTTGTCCACATCATCAGGCAGCATCAACTGAAACCGATCCCAAGAAGTTGTACTGGACTCCTTACTGGGGACTACAGTAGATGTAGATGGGGCATCAAGATTGCTACCGAGGTGAGCAACTTTACCCTCAAAGTGCCTTGCAAACAATTCACAGTGAGCCTCCGAAGGGTCTAAAACTCCATTTCCTGGAGTTGATGTCAACTGACCCCAGACAATATGGGAAAGCTCCACTGGACGGCTACTTGAGGATGCGATAGTGGGCAGAGATGTGTGCCTTCTCCGCTGCCCTCACCACCACACAATAGGCACGGTCATGATGTTTTACTTGTGCCCAGTCAGCCTCATAGCATGTGTGTTCTATAAACAAAGCTTCCCAGATTCATGCACTATTGTATTCTACATAGGCAGGGTTAGAGAAAGCATGCCAAAAGGCCCACTAGGCTGGGATGCAGGGGTATGAGACAGGAGCATGGTGCAGGGGAATTGAGCATGCCATCCTACACTTCCTTGTTACATTGAGATGTCTTGTCAGATATTTTCCCATACACCGTCTTAGGATGTAATGCATTTTGAAACTGGCAAGACGGTCTCTTTCTTGTGAATGCACAGGATCAAGGGTTCTTACATTATCCCCTTTGTCCATTAGCTATTCAGCATCCTTAAATGTCAGACATTGTGCGCACCTAAGCTTTCACTGTTTCCAACAGCAGTTGTCTAAATAGACAGGGTAATGGTTAGATATCCCACTCAAAAATTCTTGGGGCTTGGGAGATATCAGAAAAATAAATGCGAGTTCAACAGCAGTGGATCTTTATAACATTTATGTCTTACACATCTTAACACTTAGCATTTTACATCAATGCATATAGTTGGCCTTAGCTAATAAGTCAGAATCAAACAAGTTGCATTGAATATATCTTAAGGCTATCTTCCAGTTCTTCTCCAGAAAGTAAATGAACATTATCTTACCCTTGGAATGTGGGAGGCAAGCCTCAGAATATTGGCAGCAGCAGCAGCAGCAGAGTCTTTGACCAGGCTTAGAAGCTCTGGCATTTTGCTGTGGTAAAGGTAAAGGTAAAGTGTCCCCGCACTTGTAGTGTGAGTTGTTTCCGACTCTTAGGGTGATGTCTTGCGACATTTACTAGGCAGACCGTATTTACTAGGGTGGGATTGCCAGTTCCGTCCCCGGCCTTTCTTTACCCCCCAGCATATGTCGGGTACTCATTTTACCAACCACGGATGAATGGAAGGCTGAGTGGACCTCGGTCCCTTTTTCTGGAGATTCGACCTCCTCCTTCCATTGGAATCGAACTCTGGCTGTGAGCAGAGCTTTCGGCAGCATTACCGCCGCTTACCACTCTGCGCCACGGAGGATCTTTTGCTGTGGTATTTTCAGCTAATTTATAGTTTTCTGTTATCTGACAGGAGGCTACATGACATCACAACTCAGACTGTGGTGCATCAGTCCCAGACACATTTCTGCCCCCTCAGTGATGCATCTGACATCAGTTCTGGCTATCCTTGTCTCTGTTTAAACTGTTCAGACTTGATTGGCTACTAAGCAACTCCCATTTGAACCCAATGAAACTTCCTTCTGAGCAAACACAGAATTATCCTGTAAATATTATGCATAGGACTGTTTGACCAATATGAAAGAAAAACATGAAAACATTAATTTTATAAAGACCTGCCACTGGAAAAAAAAACCCACTAATCAAACTCTGGTTTGTTGTGTGAAATGTGAAGAGCAGTGGAAACATGAGAAGTTCCTTTCTTTAATGAATACACATCAGGATGGAAATTGACAACATGGTACATCCTTACTTGGGAGTGGATAACAGTTACACAGTTTCATGAATTTGGACACAATTTTATCTTCTAGGATTTCTGGAAGAAAGTGGCAACACCTCACAAAACGACATAAAACTGAGATATGGGACAACCACACTCTTGTAAAATTCTGGAATTGCCCAGATGAAAATGGGTGAGGGACACAAAACATTTTATGATGTGCACGTATTCTTACATAAGGGCACCACACATATGATGAGCCATGTGCAGGCAGCTTGAAATTGGTGCAGACTAGAAGTAGTAATGTTTTGTAGTGACAATTCTGCTCCTCTCCGTCCAGCACCCAAAAGGGTCTGGGTGGGAGTGCTTTTGCATAAGGGGCAGGAAGGGCATGAAGACACTTCTGGCCCCTTTGGCACCAGGAGCACCAGCATGGGTGAGGAGCAGGGGAGGATATTTAAGGCCTTGCCCCTGCTGACCTCCCCCTCTTCGTCTCCAGGGACCGTGACAGCATTGTTGCTGTTGACTCACCTCATGCAGCTGAGCCACTGCTGCCGCTAGAGCCTGAGAACAGCTGTGGGGTGGCTGCGGTGCAGTCAGCTGTTAGGCGGTCAGGTGGCTGGCTGTGATCAGCTGTTAGGCGGCCGGGTGGCCGGCTGCGATCAGCTGTTAGGCGGCCAGGCCACCACGCTGTGATCAGCTGGTGGCAGCAGCGGTGTGAGTGGAGGCTGGTGGTGTTGAAGAGTGCCTAGGCAAGCACACCGGCATCCAGAGTGACAGCGGCAGCAGAGAGGCCTAGCCCCCTTGGTGGTTTGGAGCTTGGGGGAGGGGGGAGGTCTGGGCAGGTGGAGGGAGGCCCAGGTTCTACCTGTCCTGGGGGAGGAGGGAGCTCCAGGACAGCAGGAGCCTTAGGTACTACCTACCTTGGGGGGAGGGAGGTCTGGGACCATGGGGCCTTGAGTAGTGCCTACCTTGGGGGAGGAGGGAGGCCTGGGACTACTGGGTCTTAGAACCTACCTTGGAGGAGGAGGGAGATCTGGAACAGTGGGGCCTTGGGTAGTTCCTACCTGGAGAGGAGAGGGAGGTCGGAGACTGTGGGGAGGTTGCCAGTTTGGCACAGTTATTTTGGGGTGCCAGAGTTGATTTGGAAGCTGTTAACATGGCACCAAGAAAGGGTATTGAAGGTAAAAAGGGTAAGGGTAAAGCCCCAAAGCATCCTGATAAGGTGCCTGTTAGGCACAGGGTGGCAGAGGACTCTGCTTCAGAGGAGGAGGAAGCCCCTAATATTAGGAGTATTTTGGCAAGGTTGGAGGTTATGGAGAGGGCAGCAGGAAAGAGGCCTGCAAAGCCAATAAGCAAACTGGCCTAGGTTCATGGGGGGGTTGCGTTCCTCACAGCAAGAGTGACTTGGTTCCTCTGCAGTTATGCATACATCTGTCATAACTTGGCAGGGGTGGGCATTCTGCAGTATCCACAGTCTATGAGGGGACCCCTATAAGGGTCTTGGGCTGTTGAGAGTTGATAAGATACTCCTGTTCTCCTCACTGAACTAGACTTTCCATAATTCCCTGGGAAAGATGTGATTGTTCAACCACTCTGGCAACTGTAGCTCTGTGAGGAGAATAGTGATTTCCTAACAACTCTCAGTACCGTTTACAAACTATAGTTCCAGGATTTGAGGGGGAAGCCATGACTGTTTCAAGTGCTATTATACTGCTTTAAATGTATAGTTTAGATGGGGCCCGTGTCAGAATTCTGAATATGTTCTTTTCTTGAATAGTTATGTTCACCACAAGACAACTTCAAGGTTTATCTTATCCGGTTTAATTTTAAAGCATGATGAAAATCATTTGAAAGCATCATTTTTTCTTCTCTCTCTCTCTCTGCTCTCTCCCTCCCTCCCCCTACATAAAATCTCATTGATTTTCCACTATATAAATACAGGAAAGAGGCAAGTCTGATTTAGCTTAGCAGTGGAAAATAAAGACAAATAGAAAATGATGAGTTTTCAACATATAAACAGTATGTGATAGTTTAATAAGGCTCTCAAAGTGAGAAAGTGTAGCTGCTTTTCTTGTTGATAACCTGCAGAGTATATAAAAGCAAGAACAGTAATGTTAGTACAATAGTATTGTCCTTGCCTTGTCTCCAGCTGTTGTGAAAGCTTGTATCGGAGAAGCTAGCCTGAAAGCTAGATTGGTTGATGGCAGCATGTTCAGAAATGCTGAAAGATGACAGGAAATGCTCTAGAATCAGTAAAACTCTTATTCAGCTCTAATTCATGAACATTTTGCTCAGGCAGCTGCAATATCACTTTCTGATGCCATGATTTTGAAAACTGAAGGCACAGGACACTCATAGTTCAGCACTTACCACATTGATCTCAATGAGGCCCTTAAGCACTCAGTCCCAAATAAAATGGCCTTTCTTGGCTAGATCATCACCTGACATTTCAACTCCAAATTCACAGATTCTATTACAAGCTTCTAAGACTGGCTATGAACTGTGCCTATGCAACTGTGAGGGAGGTGGTGGAAGATCATCTGCTTCATTTAACTACCTTTTGTATCCCAAATGACATTTCTAGAGCCAGTATTAAGAATAGGCTCCTATTGGCCTGTATTCCCTAAATAGTATACTGCCTGTATATGATTGTCAAATTACTAGGGCAATGGCTTTTTTTACATTACCACAACAAATACAGAGCTAAATTGTCATAGGGGCTAAATTACTGATAACTGTGAAATAAAGAACTATAACAATTTGCTGCAATTACTGCCCTTTGGTGCAATCTATGACAATTTGTTGAATTGTTCCTTTTTATTATGTTATGTTTTATCCTTTCTGTTTTGTACCATATATTTTTGCTTTCTGATATGCCCTTTGACTGATGCAGCTATTAAATAAATCTACAAGCTTCAGTTGGGCTTCCAGGTCACCAACAGTGGAGAACAATGGTGTTGAATAATTGTACTGCTGTTTAGAAGCATCCACATTCATTTGAA
This sequence comes from Rhineura floridana, assembly GCF_030035675.1. Classification (NCBI taxonomy): domain Eukaryota; kingdom Metazoa; phylum Chordata; class Lepidosauria; order Squamata; family Rhineuridae; genus Rhineura; species Rhineura floridana. The sequence goes on along the minus strand of NC_084484.1, from coordinate 10,046,752 downwards.
GGAGAGAGCAGTAAAACATGCACATAGTACAAATTTTGAAATAAATCATAAATAAATGGGGCGTGCAACAAAATGTTGCAATGTATTCTTATCTCTTAATAGCAGTGCCGCTGTTCAGGGTCCCAACCAGCCATATCCTTCTCCAAAAAGTCCATTATATCCCCTGTTCTTTCCCCAACTGTTTTTCTGCTCCAAGTGGCACTCAAAACTGAGTCCGCTCAATAGCCATTGGGCTAATTTTTTGTGTATGGGGTGTACACTGTAAACCTTGGGTTTCCCCAAGCATGCTGACACCTTTCCCTTGTTAATCAATGATCCCATTTTTGCTTCATTTCTGTCACCACCTGAATTTTTTGTCAGAGAGATTGATTGGTTACACATGTCCTCTAATTAACTATTATATTTTTTGTCATTGACTGGGATCCAGTGAGCTACTTCAGGTCCACTGGGACCATAGGTGTATCCAGGCCAGAGACCCGGGCCACCTCTAGCTTTTGAAGCCCCTAGCCAGTAGTGCCTGGAGCCCACTGGACCTGGTACGACTGCTAGATCATGGAGGTGTGGCCTATGAAAGGTCACAGGGGCATGGCCAAGTTGTTCTGGTTATCTTCCCATCCTCCCTTGCAAAGCTACTGTGGGCACTTAAGCATTGCAAATACTTAGTACCTAACTAATCTGAAAAGTTATTTACTTTGGTTCAGAAGAAGTCCCTGCAGTCACGATGTCTAGTGTGGGTTCATGCCACAATAACCATATATTACTCAGAAGTAAGCACCACTGAATTCCATGGGGATTGCTCCCTGATACACTAGATTGCAACACTAGATTGCAACCTGAATTGGTTAGACTTAAAGGCACCACACAGGATTATTAACAAGGACCCTCATAAATGTCGAGACCTGCGGGAAAATATTATTCCCCTCCCAGCTTATTCACTTCTACACCTTCTTTCCAGAAAGTGGAACAATATGAAAGGATACTAAGTGGGCTTGGACCAAGGAGATTAGGACTAAAATCACCACTAGCCATGGAGCTCATTGTGTGACCTTGGGCTAATCTAACCTATGAGACAGAGTTGCTGTGAGGATACCATGGGGAAAAGGAGACTCAGGAATGTCATCCTGAGCTCTTTGGAGGAAAGGTGGAAAGATAACACTGAAAAATAAAGAATAATAGAAATAAAAAGTCTCCAAGTCTTACATATGCAAATCCCGTGTGTGGTTGTCTGCTGGGAGAGAGTCGCCTGGCTGGGTTGTACAGGCAGGGTGCAATCCACGCTCCCATATTACGTAGAGGCTCTACACACTGAGTTCTCATCTGAACCCTCCTGCTTTTTATAATACCACTTTAAATTTGCTGAAGTGTTTTATAGTCTTTTCATCCTCACAAAAAACATGTAAAACAGGCCACAGTACAATTTGAGGGTGAGGAGGAGGAAGAGGAGAAGAAGTAGTAGTTCTTTAACAAATATATGATGACATCTACTTTTGGGGGCTAATGTCCATCAGATGCATAATTCTTGGTAATCCATGAAAATTTATGGAATAATGGATTTACTAGTCTCTAAAGTGCTACTTGACAATTGTTTCATTTCTGCGGTGAGCCATAGCTAGTTGGCTATCCCTTTGATTGAAAGCATACCAGTGTATGCTTTTTAAGTCAAGTCTCCAAATTCTCTGGTGTGCTTGTTTTTAAAGGTATAAAGACAAGGAGACTTTTTATACCTTTGGCTTACTGAGAAGTAAAATGTGCAGGCAATATTCTTCCCAATCGAAGAGTAATTCAGTCTAAGGGTTTAACTATTAGCACTTCTTGCAAACCACAGCCTAATCCCACACACTTGAGCAAGGGAGACATGATTAGAAACTGTGGACTTAAGAAATAAATGGCATGAGCATACACAGAGTGCACTTGCCTTACCAATGAGGAATCTTTGCTTGTATTTAATATGGTGATTCTGTAATATCCTTTATCCTTTATATAACTCTTTATATCCTTTATATAATCCTTTATATAATCCTTTATATAATTCACTATGCTTTATATAATTCTTCACATGTATCCTTTATATAATTATATAAAGGTATCCTTTATATAATTCACTAATAGGCAAAAAAACTTGCAGTTTAAGAATGTACCTATAGCCCACAGCTATTATATCAAACTTTAAAAAGCAGGGAAATTGGGCAGCTATAGTGAATGTACCAGGGGAGCAGGAGACCTGACCTCCTCTCTGAGATATTGGACTGCCCTACAAACACAATTTGGGTTGGTCTTTCACAGTCCAATCCACTTCCTGTGTAGCTTGGAAGAATTTGGTAACATGTGCCTCTGAGCATATGGTGAGTGGTGGCAACACCTGCCATTTCCTAAGATGGAGAATTACATTTGTGTATGTTTGTTGACAATAGACAAGGACCTATTAGAATGGTCCGCCCCAGATGCCTGATGGAGCCCAAAGGATTCCTGAATGTGCTGGGGGATATGGAGCTGACTGAAGGTCGCCCGGTCGAATCCCTGGTGATGGAGTGGAATAAGGAGATCGCCAGGGCGGTGGACCGGGTGGCTCCGAAATGTCCTCTCCCCCTGAACAGAACTCAGACAGCACCCTGGTATACACCACGACTGCGGGGTCTGAGACAGGAGGTGAGACGACTTGAGCGCCGGTGGCGGAAATCTTGCACTGAAGACGATCGGACACGGGTTAGAGCAGCAATAGCTGCCTACCAGGTGGCAACAAAGGCAGCAAAGAAAAATTTCTTTGCTGCCTCTATTGCATCGGCAGAGTGTTGTCCGAGTAGATTGTTCCAAGTGGTCCAAAGCCTGGTCGGTCCAGTTGCTCAGGAACCCATGGAACATTCTAAAATCTCCTGTGATACTTTTGCTAAACAGTTTGCCGATAAAATCGAACGTCTGAAGAGCACGCTTCCGCTCACCGTGGAGACAGGAAGTGGGCCAGAGTCGGCCAGTTGCATTCCAGTCTATTGGGATCGGTTTCAGCCTCTTCTCTCTGAGGAAGTGGACAAGGTGCTCTGTACTGTGAAGCCGACCACCTGTCTGGTTGATCCTTGCCCATCATGGCTCATCATGAGCTGTAAAGAGAGACTGGGCGAAGGGATCAAGGCGGTGGTGAATGCATCCTTGCAAGAGGGTGCAATGCCATCAGCCCTCAAGGAAGCGGTAATAAAGCCCATCTTAAAAAAACCGTCCTTGGATCCCCAAGAGTTAAACAACTTTCGCCCAGTCTCTAATTTACCATTCTTGGGCAAGGTGATTGAGAGGGTGGTGGCTGCGCAATTACAGACACACTTGGAGGAAACGGATTATTTAGATTCATACCAATCGGGTTTTAGGACTGGTCATGGTACAGAAACAGCCTTGGTCGCTCTGGTAGATGATATGCGGAGGGCATTGGATAGGGTTGAATACACCTTCCTTGTCCTCCTGGACCTCTCAGCGGCTTTCGATACCGTTGACCACGGTATCCTTTTAAATCGCCTAGAGGGATTAGGAATAGGAGGCACTGTCTTTCAGTGGTTTCGTTCCTATCTCTCGGATAGGCAGCAATGGGTGGCATTGGGAGATGAGGTTTCAGACCCTTGGCCTCTTCATTGTGGAGTGCCACAGGGTTCTATCCTCTCTCCCATGCTATTCAACATCTATGTGAAACCGCTGGGAGCAATCATCAGGAGTTTTGGGTTGCAGTGCCATCAGTACACAGATGACACTCAGCTCTATCTCTCCTTTAAGTCCTCACTGGAGTTGGCTGTGAATACCATGTCCAAGTACCTAGAATCCGTAAGTGAATGGATGGGAGAGAATAGGCTGAAGCTGAACCCCGACAAGACTGAGGTATTACTTGTGGGAGATAAAAGCAGGTTAGGAATTACTGACCTGATGCTTAATGGGGTGAGTTTACCCCTGAAGGACCAGGTCCGCAGTCTTGGGGTCATGCTGTCCAGCTGTCCATGGAGGCTCAGATTACAGCAGTGAGCCGGGCAGCTTGGTATCAATTACATCTGATACGGAGACTGCGTCCCTATCTTCCTGTTCACCTGCTCCCTCAGGTGATACATGCCCTGGTCTCCTCTCGCTTAGACTACTGCAATGCGCTGTACGTGGGGTTACCCTTGAAAACGGTCCAGAAATTACAGCTGGTACAGAATGCGGCGGCACGCTTGATTACGCATAGCCGTCGCTGGGAGCATATCACCCCAGTGTTATTAGATCTTCACTGGTTACCAGTTGTCTACCGGGCCCAATTCAAGGTGTTGGTGTTGACCTTTAAAACCCTATATGGTTTCGGCCCAGTATATCTGAAGGAACGCCTCCAGAATCACCGATTGTGCCGCCTGACGAGATCAGCCTTGCAAGACCTTCTCTCGGTCCCACCGGTGAGAACAGCTAGGCTGGTGCGGACCAGAGAGAGGGCATTCTCTGTTGTGGCCCCATCCTCTGGAACTCCCTCCCTTTCGATCTCAGACATGCTCCCTCCCTGTCCATCTATCGCCGAGCCTTGAAGACCTGGCTGTTCAGGCAGGCCTACAAGATTGGGACAGATTAATTTATGTTATAATTGAATTAACGGATGGTTTCTTTAGCTTAAAATTTGATTATGTTGATGTATATGTATTGCTTTATTCTGTTGTTCGTCGCCTAGAGTGTCCCTAACCCGGACAGATAGGCGGCTGAAAAATAAAATTTATTTTATTATTATTTGTTGGTGGTGTTCTTACTTTGCTTCTTTCCTGTGTTACTAATGTTTCTACAGAGAATCTAATCTAGTGGCTGCATAAACAGCAGATCTTGTAGTCACCATGGTAGAAGAACCTGCTGGACCAGGCTAACGGACCATCTAGTCCAGCATCCTATTCACTTCTCACAGAACACATCCACAGAGACAACATTTTTCAAACCTTAAAAAAACAGGAATGCAAAACCTCCATACTTTTCTCAGACCTAAAAGATACACACACATTTACACCTGCAGTTCCAAACTTAAATGCAACACACAATCACATGGATAATTTTTGAACCTAAAAAAACAAGCATGCAAAACTTCTATGCATCTCTCACACATAAAACACACACATACAAATCCTGCAGTTCCAAACCACAAGTGTTGGAAGCTGCAATATATACAGAATAACCCACCATTTCTCTTCCTAATCCTTCTCCCCTTTCAAAAAAGCATGCAAATGATTATAGTAGAAAAATAAATATACAAAGAGATTCAGACTGTGTCCACCACCACTGTCTAACTAATATTAATAAAAAAACAAGCCAGTCAAACTAGTAACTATACCCTTCTCCTAGGTAGCTACAAAGAATGTGCTTTGAGTAGTTTTCAAGTGTAGCCTTCACGCATGTTCAGACAGATATATTGGTTCCCAGGTCTTCCAAAAGGATTGAACTGCTAAGGGTGGATTCATCATAAGGTTGCCATCATGACAACCTGAGAGGATAAAACTGCAGAACCAGGACTAAAAGTCAGTAGTATTGGCAAGAAACAAAATTATTATGACAAGGCTTCTCTACCAGGAGACAGATGAGCTAGACCTCCTAGCCATAGCAATTGAGGTCGGCTGAGTGGTGTAGAGAGCTGATTGGCTGGAGAACAGGAGATTGTCAGAAATGCATGGAACAGGAAAAAGTGTGGCTTTGAGATGTTGGGTTTTTTATTTTTTAAAACATTACTTGGCATTTTACTTGGTTGCCCTAAAGGACCAGGCTCCATTATACCTAGCCATAATAAAAATAAAAAAATGGCAACACATGAAACAAAACAAAGCACCAGAGAGAGATAGAAAAGAGCAAGACATAATTTGAATCTTCTTCATTTAACAAATGCTTTTCTAGCCTTTTCTGTGCAAATGCACTAATTTGAGGGGGGAGGGACTCTCACTTTCATGCGGTGTCACAGTTGATACTAAGCATATGACAATATCCATAGAACAAAAAATGACTTTTACCAAATCACATCTCTTTTTTGCTTACATTTGCATCTCTAATCCAAGAGAATCAGTTTGGTCCAATGCAAGTAAACACAAGTTGTGAAACTTATCAAATGCCAAAAAATTCACAAGTGCCTAAATTTGAGGTTCCCTTTGAGCTGGAGGCCTTGGGCCAAATGACCCCTCCCAAACTGGCCCTGGGTGCATCCAGTGGAACGTCTAACTTTTTCCTTTGAATGGCAATATCATACCACAAAATACGTATGGAACTCCCTTCTCTTTCTAAAGAGATTTGCCATGTTGCATGGGTGGGGCTGATGTTCAAGGACTTGAAAACCATCCAAGGAACTGAAAGAGGAGCCAAAATATTTCTTCAATGAAACTTTTGTCAGAAAGCTTGTACAAATCTTTGGTAAACTCTGATGGGGGTAGAGGAACACTGCCTTATCAATATTTTCTACTTGTAATGTCAAACAAGAATTTGTAAACAAAAGAAACTGATGCCACCAATAAGAATTGCCATAATATTAAAGCTATTATCTGGGATAACAAATCCTTAGGGGAATGAAAAAAATGAGAAAAAAATGATCTTTCCATGTTAGCTGGAAAATTACCCTGTTTGTGTGGAAAGGGCACATTTTTGGAAAGAGTCAGAATTGATGCTCCTTTGATTTCCCAAGAAACTTTGAAAGGTCAGATGAAAGAGAAGAGGATCTATTAATTCTTCTTAGACTGTGTCTCTAATGCAAGAATCATACAGCTTGGCTATTTACTTAAGCTATGTCAATAAAATGCGATGGGTATTCAACAGGATTTGCAAATATTGCTGTTAATTATCCTTTCCAAAAATAAAATACTCAATGATATATCTCAATGTTACTATCTTTGCTTTATATTTTCTAATGCTCAAAATGAATATAGCTGTATCCAAGACATATGGCCCTGTATTCCTATGTCATTGCCCTTTCCCAACCTCAAGATCTAGGAGCAAGTTTCATACATGAGCTTAGGGTCATTTCACATACTAAAACCTGCATCTGCAGTTAAGAGTACTCTCAAAAAGGAGCTACAGCCAGTCACTACACACCCATATGATACATGTTTGCAAATGTGTTTGTCATATTCACACATTGCAGTTTTAGGTGTATTCTTAAAATAGCTTAGGTGTATACACCTAAAATGTGATGTGTGAACTCTGATCCCTTAATTGTAGTATTCATGTGTATGTCTCTGGCATGCTGACAGGGCCGGCTCCAAGGGGCGGCCAGGTGGGGCACTGGCCCGAGGGCCCTTGAGGCTACAGGAGCCCCCGATGGGCCCCTCTGCTCCCCTTCCGCAATTTGCAGCAGGATCACTGCCGTGGATCGCACGGCAAGAGCTTTGGGACTCCACCATTCCCTTGCTTAACTTAACTTTTTCTGCTGTTGTGCACACAGCGGTGCCCTTAAGAAAGATGGCGGCTGAGGTTTTCCTAAGGGGCTGAAGCCTCTGCAGCTATCTTGGCTGATGGCATGCATGCGTGCTGTGCACTCGCATCCCTGCCATGAACCAAAATGGTGGCAGAGGCTTCAGCTCCTTAGGGAAACCTCAGCCACCATCTTTCTTAAGGGCACCGCTGCATGCGCAACCGCAGAAAAAGGTAAGTTAAGGAAGGGAATGGCGGAGTCCCAAAGCTCTCGCTGTGCGCGAATCACGGAAGGGGAGAGCTGGGGCCTGGGGCAGACTTTTGCCCAAGGGCTCCAGCATGTCTGGGGCTGGCCCTGGGCGCACGCACATATGCGTGTATGTGTGCGTGTGCACATGCATGCCAGGGCCCAGGGCAAGTTGGCATGTCTGGCGCCAGCCCTGCATGCTGATATGGAAGAAAAAGCAAAAGAGAAGTGATGAATTGTGGGTGAGCATTCTGAGCAATGTGGGTTTTACATTCATTTTGCAAACCAATGACAGCTAGATTTGCTTTAAAACTCATCTGAAAATGTCCTAACTCACAGACTCCAAAATAAAAATGGCTCATGGTAGTGCAGGCTTCACAAAGGAGCTTATGCAGGGGAATAAGAAAGGGAAAGAGATGTCAGAATTGGCCAGCAGAGCCCAGAAACTGACTGCCTTGTCAAAGTAACCATGACAACTTTGAACTATAGTGCTCTTGCACAGCTTCCATTCATTTCAATGGGTTTGTGATGGACTTGGTGCAATTCCCAGTGGATTCTCTGCGTAAGAGAAACAGACTTGATTTCTCTCCTATCTCCATCCTTCCTAACAGGGGTTTCAGATTAAAACAAAAACCCTATACATGCATTTCTTCTACATGTACGTTTAAGGGTATGGAGGGTTTTGGCCCTGGCAGCAGATGCCCCACAGGCTCCGCCTCTGACATCCACATGATGGCCTGGGATGCACAACACGGTAAGCCAAACTATGGCTTACTGGGACTGTATGAACATGGGGACTCCCGGAGAGGGGCTTGCAGCTACTTTGCTCTTCCGGTCCTTGGTACTGCCATGCCATGCCATGCTGAACTAAGCCAAGGTTTGGCCTAGCATTTCACTCAAACCCAGTCTTGTCATTAAGGTGTCTCCTCACTAATCACAAGCTGTAGCCAATGACAAACCTTGGCTCATTGTTAGGGAGGGAGAGTTCTTATGAGCCCAGGTTAGATATGCTAAGCCAAACCTTGGCACAGCTCAGAGCCAAACCTTGGCTCAGTTCAGCACAGCGGGGCAGTAAAAGGGGCCTGGGAGGAGCATAGTGGTTGCAAGCTTCTTTCTGGTAGCCCAATCCTGGTAAGCCAGATGTGGGAAACCTTTGGCCCTCCAGATGTTGTTGAACTACAACTCTCATTTTTTCTGGTCATTGGCCCTATTTGCTGGGGCTGATGGGAGTTGTAGTTCAGCAACATCTGGAGGGGCAAAAATTCCTGACTTCTGTGGTAAGCCATAATTTGGCTTACTATGTCGTGTCAACTAAGTCAGTATCTGAAAACGGGAGCCTATGTATATTCAGTGAGTTGTCATGGGCAGGGCCAGCAGGCATAGTCATCCCCTCCAATGTGCCTAATCCATGCATAGGGACCATAAGTTATAATGGGCTAGGAACATCCTTAAAGAGGGAAGGTTGGAAGTGTGACACATCAGAACAGTCTGAGCCAGAAATTCAGAAGCCCGGATTGATTAAAATCACCAAGCAGGAACATAGCTCAGAGTTTGTCCAAATGTTTAATGATAAGCCAGAGAGAGAGAGAGAGTTAGTTCCGCACACCTGGAGCAATAGTGGAGACATCTTAGTGACTCTCAGAACTATCAGCCATTACATTTTTCTGGATAGGCTGTCCAGGTTAGGTGTAGGAGGCACAGCTTGGTGCTAGTTCTCCTCCTACTTGAATGGCTGGTTTTGGAAGGTAGAGTTGGGAGATTAGTGCTTGACCCCTTGGCAGCCATGCTGTAGGGGTCAGCAGGGTTCTGTTCTTTCCCCCATGCTGTTTAGCATCTACATGAAACCACTGGGAGTAGTTATTTGGAGATTTGGCCAGAAGTGTCACCAGTATGTGGGTATTCCAGCTTTCTGTCTCTTTTTCACTAGATGCAGGTGAGACTGTGGCTGTCCTGAACCAATGTTTAAGTGCAGTAATGAATGAGATATGGACAAATGAATTAAGACTCAAGATGGAGATACTGGTTGGCTGATGGTTCATCCACTGAGGTGAATGATCTTCAGTCTGTTCTAGATGGGGCTGCACTCCCCCTAAACTAAAGGGCCTGAAGGATCAAATGTGTAGTCTAGATGTGCTTATTGATCCAGCATTGTCATTAGGGGCTCAAGTGACTGCTGTGGTTCAAAGCATTTTTATCAGCTTCAGATTCCTGCGTGTCATGGCCCCATCAGAGGACTCATCAGACGAGGATGACTCAGGAGTAACAGCAGCAGACCCAGAAGCAGCAGACCCAGAAGGAGAAACGGAGGAAACTCCTGAGAACCCAGCTCCTTCTCCCCCTCAGCTGCAGAGCACCCCAGACACAGCTGAAGCCCTGCAGCCAGACGCAGTCAGTGAACAGGATACTCCCCCCTCACCTGCAGAACGTAGACAGCAGAAGGTCAGGCAGAAGAGGGGCAGGCCTGTCCACTTACAGCCAAAACGCTGAGGGCTCACACCTGCTGACAAACCTGCTCCTTAAAAGTCAAACCTTGGCTTCAGCTTGTTGCTGACTACAATGTCAGGCATGGCTTCATGTGTTTCTAGTTTCCCTGAATCTTATTTTGGACTGACCCCTTGGCAATTCAATCTGGACCTCTACTGACCTCACTTCTGGACTTCTGGCTTGGCACGTAAGCTTAGGAAGGGCCTTGCCCTTCTCATGCTTCATCTGCGTTAGCCTGGCAGATTTACGACCAGACTGCCAGCTAAGGACTTTCCCGCCCTGATAACTACCCAGGAATTTCCAGTGCAGAGCTGACAGTGCATTGAGCAGGCCTTGATGGCCTTATAGGGCCCTTCCAACTCTACTATTCTATATTTCTATGCTAGCTGTGACCTTATTTGGATTGAGATAACTTGGCTACAATTACCCATGTTCTGACAGCTCCCATTAAATCTATTGCAAGGCACTGTGTGTGGGATCACCTTTAAAAATGGTCCAGAAACTGCAGTTGGGGCAGGACAGGGCTGCAAGATTATTAACTGGCACATGGCAATTTGATCACATTATCACTGTGCTTTATCAGCTGCACAGACATCTGTTTCTGGGCCCAGTTTTAATCTGTAAAGCCCTAAACAGTGTGGCAACAGGCTTCCTTCTCATATATGTGCCTATCTGAACTTTAAGATCCTCTTCAGAGGCCCAGCTCCATTAGCCCCCACCAAATGAAATGGCACTGAAATAGCCTTCCCAGGGAGTCTCTTCTGGAACCATCTTTTAGGGGTGTGTGCCTACTATAAGATTTGTTTTGTATTTGTATCTGTCACTTTGGGAAGTAGCATAATCGGTTCCAACTCACTCTGTTTGATTTGACTCGTGTTTGGGGTCCAAAGCAGACATGTTAGAAATTAAGCTCTTTCCCCATAATTCACTAAAAACAGCTATAACTTCTATTCCTTTTGACAGAAGTGGATGAATGTTACAAGCATGGGAGTCCCCTTACACTTGATTAAGCCTGCAAAATTAGACAGGGAACCATTACATTCTGAATTTAACTATTTTTTTATCTTCTGCCAGAATCCGATGTGGGGATGAAGCCTGCTAAATTTTAGAACAATAGTGTGGTGGTTCTCCTGCAAGGAAAGACTTTACTCCTATGGCATTTTGTAGGCAATTAGACTGGAAATGGTTGACACTGAGCTGTGCCCTTGGGTAAGAAAACTGCAAATAGGTCCATCCATTGGTTTTTCTTCTATGAAAATAAATCATCCCTCCCCTTGAGTCACAGCAGTGCATTTCCCATGTTATAAGTCAGTTTGGTTTTGCTTTTAACAACAAAAAATGTAAGTTTGTTTTGCATCTGAGTTGACAGACTGAAATGAGGTGGAGGGCCATTAGTCCAACTTTGGGCCTCTTGAATCTGACTTGGGCAAGAAAAAACATCCTGAGGCACCTCAATTCACCTCATGCCTCAGATTTCATACAGAGCTACTGAACATGCCTTCCAACTTCGTGGTTTTTCCATGCCAGGTGAAGAACTTTCTTTCACCCAGGCCTTTAAAGTAACTTTGTAATCTCAATCTGAGCCTTTGTTGTTGTTGTTTTCTCTTTTTTAGTTTTGGGTGTACTGAGTTCCATTCTGTTTTGTTAGTATTTCAACAGCTTTTCATTTATTTATTGTAAGCTACCCATTTATTTATTGTAAGCCATCCGGGTGCTCTGGGTAAACAAGCTGGTTAGGTTAACATCTGTTCTGGGGAAAATGGTGTAAAGCACTATTAAAGATAGATTCATCCAGCATATAGAAGAACAAGTCTTGCTGAAGCAGAACCAGCATGGGTGCTGCAAAGGTAAGTCCTGTCTCAATGACCTTCAAAGTTGGGTGAATTACCAGAAAAGAGATGATCCCGTTGACATTGTGTAGTTTCAAAAAGTATGTATACACAAAGGATATATACCCAAAGATTTGTATTAGACGTGTGTTCTTTTAATTTGCTCATAAATGATCTAGTTAGAGGTGAGCAAACTATGGAATGCTTTAAAAGAAATGGGGGTGCCGCAGCATCTGATTGTCCTGATGCACAACCTATACTCTGGACAAGAGGCTACTGTAAGGACAGAATATGGAGAAACCGATTGGTTCCCCATCGGAAAGGGTGTGAGACAGGGGTTTATTTTATCACACTATTTATTTAATCTATATGCAGAACATATCATACGGAAAGCAGGATTGGACCAAGATGAAGGAGGTTTGAAAATTGGAGGGAGAAATATCAACAATTTAAGATATGCAGATGATACCGTACTACTAGCAGAAACCAGTAATGATTTGAAACGAATGCTGATGAAAGTGAAAGAGGAAACCACAAAAGCAGGACTACAGCTGAACGTCAAAAAGAGCAAAGTAATGACAACAGAAGATTTATGTAACTTTAAAGGTGGCAATGAGGACATTGATCTTGTCAAGGATTATCAATACCTCAGCACAGTCACTAACCAAAATGGAGACAATAGTCAAGAAATCAGAAGAAGGCTAGGACTGGGGAGGGCAGCTGTGAGAGAACTAGAAAAGGTCTTCAAATGCAGTGATGTATCACTGAACACTAAAGTCAAGATCATTCAGGCCATGGTATTTCCAATCTCTATGTATGGATGTGAAAGTTGGACAATGAAAAAAGCGGATAAGAGAAAAATCAACTCATTTGAAATGGGGTGTTGGAGGAGAGCTTTGTGGATACCATGGACTGCGAAAAAGACAAATAATTGGGTGTTAGAACAAATTAAACCAGAACTATCACTAGAAGCTAAAATGATGAAACTGAGGTTATCATACTTTGGACACCTAATGAGAAGACATGATTCATTAGAAAAGATAATAACACTGGGAAAGACAGCAGGGAGTAGAAAAAAAGGAAGACCAAACAAGAGATGAATGAATGAATGCATGAAACTTTATTTTTACCCCACCCTTTTTCCAAACTGGAACTCAGGGCGGCTTACAAATAAAACTACATGTAGTTAAAAACATAGAAAAACATACAATTAAAATACAATTAAACAATGCACAACCTTAAAACCTTAAAAGGCACTTAAAAATCTAAAAACAATTTAAAATAATACAAATAATAATATAAAACAATAAAACAAGCCTTCTAAAGCCCGATCCTAAACACCTTCTATCCCAAAAGCCTGTCGGAATAAAAAAGTCTTTACTTGCCAACGGAAGGATAGCAAGGACGGGGCCATTCGTGCCTCCCTAGGAAGGGAGTTCCAGAACCTAGGAGCAGCCACTGAGAAGGCCCTATCTCGCGTCCCCACCAATCGCACTTGCGAGGGTGTTGGGACTGAGAGAAGGGCCTCTCCTGAAGATCTCAGGGCCCGGGCAGGCTCATACAGAGTGATACGGTCTGACAAATAGCCTGGACCTGGGCCGTACAGGGCTTTAAAGGTCAAAATCAGCACTTTGAATTGTGACCGGAAACAAACTGGCAGCCAGTGGAGCTGTTGTAACAAGGGAGTTGTATGGTCCCTGTAACCAGCCCCTGTTAACACTTTGGCTGCAGCTCTTTGTACCAGTTTAAGTTTCCGAACAGTTTTCAAAGGCAGCCCCACGTAGAGCGCATTGCAATAGTCTAAACGGGATGTAACTAAGGCATGCATCACCATAGTCAAATCAGGCATTGAGATGGATTGATTCCATAAAGGAAGCCACAGACTTGAGCTTACAAGGTCTGAACAGGGTGGTTCATGACAGATGCTCTAGGAGGTCGCTGATTCATAGGGTCGCCATAAGTCGTAGTCGATTTGGAGGCACATAACAATAACAACAGTAAGGTAGCCAGGTTTGCTGGTGATACCACATTGTTCAAGATTGTTTAAACAAAAAGAATTACAGTGAGCAAACTAGGTGAATGGGCAGTAAAATGGTAAATGCAATTCAATGTAAGCAAATGTAAAGTGATGCACATTGGGGATAAAATCCTAATTTCACATATATGCTAATGGGCTCTGAAGTGATGTTTAGTGACCAGGAACAAGATCCTGGGGTCATAGCAGACAGGTTGCTAAAGATGTTGATTAAGTGTTCAGCAGTTGTGAAAAAGGCAAATTCTGTGTTCATGCCATTATACAAATCTATAGTGAGACCACACTTGGAATTCTGTGTACAGTACTGTGTATTGCAGAGATGGAAATGTTTTCAGAAAAGAGCAACCAAAATAATCCAGGGATTGAAGCAACTCCCTTATAAGGAAAGGTTATTTGAGACTTTTTAGTTAAGCAAAAAGACAATTAAGGGGTATAAGATTATGCATGTCATGGAGAAAGTGGGTAGGAACCTCTTTATCATACTAGAACTCGTGGCCATCCAATGAAGCTGAATGTTGGAAGATTTGGAACATACAAAAGAAAGAACCTTTTCACACAGCAGATAGCTAAACAATGGAATTCACTCCTACATGATGTTTGAAGGCCATCAGCTTGGATGGCTTCAAAAGAGCATTAGACAAATGTATGGAGGATAAGGCTGTTAATGACTATGAGCTATTATTATTATTATTATTATTTATTAAATTTATATACCACCCGACTAGCAATAGCTCTCTGGGCGGTGAACATAAAACAACATAAAAATACAATAAATAAATAGCTATGATGGCTATGTTCTGCCTTCACTGTCAGAGGCAGTATGACTTTGAGTGCCAGTTGCTGAGAATCACGACAGGCAGAGTGCTGTTGCACTCAGGTCCTGCTTGTGGGTTTCCCATAGGCATCTGATTGGCCACTGTGAGAACAAGATGCTGGACTAGATGGCCTGATCCAGCAGGGCTCTTCTTAAGTTCTTAAGTTATGGGGTGGCATGCCAATGTGATAGATAAATACTTACGTACGTACATACATACATTGTTAAAGCTAAAACAGATTAAGTCTGCTCAGTTCTGCAGTAGGAGATTTGCTATAAGCCCCCAATGAGTAGGACATTCAGCCACTTTGGGGGCCCTGTTAATGGCAGAAGTGGGATATAAATCTTTTAAATAAACAATATCACCCCCACACTAGGGATGGAATGAGTTGTTAGTTTTGTTTCTCATAGTATCTCATTTTTCCAATCTTCAGTTATCTGCATTTTTGCAGCAATTTGCAATTTTTTTAAAAAAAATCTCATGAAAATTCTCCAGCATTTTAGCAAGAATTGTTCTACTTAATACATTTTTATATGCAGTTTTGACTAATGTATACATTTCGCAAGCAATTTCTCCTAGTATAATGCATTTTATTTTCACTCATACATACACATTTTTGCAAACGTTGCTTAGTTGGAGGACTGCATTGTAAAATATGGGTAAGTGCGAATTTCAAACGATGGCTGTGTTTCAGTTGTCATATTGTTTCAGAAAGTGTGGATTTGGTAGATTCAGCTTTAAATGCAAACTTAATTAAAGTTTCTTTCCCATCCCTACTCCACATGCAGCAGTATCGGCTTTTGATGTATTTTCATAATTATGATCATCACCTTAATCATCACCCTTCTCCTCCTCCTCCTTATGTACTCCAGCCATGGCGGTAAGGTCAAAGGAGAAGAACCAGACAAAGAATGATCCAGGAAAGTCCTCAACTGCAGAACAGGCGGAGGATAACAATGTGTATGTTACAACGGCTGTGAAGGTGGATGAAGGCTGCAGCAGATAAAAGACTTCCAATAGTCGTGGTATCCATGCCATTGGATCAAATAATAATAATAATAATAAATTTTATTTTTCAGTCGCCTATCTGTCCGGGTTAGGGACACTCTAGGCGATGTACAACAGAAATAAAAAAAATACATATATATATATCAACACAACCAAATTTAAGCTAAAAAACCATCCTTCAGTTCATATAGCATACAATTAATCTGTCCCAATCTTGTAGGCCTGCCTGAATAGCCAGGTCTTTAAGGCTCGGCGAAAGCTTGACAAGGAGGGAGCATGTCTGAGATCAAAAGGGAGGGAGTTCCAGAGGGTGGGGGCCACGACAGAAAATGCCCTCTCTCTAGTCCGCACCAGCCTAGCTGTTCTCACCGGTGGGACCGAGAGAAGGTCTTGTAAGGCTGATCTCGTCAGGCGGCATAATCGGTGATTCTGGAGGTGTTCCTTCAGATATACTGAAAGCCTTTTTCTGTCAAGATTGTGTGTTGATCGTTGTGCGCCAATCTCCCCACATAGAACAAATCCACGCACAGGCGTCTTCCAACCAAATTATCTTGAAAGACAATCTTACTCGGTCACAAGTGATCGCTAAGCAACTCTCCTCCTTAACCTCTTTTGTATCTTTCTCCTTCTTTTCCTTCTCCTTCCTGACCAGAAATGACAAACTGGCTAGCATGTTTGGTTTGAATGTGGAAATTTAGGTTTAAATCACTCCCCAGTTATGCACAGAAGCTCCGGAGGTGGCTTTGAGTATGTCCCAATTTCAAAGTAGTTGGTGCCTGTCTAATATGAAGGGGAAGTGTGTTCCATAAACATAGAGCTGTAGCACTGAAGGCCTTACCCTGTGTGACTATAAGTCTCCCAAGTGGAGCATGCACCACTTCTTGAAGGGCTTTATCTGGTGACCTCAGTGACCACATAGGACTATAGGAGAGAAGGCAATATTTTAGGAACCCTGGTCCCAAGGTGTTTTTCAGGCTTGGTAAAACTTTGGTGGTGACTAATGGAGAAAGAGATCTTGAGGTTGGATAGCTCAAAGAAGACATCAGCCCATTATGAGACAGTTGTGGAATATACAAAGGATTGTCAGAAAAGATAAAAAATAAACCTGCCAGAATCATACTATCTTTATATAAATATATGGTGAAGTCACCCTTATGAGCCACCAAGGCAGCTCACAAAATCATTTTAAAAAGGTGAACAAAACAAATCTAAAAATAATCAGAACTAACAAAGATAGCAACATCAATAGTTATTTAAAAAGTTATCTATTAAACAAACTAAATATTAAATAACACTAAAATAAGTTATGATGAAATTTTGATTTGCTCCAATAGGGCTCTTTTAATCATTGGTCTGATCTTATCCAACAGAGTCTAGGATTCTTATGTTCAAATACTCCCATATTGAACAGAGTGGCTATGTATTTTGTAATTTCTAACAGCACAGTCCTATACATGTCTGTTCAGAAGTGAGCTTTGTTGAGTTTAATGGAACTTTTTTCATTTTCATTTTCAAGTAGCATTACATAGGATTGCAGTTTAACTGTATAATATTTTAAATAGGAGCTGGAAAAAAAACAAAATCTTGTACTTTGTTTTAACTAAATCATGTTTCTCAGTTTGGAGACCAGCTCTGCATATGTGTAGCTATTGGTCACCTGAATAGGACGTATTATGAGTTTGGGAACAAATGCTCCAGACTTTTGACTAGGGTGTTATGCAGAAAAGTGGGCCGTAACCACATTGTGTGGATCGTGAACAGCAAAGGAGAACTCCACTATGACATGAGGAGCACTAGCAAGGCATTTATGAATTTTTATATGGGCTTGTACTCCATAGCAAATCCAAACCCCAGCAGCATCTAAAGCTTTCTTCGCAAAATGAACCTCAAACTACTGTCAATTACACAGAGAGAATATGGAGGCCCACTAGTTAAACAGAAAGTGATGAAAAAGCTTAAAAGGAGTAAGACGCCAGGCTTTGACTATGAATTCTACAAAGAATTTATAGGTGTTGTGGCACCTACAACTGTGGTGGCTGGTGCCAATTGGAACTGGTAGGGCAGAAGGCAGGGAGACCAATGATAGGTGGGCCCAGAGCCAATGACAGCCAGAACCAACTAATTGTTTTGTCTCCATTCTCTTCCCTGCTTTGTCTACAAGGACAACGCTGAGGAGGAAACTGACAGCCAATGCTGCCCCCTGGACTGATTGAAAGTAAGAAGACAGGCAGGTGGGGCTGGCTGAGGGCAGGCTGAGGTTCGTTGGGTAGTGCCCTCACTTGCCCCAGTGGAGCAGCCTTCACTGGCTGACAAGGCTCTTCAACCAAGTAAGGCCATATGCCCCCTTCATGGAAGGAGGCTAGTTTAGTAGTTATAGCTAAAATGGGCAAGGACCCAGGCAGATTGGGCTTACAAAGAGCAATAACTATATGAAATAAAGGTTATTATTTCTGTCAACATCCCTTTCCCAAAACACTGTGATTGGAGAACCCTGATAAAATTATTCCCTTTGATTGCAAGCTACACCTGTCAAAATGACTCAGCCCATACCCCCTAAACTGAGCTGCACCACCATGGTGTTTCCATCTTACAGTCAGCCTAGTTTTGCTTTTCCAGAAATAAATGTTGTCAGAGAGAGACCTACAACTGGTTTTCATCGTGTTCATCACACCAGATCTTTTATTGTCAAATTTTCAGTGCATTAAATGATGGAGAGGAACTGTTGAAAATTCCTCAAGCTTGTGATATGAGGTGGTTGTCCATAGAGCCCACAATATCGAGAATAATCAACCAATGGCTGGAACTTAACATTCATTTTAAAAGTGCTTGTCTCAAAGAGAAATGCTACACCGCCAAAGTGCTGTTAAAATCTGGTTAAAAACAAAACCAGAACCCAAATGGGGATGGAAATGGTGTCAACTCTGTTTTAGGAATCTGCACTGGACTTAGTAGGAAGAAACAATGTTGCCATCACTATGAACTTTCTGCAGATGTACTTAAGAAAATAGAGTCAAGTGGAGTGTATGCGTCTGACAGTACCATATCATCTTCTTCTTCATCATCATCTTCTACTTCTGCTGCTGTTTCTTCTCAATACGTAAAGGGTGATTTGGGAATGTTTGATCTATTTCTTGACTACCAAGTAAGAAGAACATCAAGTGAATGCTCTCATTTTTGCAATGGGAGGCATCACAGATATTTTATGTGGCTCACCCCTCACAGCAGAAATCCAGAAAAGTTATGAGAATGTGAGAGATGTTTTTGATAACCATTTCATAGGTAAGAAAAATATTATATATGAAAGAGCAATGTTTAACAGGAGGTGCCAGAAGCAGAAGGAAACTGTGAAAGCTTTTATCACTGCTGTACACACCTGGCCAAACACTGTAATAATGGAGCAATAAAAGAGGAACTAATAAGAGACACTCATAATTGGTAGCAATGCCCTGCAAAGGAAGTAGAATGTAAGTGATGCCACAGAATAGGGCATTTTGCAGCAGTATGCGCCTACAACTGTAGGAATTATACAAGAACAAATACTGATGGCCAATGACGAAGACCCTGAAGAACCCATATATTTAGGATCTATATCCTCGATGGAGCAGGTGCCATCCTGGTATGCACGCATAAATTTAAACGGAAAGCCTTTTCACTTTAAAACTGATACAGGAACAGCTGTCACTGTAATTCCTATGCAAGACTATTACCCACACCAAGGTGGACTCTTGCTATGAGAAAAGGGCTCTTACAGATATATGTCCCTGTTTTCATATGTGAAATGCTGAAGGACATGGAACAGATGATAGGTCCAGATGTGGAAAATCAGCTTATAGCTCTGCCCTTGGGTTCACTTTAGGCTACATGCTTGTCATTATGACAGGAGGGGTGCAAGGGTGGAGGAAGGCCCACTGTTGTTGTTTTTTAATTGTATAACTCAGGGCCACCATTAGCTGTTCTTCCTTTTTGTTTAACACTGATCACAGACTATTACATACCATAATAAGAGTGCTGGATAAAACATCAGGTACAAAAATTATTCAAAGATTGCAGCAAACAAAACACAGGGTGCTTTCACACTGCACTTTATTCTGTTATTCTGATGATTTATTTCCTGTTAAATTGCGCATAAAATTTGAGCTTTCACACGACATAACGGGTAGCTCAGGAATTCTGGTGGAATGTAGTGGAAGTTTAGTGCTAAATTCTGCAATAAATGATACCAGAAAAATTCCGATAGCAGGCTGGGAACCCGGAAGATTGCAGGAGTTTTGCGCTAGCTGCCGCTGCTCACGTGACAGCCATCCCAGCATGCAGTGCATTCCCGCCCTTACCAACAGCCCTCCCAGCATGCAGCCTTTGCGCGCTGCTGCACTGCCACCGCTGCGCCTCCCCGCCGATCCCAGCTGCTCCTGAGAGAGCAGCCTGTGCTGCTGCTGCTTGTGCTCAACCAGAGCCTCTGCTGCTGCGCTGCCGCGCCTCTCAGCTGATCACGATCGCGCCTCTTTCAACCCCCCCACGCAGAAGGAACAAGCAGAGCTTTTGAACAGAAAAGGCGGGAAAAGAAGCAGTCTTCTAACGGCCACGGTAGGTGAGAGTGCTGTGTGAAAGACCATTGGCCGAAATGCCGCCAAATTGGTACTGCAGTGTGAAAGGGATTTTTGAAATCCGGAACGAAGCGCTAGATTTTTAATCCGTTAAACTAGCGCTATTAGCCCCATGTGTGAAAGCAGCCACAGTAGAAAGAGTGAAGCAATTTTCTCAGGAGGTTTTTGTACCTTATCATTCTCATTTCTTCTTCTGTCTGTTGCAAACACTTATTGGTGTTTGTACTTCTGATCATTCTGTGCAGCCTTCTGCAGTTTTGTTGTCATAGAGGAACTCTGCATATGTATCCTTTTATTCTCCTGTTAAATTGGTACATAGCTGGAGTTCTGGCTATCCCACACATACCAGAAAAAAAGGTTGGATTGCAGCAGCTTGCCCTAAGCTCCTTCACTGCCCTGGCCTGAATACATGGTTTAGAGAGGTGCCTGTTTGCTGTCCTGCTCATTCTCCTTCTCCTCTATTACTCTTTCCCTCATCCAGCCTCAAGGCACCCACAGTGCTGCTCTGGGTCTTGCAGACAGAACCATGAGGACAAGGTCTGGGGGCAGGGGCAGGGCTTTCTTCACAACTATGCAGTGCACAGTCTGGATATTTTAGAGGACAAGCAGAATCCCACACATCAAAAGAAACAGGAAGTGAAAAAGAGGACGATCTAACCACCATAATGATTAGCAATGACTTTTCATTGCTAAGTCATAGATTGCTAAGTTGCAGGAGCTGAAGTGCAAGCTTCAGCAAGATTTGGACAGGAGTTGGCTGGAACCCTGGGACAGACCCACAGAAAGATCAGTTTGGATGCTGACTAAGTTGTAAAGTCAAAGCCCAGTGAAAGACTTGGGCCTAACCTAGAAGTATCTGTGGTCAGCCCAAATCAGGAAAAGCCAATGTACTCCTGGGGGTGGAAATGTGCAAGGTACTAGAAGTCTACTTTCTCTTATTCCTCCACTCCAACCTCTGAATTGCTCATTGCAAGGGGCAGCGGAAACAGATTGGTGGCTCATCCTTGTAGATTCTCACATCACATCAGGGCTCACCATTAAGTACAATACATCTGACTGGCTAGTGGCTCATGTTTTCTGTGAGCTTGTTTGAATTTTCATGACAGAGACATCCGTGATAAATTCCTGTCACTGCATTTGTTTGAAGGCTGGAGGAAGTATGCCTCTGAATGCCAGCTGCTTGAACTCACCAGTGAGGAGAGTCCTCCTGCCCTCAGGGACTTTCAGGCTTCCTAGAGGCACCTGCTTGGCTATTTTGAGAACAGGATGCTGGACAGAGGAGCCATTGGCCTGATGTTGTCCATTATTTTATTTGTATTTATTTATCCCACCCTGCTTCCCAAAGGACCCCATTACTGTTCTTCAGATAAGAATAACCACAAATACCCTAAACTGTTATAAAACAGTTATTGTCTCTTCACCTGATCCTAACACCTTGGATGTTAATAAGCCTTTTTCAGTTGTGTTACAGAAAGGAGAGTCTCTAAAGTAAAAGGAACGCCTATATATACATATAGATATGTGCCATCATGCAAATACATACATTTTTTTTCTTTTGTACACATTGTATTAAAATGGGATATAGAGACAAGTTTGCAGACACTTGATTGGCTTTGCTAAGAATACCTTCAAAGATGCTTGGGCCAGAGGGCTTGTCATCTAGCATAACTATACATGCATCAGTAGAGCTTCTCGGAATGGACAAATATCATGAAAATATGTTGAAAATGAGATGCCAGCTGAATTTGCTGAAACTAGACAAACCAAGGAAATTACTAGAGGTCAATTGAATGCTCCTTGGCAGAATAAAAATGATGTCTCTTAAAGTGTGGACTCTGAAGGAGAATGGATGCCTCACATATGCAAAGATGATACATTTGTTATGTTAGCATTATTGTCCCAGAGTGCATGTTTTTGGAATAAGAACTGATTTGAAGGAGAACAACAAGGATTATTCCTGAAGCTATGCACGAATGTAAAATGAGTTCTGTAAATGGATAATTCATGTCAGTGAGAGCCAGAGTACATGATCAAAAGCCTCATATGATGTTTCTGTCGCTGGACTGTACCACTTAAAACTGCAGGGAAGAAGAGGGAACCAGTAGCTTAAATGCTTTCTAGATGAAAAATCCTGCCCATTTAAAGTTGGCATGTCAGATGCAAGATTCTAAGCCTCAGGAACAGACATATCACATAAGCTGGCTGACTCTCATTCTCCAGTGATCCTGCTGACCATAACATTCTGAAGTCTGTAGCTAAAATGAGCTATT
The DNA here is from genome assembly GCF_030035675.1 of Rhineura floridana. NCBI lineage: Eukaryota > Metazoa > Chordata > Lepidosauria > Squamata > Rhineuridae > Rhineura > Rhineura floridana. The sequence goes on along the minus strand of NC_084484.1, from coordinate 10,024,101 downwards.
CATGAACGTTTTCAGACAAAATACTGCATGCATACTTTGCACTTAATTGGGTCACACACAGGGTAAGGCACATTTTAATAGTTTCTGCCTTTGCATACAGCACTACGACAGGGAAAGGTTTTTGTGCACATGGGAATGGCTACCAATCTTCAGTCTGGATGCAGCCGGTAGTACAGACAGGGGGAAAAACTCTTCCCGTAGAAGTGCTGGGGCCATTGTCTTTCTTAAATGCTAATGTTTTCAAACTGCTTTTTAAAAATGTGTTTTTAAATTTGTATATTTGTTTGTAATGTTTTTAATTGTTGTAAACCACCCAGCGAGCTTCAGCTATGGGGTGGTATACAAATGCAATAAATAAATAAATAAAGGCAGACTCCCAACTACAATACTCTGGGAGGAAAAATCTGCTGAAAGCTTACATTAGAATAGTGAAGATAATAGATGTATAGCAGTTCCAATAGACTGTGTCAGACTGGGATATTTTCCCATGAGTAGATCCACTGGCTGTGAGGCTTCTAGAAAGCCACTTGACGCTTTCATCGGGTCAAGCGTCGTGAAGTCCCCATTTCAAGACACAATCATCCTTCTGTCAAAACTGTTTCCCCTTTCCTCACGGTCTTTCATATAATGTGTCTGAAGGCCTAAGAACATTATTAGCAATTGCATTATGTGGTTTTTAAAAAGTAAATGTCAGGTGTATGAGGGCGATGGCAATTGTTATCAAGATTGCACCATGGACACATCTCTGTGAGCATAATTTCTGTTAAATTCATCCTCCTGTACAGCAGTTAGCATTGTTTGGGGAGGAGACATCCCATGACTTCTCTCCTAAGGAGGAAAAATTACACCTCCACTCCCTCTGTACTGCAGTCCTAAAAGTAATGCCCCACCCACAGAGGGTGTGGTTCCAGGGTTGCCAGGCTCAGGGCCTGAGACTGATCCTGTATCTTTAGGACAAGAGAAAGTCAGCCAAGTGCAGGTGTTCTTGCAACACTGTAATGGGAAAAACCACAAGGTGGAATTCTTCCTTCTCCCTGCACAACTTTTAAAGATACAGAAGACCTCTTGGTTGCCATGCCCGGCCTCCTAGAGGTTTTTTGTATCTTTAAAAGTTGTGCAGGGGGAAGGGAGAATTCCACCTTGTGGTTTTTCCCATTATAGTGTTGCAAGAATACCTGCACTTGGCTGAATTTTCTCTTCTCCTAAAGATACAGGATCAGTCTCAGGCCCTGAACTTGGCAATCCTAAGTGGTGGTGGTGTTACATTTTAAAGGACACACAAAGTGATTGGTTACTGATTATCAGGTTATTAATAAGAGACATAGTGAGACCCTCTGTAGCAATTTCCAAAATTTGCTTCTAATTTTGCTGTTTGCAAAATGTTTGGCAGCCTCTTTACACAAAACAAAGATTTTCCCTCAGGTCTTAGGAGAAGCTCATTAACATGAAAAGAAAACATCCAAGCTATAACTGGTTTCTGATTTCTATGAACACACAGTGGGTTGTATTCAACTAAGCCCTACTCAAAGTAAATTCATTGAAATTAATGAACCTGTTAGTCATGTCTATTAACTTCAGTGGGTCTACTTGGAGGAGGGCTAGTGTTGAATACTACCCAGTGTTTTTAAAGACATACAGTGTTATAATTAGTTAATAATAGCAGGAGTTTGCATTTATCCTGTATAGCAAAATAAAAATAACACAGCAGCGTGTACTGACCATAGTTCAGTCTGCCATGAAAAGGAACACTTCAGAGGTAAATGTCACTTGATCCTAACTTTTGAAGTGTTCAGTTTCACTGAAGCTGTGAAGCAAGCTGACAGGCATTTTGCCTGAGTCGCAGCTTCCTGACAGATTTCCGGCAATGATGGGCAACAGGCACAGCAGTGAACGCAGACAAAAAACTCTCCCAGTACCAGAAAGAAACAAAAGTAGATAGGAAGAAATTGGAAAACAAAGCCTTTATTGTGCAAAGGGAAATGATAAAGAGCAGAATTAAACTTGCTTTTTCATTCTTGACCATGTGGACCCAGTGTCAGATGAGAAAATGAAATGCAGCAACTGAAATATATAGTTCTTAATAATGGCTCCAAGCTACAAAAATTAATTCAGAAGAGATCGGGGGTGAGGTGTCCGCTCATCTCATTATGTAGAGCATGACCAGCTGCAAAATTCATAGGCTTATTTGGATTCCATTTACAGCAGTGTGATTGAGGAATAACACCGAAGCCTATGGAGCTACATGAGAGTAAAAAAGGGGGAAGCAAGTTGGAGGAATGAAGTCCTCCAGAGAAATCAGGAAAGGATCTATTTTACAATCAATTAGAATCTGAATGCAAGGTTATAAATTAGCCGGGTCAATACTTTAGAATTTCCATGTAAACTTCACCTCTGAAAATTGCTGTACCTTGTACAAGCTTGTTGGCACATGTGCATCAGGTTGAAGTTATGGCACATACTGCTGGCCAGAATAAATTACCACCATTTGAATCTGAAATGCTGAATTTTGGGGAGTCTCCTGTCTCTCACATTTGGTGGGAAAGTTTAAAGAAGGAATTGACTAAGATAGACAAGGTTTTCTCTACCTGTGAATGGGATTTAGGCTGTGCCAAGGGGGTGACAGTCTTTCCCAACCTTTGGGTCCCCAGATGTTGCTGGACTACAACTGCCATTAGCCCCAGCCAGCACGGCCAATGGTCAGGAATTATGGGAACAGTAATCCCACAACATCTGGGGACCCAAAGGTTGGAAAGGCTAAGGTAGAACATACTACTGAACGGGTAGAACTGATAATATTGAAAGATGTCAAACCACTTCACGAAAGGTCCAGACGGCTGGCTCCTGGTTATGCTGAAGATTTACAGAAACACATTCAAGGATTAAAGTCAGCTTCAGTTAATAAGGATTCTCAAGTCTGTATGCATCAACAATTGTGGAGGTTACCTGTGTGTATATGCTACCATACATTTATTATGAAGTGTGCAGTTTGAATGCAAACCTACAGTTCTCATATGCAATCCTGACACCTCTTTTGGGGATCTTTTGATGCTGAGACTTGAACACACTCCAGAATTTGGCACCCAACAAAGATAAATCAAAAGTCAATTTTATTATATCAAAAGGGGAATTAGCATACATTAATAATGTTACACAGAATCATAAAGAGCACACTATCAATAGGCTAAATTTAGAAGAATTTAAAAGCAATACAACAGTTAGAACTATTTATATTCTAATAGCTTGCCATAGAAAAACTAAGATGCAGTAAAATTTGTCAAGGAAAGACAGGAGGGAATTTGGTTGATGAGTGATGAGATTGCCAGAGCAGAAAGGAAATTTGGGTAGTGATTTTGTGAAGTTTTGGGGGATTTTCAAGGCATGAATCAGAAGGCAGCAACCGGAAGGCTTTGGGGTATTGCTAGTGAATCAGCTGTAAAAGTTCCATTCCTGCAAAAAAGCATTAGCAGGTGACTATGAGTACTGAGGAAAGAGGGACCTGAGATTTTGACTGAAACAGCAAGGAGCACAGGAAGGGGAAGAAAGAGAGTAGATCACCCCAAGACAAGTGGGTCTTGATTGGGCTTGGAAGTAGAAACTGGGAGAAGGCGAGAAAGGGTCGTTTCAGTAAGACTGGGATAACATAACAGAGAGTAAATGGCCGAAAGATAAGGTGGAGAGAGACCGTGAAGTGAGATGCTTGGAAATGTGAAAGGTTTGCCCTATGGAACAAAGTGGGAACGTTGGAGAATTCAGCTAAAGTCAAACTTGGTACCAAATTGTGCTATAATCCATGTCTGCTATCATTTCAGACTGGCTTTTGCTTGCTGTGAAACATGTGTGGCTGTTACCAGCACCCAATTAAAAACAAACAAACCTGGAGCAAATTTAACATTATTGTTTATGTAAATAACTTTGATCTAAACTCCTTAAAAGTCTGTGTCACTGAGGTGAAAATGGCAGCCATTAACATCCATTATTTCATTCTTAACCTGCTTCCCTCTTCCTCCCCCCTCCCCGTTAACTCATGGCAACGGTAGCCCTTCATTTTTCTTTTCTTACCCTGTGTTCCTCTTGATTTTTAAAAAAAACCTCACAGCACATTTATAGCAGTAGTTGCTACAGTCAGCAGCAGTGTTTGTCAGATATGGCTGCTTAAAAAATTATTCAAGTAAGTTTCCTTGTCTCTGTCTCTTTGCTAAATCATCTGTTGCTTAAATAATCCCTTAGATCAAAATAAAATGAAAATGCAGAATAAAATCTAACAAAAACTCATCAGGTTCAAGAGACTCTTCTATTTCGTCTGTACCCCTTGCTTCAAATCATCACATCTCTCCTGTTAAAATTCACCAGTTCTTGAAAAACACAAGAAGACACAGAGACTGAAGTTCCCAACCAAATGTTTTTAAATACAAAGCTGATGTTTTCAAATACTTAACCCCCCACTCCCAAATGTTGGTGTTTTATCTTATTAAAGGTGTCAGACCTCCCGAACTGAAAAGGAACCTGTAAGACTGCAATCCTACCCACATTTACCTGTGAGTAAGCCCCATTTGTTTCAATAGGGCTTGTTTCTGCATAGACATGTTTTGGTTAGGATTGCAACCTCACACAGCTGGGAAAGTATTTTCTTTTCTGTCTTAACCTCTCTTAACATGAAGAAAAGATGAAAGAGAAAGCAGAGGTTGGAGAGGTGTTAATATGAATTAAGGAGAAACATAACAAAAATTAGAGCTGCAAGCTTCCTCTCCCTTTTCTGCCCACTTCACTTCTCAGGGTGATCTATCACCATCCCAGTAATTAGGACTTCCTTTAAAGTAAGCATGCAGGTAGGATTTCATCCAATCTGACAGGACACAAAAGGAAAATGGACAGGGTCAGAGAGAAAAAACTCTTAAGTTTGTGTACCACATTACCACAATGCTCTCCCCCCCCCCAATATTATGCAGGCAATCCAAGGCAATTGCCATAACTGTGTTAGGTAACTTCTCTGTGGTACTGTGTGATCCTATCTCCACTTACCCAGAAGTAAGTCCCATTCCAGGAAGTGGGACTGGCTTCAGAGTAGGCATGCAGCCGGTAGATTTCTTCTAATCTGATAGGACACAAAAGGAAAATGGGCCTGTGATAGAGAAAGAAAACTCTAAGCTCAGGTACCGCAGTTTCAAATGCAGCGTGTCCATGTCTCACATTTGGATTTGAAACAGGATTAAGATGAAAGCTTGACCCACAACTTCTATGGGTATGTGTGGCTAGATCATGCACTCTAAACTGTCAAAGTTTGACAGCATCACTGGTCCACTGCTTGACTGCTTGCTGCCGTCTTGGAAGGCACAAGAAGAGCCACGTTGCAGGACACAGTCTCACACACTCATGCAGCACTCAATCAAATGAAGGGGAGGGTATTCAGTCAAACAGTAACATCGACAGTGGCAGGGACAGGGATGGATATGGAGAGAGAGCCTGGGATTGTTTCAGAAGCATAGTAGCCTAGGCAGGCAGGCACCAGAGCAGACAGGGCAGCACTATAAATCAGCACTGCTCTTCCTCTTCACTATGGGAATTATTGCTCAGTGGTAGAGCATCTGTCTTGCATACAGAAGGTCCCGAGTTCAATCCTCAGCACCTCCAGGTAGGGCGCTGAGAGACTCCTGCCTGAAAACCATGAAGTGCTGCTGCCAGCTGGCTGCCCAGATCTGAAGTCATATGTGTGTGTTTTTCTTGCCAATGGGAGCACCTTGAATTTCCACCATCCTAAAAGAAAGGAATCTAAGTAAGGTCTGCCCCTGCTGGCAAAAAGCAAACCATTATCTGCTCCTTTACTATCAGTCATGGGTATGTCTGGCTGGATCATGTGAACTCAGTTCTCTAAACTGTAAAATTCTGACAGCTACACGCATACGGGGGGGTTAATAACAATTAGTCAAACGTTAGTAGGAACATTGGCAAAGAAGGAGATGGAGAGAGAGGCTAGCTGCCGTTTTGCATCACCGCTGCTCTAAATTGTCAAATTTAGGCTGCATTCCTAACCAAACCATGTCCACTCAGAAGGAAGTCCTATTTAATTCAATGGGGCTTGCTCCCAGGTAAGTGTGTGTAGGATTACAGCCTTAGTGAATGAAGTTTTGGCTCTTTTTTTCAGTCCAGAAGGTCTGAAATTGTTTTATAAAGGTAACAATAAACCCCACTGCCACCAAATGCCAAGTATTTGAAAAATCAGCTTTGAATTTAAACAAAATGTTGGGAACTTCATTCTCTGAGCCTTGTTTTGTTTTTATAGAAAGACAAACTGGGGGTGTGGGAGTAGAAGGAAGGATTTTTTATTTTTTTTTTAAATGGTGATCATTTATCATTGCTGTGTGGTGGATCTAATAATATCAATATTAATTTTTGGTTAATTAATACCTTAATTAACAATACCTTATGTCATATACACGATTCAGGAATTCACTATTATTCCAGATACTGCACTGATGCAAGCTAGATGGCCAAGGATCTTAACACACACATATAGGAAAGAATGAATATTCTAAAGTCTCGCCCAAGGTGGCTAAGTCAAGCCTTGGCTGTCCAGCAGCAAGCTAAGCAGCAATCTATTGGTCCGAGTCTGAAAGACGGGTGCAGGCTGCAGAAAGTCCTTTCCCTTTTATAAGCATCTAATCAATGCTATCTCCTTATTAGCTGCTGTCTCTAAGCAGCTCCTCTTCGCGGTGCCTTTCCCTGCCAGGGGCAGCAAATGGGACCAACTAAACCATTCAATAACAACTAGTGAATTCAACTAGAAGCAGGTATTCCAATAGCCCTGCCTGGATTTCCATATAAAGCAAAATGCAAACTGACTCCTCTCCCAGACTGAGTTATCTCTCATAATTTACACTAGAGCCAGGAAGTTGGCTGAACGCCCAGACTTCCTTGACGGGGAGAGTGGAGAGGAAAAGTGTTAACAAATGGCTTGTCTTTTACTTAAGCAAAAAGGAAAGTCTCATCCCTCTAACACAGAGAAGGAATAACAGACAAAATATGCTGTACATATAAGAACTCTGAAGGAGGGAAATCTATGTAAATCCATAGGGAAATACATGAAATACATAGGGACAGCTCACAACAGTGTATCACATCAGGCAAAGGGCCATGGTTCAGTTTGTGTAGATAATATTGAGCTAGATGGATCAATGGTATGGTTATGTATGATGGAGTTCCTGTGTTGCTAGTTCCTTGTAAAATCATCTATGGTAGTATCAAGAACTGGGAGGGAAGAGAAAGTGAACCTATGAGAAGACTGACACACAGTGAGCCTGGTATCTCAGTGGAGCCTCCTTTCTAATTTTCCCTTTAATAAATTTTCATAAAACAAACACACACAATCAGCCTGATATCTCAATAGGCCTTTAAATGTTGTGCATAAAGCCATTTCTGTGATCTCTTCATGGATATTCAGAAAACTAATGTCACCCTTATAGCACCTACTGCACTGTAAGTAAATAAAGTTGTTGTGCATATTTAAACTCATAGCTACCCCCCTTTTTTTAATTCAGCTTATTGATCCCCCTCTAGGATGCACACCTTAACATAGTGAGGAGGTTTGAGAGTGTTGAAGAAGCTGAGAGCAAAGCCGTCAGGAGCCTAGACCAAGAGGCTAGACTCCTAGCAGAGGCACCCAAGGCGGAATGGTCAAAGCTGAGACACCAGACTAAGATGCAATGGTAAACCACCTCTGAATACCTTTTACCACGAAAGCCCTATGAACAGAGTATTGCTATTGGAGGTCACTGATTCACAGGGTCACAATAAGTCATAATCAAAGGCACATAACAACAACAACAACAAAGCTTATTGATAAAAACAGATATCAAGGACTATGACTGAATAGCTCTACTGGCAGTAATTCTGTCTTGCCCTTTGACAGCTTCTTTGATTGTTCAAATATTCAGGGCTTTCATAAAATAATTACATTTCCCTTTTGCAGATTAAGCCCAGTACTTCTTGTTCTGTCCTTGCCAACTGGGGGAATAATTGGTCTCCATTGGCTTTAAAACAGCGATTCACATTTTTGAGGACAATCTTCTGTCCTTTCCATTTTCTCTGACCTGAGAGGATTCACATGCCAGTTCGCTTAAGCTCTTGTTCTCCATAAGTCTTGGTTTTAATCCTTTTAATGCGATTTTTCTCCATTTTAAAAAGTGATTCTCAAGTCTGAAGACAGAATTTTAATTTAGGGCTTGATAATTTTATTTATTTATTTAAAATATTTCTACCCTGCACTTCTAGCCTATAATAGGGCACTCAGGGCGGCTGAGTAATACTTATTTTTACTGAGTAATAATTCATTCACTTATAGGATGTTCTAATGGCCATGACTTGTGATGGAAAAGGGGTGCATATTGTATCACTTTTCAATGCACCTGTTTCAGAGGTACCATAAGGAATTGACATTAAGGACAATTGATGGCTAAGCAGCTGCACCCTACGGTCTGTAGAAAAGCAAAGGTGTGGGTGGTAAGTTGTTCTTCCTAAGACTAAGAGACTGGGCTCCCCGCAGAGGAATTGTTAGAAGGTGTTTGAGATCTTTTGTGTGGGACACAGATCTCCTGCCTCTCCCTCTCCCTTTTTTGCTTTTCTTACAGGGAGATTGGACATACTACAGTTTCAGTTTCAGTGAGACCCAAACCACCCACCATCTTATACACCGAAATACACATTCTTGCAAACAGATAGTGGGTAGGGCAGAGGATCCAAACTTGTTCAGAACCCATAGCTCAGAGTGTTTTTCCTTCTCTGAAATTCAGCCTAAATTTGCATCTATACATAAAAAATAGCATATACACATCTTAAGTAAATCTTGAGTCTTGTGCTCCAAGTCTTTTCAGTGCCTCACAACATCCTTGGTTCCTACATGTATGAGGGAGCCCGAAAACTATTGAAGATGTATGCCTTTCTAAGATAACTAAAGGAATGGGACACTAACCCTTCTCCTGTTACTGTAGGAAATCACATGAAATGTAGGTAGTGCCTCAGATAAGAAAAGTCTTCTTGAGTACCTCAGCCTCTCCAGGTGGCATTGAGAAGGTGTTTGGTCCAGAGGCAACTGGCCAAAGTAATGGCCAAAGACCCCCCCCTTCCCAAGTCTCTTGGTAAAGGGATTAAAAAAAGCCATGCCTGCCACACCAATGTAGTGTCAGCAGTCAGTAGTGAAACTGGCCCAACAGCCAGTGGAGCACAAGTCCCTTATCTTCTGTAGAGGCGGGATTGTAGGATTTTTTCTCTTCATGGGGATTTGACACTATAATCAGTCTCTCTTCCTCCTCAGGCTATAGTAATGGTGGCAAAGTCAATTCAGCTAGCACTGGGTTGGGTCATTCTTCAGAGCCCTGGGAAACAAGGTGATAAAGTAACAGATGCTACTTGCTGAGAATTTCCCACTGTTGCAGCTCTATACTTGTTGTGGACAAGCACTGGCTCTTCAACAGAAGCTCCAAATTTTTTTAAATGAAACTGATTATCCAGATTCCTTCCAATTTGGCAAAAACAAAAACCTGACTTGGCCACTCTAGTGCACGATCTACACAGGGAGTGTAATCCTGTTGGTTCTCCCTGACATCTCAGTGGTGTTTGATACCACTGACTATGGTATCTTTCTGGATTGTCTTGAAGGGATAGGAACTGATGGCATAGTATTGAAATGGCTCCACTGATTCTTTAGTGGTAGGAACCAAAAGAGGGTGCTGATGGGCTGCTGCTCCTCCCTTTTGCCAGTGGCCTTTGAAGATTCATAAGGCTCCATCTTATACCCCACACTGTTTGACATCTACATGAAGCTTCTAGGTGAAATATTGGTGGTATGCTAATGACACCCAACACTGTCTCTCATTTTCATCTGAGAGGCAGAGAGGCAGCTGAAAGTTTGCACCTCTGTTTAGTAGCTGTGAAGGATTGGATAGGGAAGTACAAACTGAACCTTAATGCAGGCAAAATAGAAGTACTGTTGGTGGGCTGACTAGCTCATTCTTAGATTTACAGTCTGTCTCGGACAGGGTTGAATTGCTACTGAAAGATCATGTTTATAATTTGCGGGGTACCCTGACTTGATGCTCCTGCTAGATGCTCAAGTAGCATCAGTAATAAGGGTGACATTTTCCGGTTTTAGCTGGTTTACTTGCTATGGCTTTTTCTGACAGACCTTGCCGCAGCCATTCATTTTTCCAGTGACCTCCAAATTGGACTACTGTATCATGCTTGATATGGAGCTGTTTGGAAAAGTGTTTGGAAATGGCAACTACTAAAAAAAATGCAAGCAAAGTGCTAATGCGTGCTACATATTTTAATTTCATGATTGCCAGTTTTCTGCACTGATTGATAGTTTATTTCTAGGCTGAATTCAAGGTTCCTATGTTAATCTTTAAATTGGGTATGTAAAGGACCACCTTCTTCTATATTTTTCTCTTCACATGTTCTGATCATCATATCAGGCCCTGCTCCAGATCCCTCAACCCTGTGAGATACAGCTGGAAGTAATACAAGTTAGGTCCTTTTCTGTAGTGGTGCCTACCCTGTGGAATGGTTTGCCACGTGAGATATATCATCTCATCACTATACTGTTTTAAGTTGCTAGTAAAACAACATGGCTATTCAAAAGGGCCTGATTGTTTTCCCTAGTTTCTTCTGATGGTTTAATTCTGGCAGCTGTTTCAGAATTTGTTTTTATGGGTTTGGTCTTTCATGCCTGAGGCTGAAATGGAGATTTCTATATATTTTAACATTGTTATGATGATTGTATTTGAACAATTAGTGGGGCATACTTTATGGGGAGGAAGCTATTACACTGGCTGCTTGCTCACAAGTCAGGCCAACCAGGAGAGTCTGCACATGAGTAAGGGTGGAGTTAATGAGAGGCTATAAGCCTCAAGTCTTGGGCTGATGGCTAATAATCTCAGTGGGAGCTATGGAAGAAGGGGAACAGAGGCAGAAGAGAAGCATGAAGGAAGCAGAGACTGCTTCTGGAAGGAGAATAATGTAACGGGGGGTGCTACTTCCCACCCCCCAAAAGCAGGGGCTTCTTTGGAGTGACAAATAGTCAGAGGAGGAAGTGTAGTCTGCTCCAGAAAGAAAGTTCATGTATAGTTCACAGTCTCACAGTACAATCCTAAAAATGTCTACTCAAAATTAAGTTCAATAAAGACATTTTTCCAGCTAAGCTTGGTGCCTTGTTATCTCTTGTATATGATTTTGTTGTTGTTGAAAGAATGGATTTTTTTTTCAATTGAATTTTTAAATGACAGGCACTTTCTTCACTGGTGAAGGGACTTTTCTGGATGTGGGTGGGTAGATGCTCATTATAGTATGTTCTTGGTGTGTTTGTGATTGAGAGAGATGCACTTAGGCAGAGAGATGTATTGTCTGTGTCCGTGGGGAGGGAGGATGAGGTATGTGTGGTCTGTGGGAGAGGGAGGGGTGTGTGGTCTGTTTGAATGTGTGATCTGTGAGAGAGGACAATATGTAGGATGATGGCCCATCTGTTGCTGTCAGAAACAGCTAGAAACAAGTCTAAGCTTTACGTAAGGAGTTATCCTCTGAGCCATACTCCATTTTCTCATGTCTCCTTCAGGCCAGTAGGCCTCTTCCTCACTGCTGCTGCCACATGGGGAGAAGTACCTGGAAGGAAACAGGTCCGATCTAGTTTTCTTGGAACATAAGAGCAGAGAGAAACCACACACTCCCAACCTCCCTTTTATCTACTTCATGTTGTTGGGTCCTCTCCCTACAACTAAGAGGAGTGAACAGCAGGAGATGCAACACACCAAGCAAGGAGGAAGGAGATTTCTAAACAAAAAACCACTTCCCACCCCCACTATCTTCTTTATGGTGATGGGTTTCTTTTTTGCTGCAGCTAAGAAGAGTGAGTGAATGTTGGGGAAAACTGAATGTTTCCCTTTAAATTTCACTCATAGGACAGTGCTCCAGTGGCCCTAATGGGCCAGCCTCCACTTACCCCCATGGCAGCCATTTTGTGACTGGTGCTCACAGCACTTTCTCAAAATTCAAAATGTGCCCAGTGGTCCAAGAAGGCTAGCGACCTCTGGGTATAGGAGTTTCCTGTTCTGCACCATAAGAAGATTGTTCAAGGCATCAAGACTTTGCTGCCCTGGGCTCCTGCTGGGAGGAAGGGCAGGATATAAATCAAATAATAACAAACAAACAAACATTTTTTACTGTATTTGTGTATCATATTTGCTTTTCTTAGCTGCATTGGCACCTAGTATGTGGAAATGTTGGGTAAAAATTTAATAAAGATACATATGCCAAACAATGTTTACAAAAGTGCATATATTAGGGAGAAGTGTGCATAAAATGAATAAATGAGTGAAAATAACATGCAAAAATGCATGATATGATGAGAAATGGCTTGCAAAAAATGTGTACATTTGTCAAAACTGCCTACAAAAATGTGTTTATTAAGAGAAAGTTGCACTAAAATACTGGAGAATGTTCATGAGGATTTTGTTTTGTTTTGCTTTTTAAATTGCAAATTGCTGCACAAATGTGGAAAACTGAATTTAAGATTGGGGAAATGAGAAATGGAGAGAACTGAAACTGACAGATATTCCCATCCCTAATTCTGGCATTTAATTCATCCATTTTATGATGAAACTTTCCTAACTTTGTCAGATCAGTTCATTAGAATCATTCCAATTTCAGTCTTTGCCTTTCTCCCTCCTATTCTTAGTCATACATCATAGATCTGATTAAAGACTGGGCATTGTATTGTGAAAGTTGTTAATGAAGTGTTTCCATCAAAGCAGCAGTGCTGGTCACAGAATACCTACTTGCAGAATTCCCTCAACTCCTCCCCTCATTTGACATAGAACCACACACAATTACTTTCCGTGTTTGAACTCACTCAGTCAAATAGCTACCTAACATGTAGAAAGTACACCCCTTTAATCCATCTTGCTTCCATTTCTTTTGTGCACTAAATTGAATAAAAAGCCTTCTGAAAGCCTAGATACACTACTGTGAGTGAATTTCTTGGCCTTGAACTACAAAATAATACTTTTTTCACAATATTTGTCCCATTTCCCCTATCAGTTTTTTTTATTTATATGGAAAATCAACCTAGTATTTCTTGCAAAAGTTACTGAACCCTTCCTGATACACTTGTCCAACAAAGGTAAAGGGTAAATGGCTTTCATAAAAGGGGAACAGGGATTTCTTCACTGCCTTTCAGAGAACCGCCCCCTCCCCTATAGCAGAATCTTGAGCTTGAACTTTTACTCTCTGGCCAGCTGTACAGACAGACATGTTTATACAGCCCTGCCCACCCCACCAACAAAATGGCAGGAGACGTGTCAAGCACCTTGGTCCTAGTTTGCCACTGATTACAAACTCCAAAAGGAAGAGATGGCTCCTGACCATGTAGCCAGTCGCCATTTGTCCCTCATGCCATACTTTGCATTGATTTAGGTATTTCCTACTGATGCTACATAAAGTGTTACTTAGACTTTAACATTTGGAGAGGGATAGGGGGTAGTTTGCTGATCTAGGACACAACTGGGAAAATTATACATTTTTAATAATAGGATCATTCAGAATTGATTTATAATTCAAAGGATCCATCCATGCTTCGCAGTTTGTATATTATTTTATCAGATGCTTTATGCAAAGAAAATGTCTCAAAGCAACTTGATAAAAAAACCCACACAAAAACAATTTACAACCAGAAACATTTAAAAATGAGCAATACAAAATACATAGGAAGTCCTTCCCACCCCACTAAAAGATGAACAGGAGGCTTAATCACCAAATTCCTGAGAGAACAAAAAAAAAGTTCTTAGCCTGGTGTCTAAAACCCCATCTTATAGCGTATTACACAGCCACGAGAGTGGCTGTATACTGTAGCCAGTGTGGATTTTCCACATTCCACAATGTTAAATTGAAAATGCCATTCTGATCCTTCCCATAAGCTAATTTCAAAAGAAAACCTTAGAAAACCTATAGTCCTGAAGTCAGAAACGCTTCCTTACCCCCCCCCCAATTTTCATGGTGATAAACAAAACAGTCAGAAAGAATCGAGAGTTCAAAGTCTAAAGAAAGAGGGGGGGAACCAGCCCCCTTTTGGACATTTTCTCTTAGAGTTCTCATAATCTGTTGAAATCTGTTGAAATTCATTAAAAATCAGCCATGTTCAGAAGGGGAATACTGCTCTGCTCACCCGCACAGCATGTACGGGCGGAGCATAGCTGCAGCTGGGGGCAACGCCACAGCCGCCATCTTTAACACAGGCAGCATCGCACATCGCATGTACTATGTGCACGTGATGTGCGGTGTGGAGGGGTAGAGCACGAGGGGCTTATTTAAGCCCACACCGGCCCTCCTATCCTCTTGATGAGCGACGCCCACCCCACCCTCCCTTGTTTATGGTGTGTTTGGGTCACTTCAGGGCCGAGTAGGAATTTTAGTTGGCAGGCAGGTTCTTTGCCTGCTCCACACTGTGAGGGTGGGAGGGAATCGGGTTGGGGGGGGTCATGATTAATAGGAGGTTCTGGCTAATTCAGCTAATTTGACATGGTTTAAAGGTTAATGCCCTAAGTAGGGCAGTCTTGTTATGGCACGGGTGTGGGAAGGTGTGCGAAGGAAGTAGGTAAGGACAGCTAGGTAGCCCACTTAGACACCTTTGGAGGTGACTGGCGGTTCCATAGGCCTGTCTGTCAGGGTTTCACGGCTTGAGGGAAGGATGTGGGCTGCTTCTGGGGTCTATTTACCTCAGCTACCTGGAGTTGTACGGCCTCTGGGGGTGGTGATGTAGGAAGGCCCCCCTACTCACCTACAGGGTGTGGCTGGGGTAAGGGGTAAGCAGATGGGCTTGCCCTTGCCCCAGCAGGGGCTGTCGCCCGAGAGCTGTATGGCAAGCTGCTTGCTTATAGATAGTTCCCGCACCTTGGTTTTTCCCTCTCCAGGATGCTTTAAAAAGGATTTTTTTAATATAATTTAATAAAGTGGCCCTTTTGTACAACCCAAGCTGCTGTGTCTGTCTTATTTCACCCCTCAGCTGCAACTGTAATCCTAATACTAACCTCGCCCCATACTCTGACCTTCATCTTCTGCAGTTTAAAAGTTTAAAAAATGCCTGGCTGATATTTAATTAATTTAATAAATTTTGTATTGAACGGAATGATAATGTCAGGCATGCTCAGTAAGAACCGTCAGTGTTCTAAAAGCCAACTGCTGAGCTTGTCTAATCAGGAGGCCACACCCACACCAGACTTTGATTTCACGTGAGACAATCATGGCTTCCCTCAGACAATCCTGGGAATTGTACTTTGTGAAGGGTGCTGAGAGGAGACTCCTATTCTCCTGACAGAGGTCCAGTGGCCAGACTGGTTTAACAGTCAGCCGCTCTGATTGAATCTCTGTGAGGGGAACAGAGCCTCTCTTAGCAACTCTTAGCACCTTTCACTAACTACACTTCCAGGATTCTTTGGAAGAAGCCATGACTGTCTAAAGTGAAATAAAGGCCTAGTATGGATGTGGTCAGGGACAGCTTTGGTTTAAATTTGGGAGGGAAGCTACATGTGCCAGCTGTAGAATAAAACAGTGGGAGAAACCCTGAAAAAGAATGATACTGTTCACAATGTTTTCCTTTTAGAAAGGAAAGGGCCTTCCTCTGTACTCAGTGTCCACCCACCCAATCTCCTCCACTTCCCCTCTCTGCCCCTCCCCCGGGTCAGTGTTGGACTATGACCTGGTAGACCAGGGTTTGAATCCCCACGCAGCCATGAAGCTGACTGGGTGATCTTGGGCCAGTCACTGCCTCTCAGCCTCAGAGAAAGGCAATGGTAAAACAACCACTGAATACTGTTTACCATGAAAATGCTATTAATAGGGTCGCCATAAATCGGGATTATCTTGAAGGCAGTCCACTTCCATTTTCAAACATGATTGCACAGAAATAAATCCCATTGAACTCAAAAAGTATGCAACTGATCAATCCCACCCTCCTTTCTCCTCTCTCCAATCCTCTCCCTCTTGCCCCTTCCCTCCCCCTCCAATCCCGTCCCCCTCCAATCCCCTCCTTCCCCCTCCCCTTCCCCTCCCCATGGTCAGTTTTACCTATCTTAAGCATGATTGCATGGGAGTATATACCATTGAACTCAATAAGCATGCAAATGGTCAAACCTGCTCTCCCCTGCCTCTTCCTTTGCCCCTCACCCTCCAATCCCCTCTTTTCCCCTCCCCCTCCTTCTGCTCCACTCTCCCCTCCCTTTCTCCTTCCCTCTCCTCTCCCTTCCTCCTGTTCCTCTCCCAAGGTCAGTTTTACCTATCCTAACGATTATATAGGAGTAAATCCCACTGAAATCAATAAGCATGCAAATGACCAGACCTGCCTTTCTCTTCCTTCCCCTCTCTTCTCCCCTCCCCCCTCCTCTCTTCCTCCTTCCCTGGCCACTCCCTCCCTCCCCCCCAGTCAGATTTACCTAAGCATGATTGCATGGGAGTAAATCCCACTGAACTCAATAAGCATGCAAATGATCAAACCTGTCCTTTTCCTCCCTTCCCCGTCCTGCCTGCTCCCATCCCCTCCCCATCCCCTGTGTTCAGTTTCACCTATTGTAAGCATGATTGCAGGGGAGTAAATCCCTCTGATCAATCCATTGTTGGC
The DNA here is from genome assembly GCF_030035675.1 of Rhineura floridana. Classification (NCBI taxonomy): domain Eukaryota; kingdom Metazoa; phylum Chordata; class Lepidosauria; order Squamata; family Rhineuridae; genus Rhineura; species Rhineura floridana. The sequence goes on along the minus strand of NC_084484.1, from coordinate 10,007,450 downwards.
AAGCTTGCACAGGATCCCATTTCTTACCTCCCGAATTTAAAAGCAGAGAAATTCACTAATAGGCAAAAAACCTTGCAGTTTAAGAATATACCTATAGGCCACAGATATTTCTATCAAACTTTAAAAAGCAGGGAAATTGAGCAGCTATAGTGAATGCACCAGAGGAACACGAGACCTGACATCGTCTCTGACATATTGTACTGCCCTACAAAGTTGTCAAAATGCAAACACAGTTTGGGCTGATCTTTCACAGTCCAATCCTCTTTCTGCGTAGCTTGGAACAATTTGGTAACATGTGCCTCTGAGCATATGGTGAACGGTGGCAACACCTGTAATAAGCCCAAATAATAGAAAGAAGACATGTGCTGTGCTGATCTTGTCTTAGCAGGGAGGAAGCAACATTATTAAGACAGTTGACATAGTTCAGAGAGTCACTTTAAATATATCTGATTCCCTTTGCGATTTTAGTGAAGTTTCCTATAGTAAATCATTTTCTTTTGCTTCTGTTTCTGTGAATATGTGAAGTACAGCAACACTTTGCAAAATTTACACTAAAAAAACTCCAAAAATAATTGTGGAATAATGGCATTGACTATTCTGCAGAATAGTCTCCAGTGGACATCAGGAGTGTCTCAGTTTGCACAAGATAAAATAGTGGGAAGTGAAATATATTCTAGCAAAATTCTCGGTGTGCTCTATGTTTTCAAATTGACTGTGCCCACCTTGCCTTAAATGAAGTGGTTTAAACATAACAGGCTGAAAACATTCATCTTGGGCAGGCTAAGTTTGCTTTTTCCTCAACAGCTAGAGTCATTCCTGAAGTAGCAACATATTGTAATCAGTCTGATTTTACATCACGTTGTACTTTACGATTCAACTGTTAAATGTAAATGTACTGCTTTCAAGTCAATTCCTACTTATGGTGACCCTATGAATAGAGTTTTAATGGTAAGTGGTATTCAGAGGTGGTTTTACCATTGCCTTCCTCTGAGACTGAGAGGCAGTGACTGGCCCAAGGTCACCCAATAAGCTTCATGGCTGTGTGGGGATTTGAACCCTGGTCTCCCAGGTCTTAGTCCAACACCTAAACCACTACACGACACTGGCTTTTAATGCCCCCAAAATAGAACATAATCTCCAATTTGAAACACAAAAGGCTGTCTTCACCATCATATGACACTGACCAATAAAAAGGCTTTGAAATTAATACTAATAAATTTGACACAGGTTTCTAGGATGAATAATGAGAGAGAAAAAATTCTAGATTGGATTCTCTGTAGAAACAATAGTAACACAGGAATGAAGCAAAGTAAAAACACCAACAAACATACAAAACTGTAATTCTCCATCTTTGGAGATGGTTTTTTGCCTATTAGTGAATATTCTTATAGACTTCATCTTATCCGCACCCCTCTTTGTTCTCATTCTGTAAAGAGGCTTCTGAAGCTGAGAAGTAGTGAATTAAAGAACCTTCTCTGATACTCCCACCTTTGGGGTTGGGTATTTTGGGTTGTGGAATTCCCTCCCTTTGATGGTTCATCTGACACCTTCCCTGTCATCGTTTGGGTACTAAGCAGGGATACTATACTTGCCCAGACTTTTGTATCTTGTTAGACTTTTTCATCCACTGTACCTTTCTTTTTAGCACTCTCTGGTCTGGTATTTTTTAATTGTTCCCTGGGAAGAGGAATTGATTTTTAAACTCTAAGAACTGTAGCTCTGTGAGAGGAATAGTGGTCTCCTAATAACTCTCAGTACCCTTAACAAGCTACAGTTCCCAGGATGCTTTAGGAGAAGCCATGGTGTAATAGTGCTGTCAATATTTAGTGCAGATAAGGCAAGAGACCTTCATAAGCAAAAAGGAGAAGTCATTGCCTCAAGGCACTTAACAATCTAAATTTCAAGAGTACTGCTACTGATTCTGGCCATGATAGATTTCCTCTGCAGTGTAATAAATTGAGGGTGGGGCTAGGGATGGAATGATCTGTCAACTTCAGTTCTCTCCAATTTCTCATTTTTCTAATTTTAAATTCACTTCTCCACATTTCTGCAGCAATTTGCAGATTTTTGAAAAAAAAATCCTCATGAAAATTCTACAGCATTTTATTTTATTTATTTATTTAGTTAGTTAGTTATTATACTTGTATACCGCCCCATAGCCGAAGCTCTCTGGGCGGTTTACAGTAACTAAAAACAAATACAATTTAAAATACATCTTTTTAAAAAACAATTTAAAACACAATTTAAAAAATTTGGTGTGAATTTCTCATAAATACATTTGTGTATGCAGTTTTGACTAATGCACACATTTTTGGCAGGCAATTTATCCTAATGCATTTTTGTATTTTATTTTCACCAATATATTCATATAACTGCATCACAAAATTCAGATCAGTGCAAATTTTGAATGATGGCTGTGTTTCACTTCTCATATTGTTTCGAAGAGTGCAGATTTGATAAATTCGCTGTAAATGCAAATGGAATTAAATTTCTCCCTCATCCCTAGGTGGGGCCCAGAGATAAGAGAAAATTAAATTAGCTTATTTGTCATTTCACTAAAGAGAGTTGTGTGTTTTTTAAACAGTGTTAGTGTTTTGAAGATGTGCCTTGCATGATGAGATGGGCTGGATGATGCATCTGTGATTGGGGAATGGGAGAAATGGAAGGTTTGAACTTGCTGTTCTGGATGTTGAAAGAAGAGGCCCGAAAGCATTAGCCTGCCAAGCTCTTAATTTGCCATATCCTGCTGCTTGCATTGATTCTGCCTTGGGACTAAAACTTTTGTAATGGCTGATGGTTGAGGTTTTTTTCCTGGTCTTTGGTACTATTAGCTCCCAAACTGCAAAGGTATGAATAAATGAACTTTACAAAGATGCCATGTGTAGCTAGTGCTTTCTCCACTAGCTCTTCATAAATGGCCCACCACTCAGTGTGGAGTGCCAAAAAGTGCTTTCGAATTCCAGAAACTACATATTGGGGAAATGTAACCCCTTTCCCCCCCAATAAAATACCTTCAGTACCAGACACTACCTTTTCTGTGCCTTCAAAACTGATTTTCCGGGCCCAATTCAAGGTGTTGGTTTTGACCTTTAAAACCCTATACCAGCCTTTTCCAACCAGTGTGCCTCCAGATGTTGTTGGACCACAATTCCCATCTTTCCTGACCATTGGCAATGCTAGCTGAGGCTGATGGGAGTTGTGGTCCAACAATATTTGAGGCACACTGGTTGGGAAAGGCTGCCCTATATGGTCTCGGACGAGTTTATCTGAAAGAGTGCCTCCAGCCTCATCAAGGATGCCGTGCAACAAGATCAGCCTCAAAAGGCCTCCTCTCTATCCCACCAGTTAAAACAGCTAGACTGGTGAGGACTAGGGAGAGGGCTTTTTCTATTGTGGCTCCCACTCTGTGGAATTCCCTCCCAAATGATCTCTGTCATGCCCCCGCTATGATGAGCTTCTGCCGGGCCTTGAAGACCTGGCTTTTCAGACAGACTTTTGGGGTGGGTTAGGTTTTTTATATTCTTGAGATTTGAATGTTTTAATGTATTTGTATGTTTTTATTCTGTGCGTCACCTAGAGTGGCTGGACAACCAGCCAGATGGGCGACTAATAAATAAATAAATAAATTTCGTACCACCATTCATGTTCTCTCTGAAGCTTGTGAAAATGTAATGGAGGTAGAAGGCGATTCAAGCAAAGACAAGAGGGTGTGTTTCACTAAGGGTGTGGAGCTGAAGAAAGCAAATCTCTATATAGGGTCAGAATAAATAACAGAACTGTACACTGCATGGTGAGTATGAAAAGCATGAAGGAGTATCAAACGGATGACAGAACTCAATGGGATTTACTTCTGAGTAGACATATACATGATTGTGCTGTCAGAATTCTTCTCATTCTGCATTACTCACACAGGTGATCCAGCCAATCCTCCTGTGAATATTTACTTATGTTGCTTGGATGCAAGCTCCATTGAACTCAATGAAACTTATTTCTGAGTAAAGACGCATAAGATTGCCTTGAAAATCTCCTACGTAAGATTGAACTTTGTGTTCCCTTTAGGCAGTTGCTGTTTTGCTTTCTCCAGGGCTTCCATAGTTTCTTACAGCAACAGCTGCTCTAATCTGCAATTTCTCCAAGCTTTTGAATACCCACCTCTTTCTAAATTTATGATGCTTTCTGGGGCTCCTCTTCTAAGCGTCACTCTTCTGTGGTTTGCAAAGATTCCTGCATGTAATTGTGCATTCTTACGGTCTGCTGCTGCTGCATGCTAGGATTTGTGGGGTGAACTAGTGTATTGCACGTTGACATTCGAAATCTACCAGAGCAGCCCTCTGTCTACTCAGAAGTAAGTCTGATTGGCTTTAATACTCTCAGATAAATGGGGTTTGGATTGTTGTAGTGTAAGCAACATATAGCCATTCTAAAGCTAGACATGGGGGCATATAAGAACAAATAGGCAGAGCTTGGAAAAGTTACATTTTTGAACGACAACTCCCATCAGCCCCAGCCAGCGTCTGGCTGGGGCTGATGGGAGTTGTCGTTCAAAAAAGTAACTTTTCCAAGCTCTGCAAATAGGCCAGATACAGAAAGACCTGCTTTTCTCACATCACACTGGGCTGATGAGCTCTAAGGAAGGTCCACTGCTTGGGACATTCAGTCTAACCAGATTTGGGCTGATTGGCAAGGGAGATCCTGCTTTCATCAGGATTTTGTGCCCTCTCCAGCTTCACCCCCGCTTTGGGAGCCACTACCCCAATCCCAAAAAAATATGGTGAGAGGAAGGCAAGTCACTCTCTACATGTTCAACAGCACTTTCTAGTCCCTTTGTTTTCTAAATATAAAAAAGATGAGAGTTTTCTAAAACTCTAAAAAAAACAGGGAGAGGACTCTTTGCCAATGAATGCTTTCTAAAACTGACCAAGACCAGTTTCATAGTGCTGTTGTATGACCTGCTGTCAAAACACATGTATGCACAGGGCTAGCGCCAAAGGGCTGGCACCTGAAGGGCCCCTTGTTAGGGTAGGGGAGTAGCGCTCCCCTTCCACGATCCATGGCAGGGTCCCTTCTGCAGATCGCAGGGAGGGAGCTTCTAGGCTGTCCGTCCATTTGCTTGCTCCAACTACCTCTCTTCCATCTTTGTTGCTATGCGCGCTGCATGAGCAGGGCTGCCATCAACCAAGATGGCAGTGGAGGCTTCTTTAAGGGGCTGATGCCTCTTCCTCCATCTTGGTGGATGGGAGACATGTGCAAAGACTGGAGAGAGGTAGGTGGAACAAGGCAGGAGCCATGCGCCCAGGCCAGGCTGGTGCCCAAGGGCCCAGTCATGCCTGGCACCAGCCCTGTGCATGCAAACCCCATGCCAGGGGTGTGGGGGGGATAAAGAAGCATAGTGGGGTAGTGGTTGTGAGAATCCCCCCAAATGGGGAAGGATTATTTGCCCATCTGACAAAAACCAAACTTGCAGGCCTATAAACAGGGTTCCTTCCAAAAACAGCAGGGGGTGGAGGTCCCAAAAACAGAGAGGCTTCTTTCACTCTGTGTCCATGACTTACATTACAGGGCTGCTGTGCTGTGCTTTCTAAAGAGAGAAAGCCCCCCTGAACTCAGCAGAACTTTTGGGAAAACACATAAACTGAGGCTGCAATCCTAAACACATTTACCTTGGTGTAAGCCACATAAATTCAATAGAGCTTACTTCTGAGTAGACATGGTTAGGATTCTAGCCATTGTTCTTAAGACTCATTTTATAACCCTGGACTCCTTTGGGAGGTGGGGGGATATAAATGTAATTAATAAATAAAGTAAATAAGAACTTTGAAGTGATCACATTTTTGAATACTCTAATAGAAGATCTAGAGGGAAAGCAGAGATCTATGGCTATCCTATACTTATTAATCTCTGAGTAGACATAGCCCCCCTGCCAAGCATCAGGCAGATAGAGGCTTCCCCCTCCCCCTAAGAGCCCCTGCAGTTCAGAGATAGAGGTTCTATAAATGGGTGGTTCTTGGGTCCTGGAGTTGAAGGGGTGTCCTGTTCTAGTTATGGTTGTGCTTCCCTGGAAGGAACAGGTGCACAGTTTGGGGATGCCTAACCAGTCATCTTTGTCACTTGAAGCCCAGGTGGCAGCAGTGGTTAGGAGTGCCTGTGCCCAGATTCAACTGCTGCACCAACTACAGCCATTCCTGGATAGAAATAGCTTGGCCATAGTCATCTGTGCTCTGGTTGTGATTGTATTGTGCTATTTTAATGTGTTCTATGTGGGGCTGCCTTTGAAAAAGGTCCAGAAGTTGCAATTGGTGCAAATGCTGCAGCCAGGATGCTAGTGGGTGTCTGAAGGCATTCACATATAACACAAATTCAGAAACAATTGTGCTGCTTGCCTGCTATCTTCCAGGCCTGATTTAAAGTGTTTATGTTTAAGGCCTTATATGAGCCTAGACCCCAAATATATGAAATAACACCTCAATTCATACCTTTTTTTTCATTTTTCTGATCTCCTCTAATTTTCTTTGCTTTGCAGAGAATTATCAATGTTATAATTGCTATTTATTCACTGATATCAATCTTTATTCTGAACTCTATAATCATTGCCAGATTACATTCATTTTCAGGTGCATTACAGAGCAGATTAAAGCAGATAATAATGTCAGTGTCTTCCCCTCTGCTGCTTACAATCAATACCTCATTCCCCCCTGCTGCTTTCTCTCTGTCAGTTACAATCCACAGTTCACTGACATCAGTGAAAGGGAATACACATTTTAAGAGCTCACATAGAAAGTAGATGGATAAAAGTGTCACTCATGCCATCAATGATTTCAAAGTGATTTTAAAAAAAAGAATCAGAGAAAAGAAGAATGAATCTGAAACCAGGCACGGAGAGTTGCTACTTCAAAATTCTCTTCAGAAAGATAGAGAATATCAGAAATAATCATTAATCTGACAGCAAATCTGATTATTGCAGGAATAGAGCCCATCGCTAGTTCTGACCCCTCGCCTTTCAAATGACCTCTCCTCCTACATTTCACCATGACATTGATTTTTATTTATTTATTTATTTATTTTGCAATAGGTGAATAGGCCACTTCTTGGCCCAGGGTTTTGCAGAGGGGTGAGGTGTATTGGACATTTGAATTTCTGTTCCTGCTGGTGGTTTATGTGTAAATGAAAACTGTATTTTCTTTTGTGCTGTTTAAATCTTCTTGTTTATTTTTTTTTATTTACACTGTGTGTATTCCTGCCCTGAAACCTTCAGGTGAAAGGTGGATTATAAATAGTTTTAACAAACACATAAATAGAATTCTGGCACTGCTATGGGGCGTGCCACACAAAAACAAACACCAGGCCTACATCAGTGACAAATGTTTAACAACAACAACAATAATAGAAAAATGAAGGCCAGGACAAATTTAATAGTCCATTGATTTCAGCACGTCTACTCAAAGTATGGCTGACATTGGATATCAATTTATGTGGTTACTAGCTACAAAGCTTATATTATAACCACCTCTGTGCTAAATGTTTGATAATTCAGATGCTTGCTTTAGTGTGAGCACATTTTTCACAGCTGAACAAATTACTGAAAGAAATGTCCTGCTCACCCGACATTGCTTTGATGTTGTTTGATGCCCTTCATTCTCCTTGCTGCTACTTCCTCTCAGTGTCATTTCCCCCCTCACATTTTCCTCTGCCTCAGCTGTCATTTCATCTGACTGCTGTGATTTTGTTTATGGGTGTGCTTGTCATCATCATGCAGATGCAGAATATATATAAGCTTAATTAAATATATATAAGCTTAATTAATTAAATAAATATCTCCCCGAGGAGGTACGCCTGGCGCCGACACTATCATCTTTTCGGCACCAGGTTAAAACCTTTCTCTTCTCTGAGGCATTTTAATTCCTGTTAATTCTAAATTATTATATTTTGATTTTAGACTGTACAGTTTTGTGTTATTTTTATTGTATTTTTAATGTTCACTGCCCAGAGAGCTGTTGCTAGTCGGGCGGTATATAAGCTTAATTAAATTAAATAAATAAATAAATAAAATAGAATCATGACATCAACAAAATCTTGTTGGTCATCCAGCCAATTGGATTAAATGGTAGCGAGTACACACAAAGCTGAGAACCTTGAGGAACAAAATAAGAAAGAGCGTGAGACAATGAAGAGCAGCGCTGAAGCAACACAAGCATGCCTGCACTGACACCCCAGAAAGAGGTGATTTTAACACTCCTGAAACAAGTGAAGTTGTTTCAGCTTAGTTCTAATTATAACTGCCCTTTCCCTGATATAAATCAGGGAGCTACTATTTCTTGCTTCAGTTCTAATGTGCACATCATGGGAGAGTGTCATGTATAGGAGCAAAGCTATATGTAGATAAGCTCTAATCTTTTCAAATGTTATCTGATGTTCACACCACTAGGCTCATTAGGAAGTTCTTTCCTGAAAGAGAGAGCTCTCTATCAAGCTTCAAGCTGTAAATAACTATAAACAGGGTGGCTAATCAGTCAATCAGATCTTTTGTTTCCAGCCTTTGTAAAGCATGAGTGTTTCGTAACCTAAGCAAGTTATCTACAAACCACACTGACATTTGCAGATCTTTTAGCATTCTCCAAATGCTCAGCCCTGCAAGGGAATTCATTGCCCTTGAAATAAGTCACAACCTCTCCAATAGCATTGGCCAAAAGATCATTTAACTAAGGGAGTAGGCTTTGATCAAAATTAATTGCTTGTTTCCTTCTAAAAGAGACCCTATTGACAGTTCCTAAAACACATTAAATGAGAAGGTGATCCTGGGAATACTGCTTTTCTAACTTAAAATCATTACTGTCCTAAAGCAAAGACATGGAGAAATAGTATTATTATTGTTGTTGTTTAGATGATGTAAATTATTAATATGATTAGGGGCATATTCCAAACCATTGGCTTATAATTTCCACAATTTCTGTAGTTAATTTCTGGTATTTCTCATTTCTTTCCTATTTTTTTTTTAAAAGAACAATTGTTACTATCATTATGGTGCTTCGTAGTTATGGTAGGAAATAACAGATGCTAATTCATATAAATGCAAGCAATACAAACAAAAAGTTTTACTAATGCAGCTATTTGATTATTATTCACAAAAGTGTTAACTTGATAACTCTTAGAGTGAAGTAAAGTGAAGTGAAACAAGAAGCAGGTTGAGGTTTCCCCTTTGGGCAAAGCATTTCAGGAATTCCAAAAGAAGCCAACAGGTTGTTCGTTTTCTGTGTAGTTTTCATGCCAGGATCTCTAAGGCTGATTACACTATTCTTATTACTGGAACAGGACCCCAGTCATAAGACCAACCAGATGGACAGATTTGATAGTTCTGTCTACCTATTTGGGGACAGGGACTGAATCTGTTTGTCACTTTCTCCTCCTTTTCTCAAGTAGACATTCAGTCCTGTCAAAATAGATAACATTGCCCATTTGTTAGGCAGACATGCACACAGACACTCATTCATACTACCCTAACGTGTAAGAGGATTTCAGGATCAAGACAGGTGCACAAAATTCTAATAAGAGAGAAAACATGCAATCAGAATAAGAGAGAGGTTGTCCCTGTAATTTTTGAAAAGAACGATCAACACTCAGTGAATGGTTTGGAAGCAGTCAATGAAGCTGGAGAGTCCACACCTGAACAGTACTTGGTTAGGGAACCGCAGGAAGCCATGTATAGACTGTGGCCTGAGCTATACTGGGGCTGATTTGCCAGACCTCGGAGGACAAATGAAGATGAGGTGAGAATTTCTGAGACATTGGAGGGAGTGAGCCAAAGTTATCTAAAAATCAGGTTAAATTAAAATAAGTTAAATTGAATTAGAAAGGTTTTGGAGAGCAGAAAAAGGAAATGACAGACATCCTAATCTAAACTGAGGTATACACTGCAAAGCTGGCTTTATTGCAGATAATGCCAGTTGCATATTAGTCTGATGTTTTGTTCCACTGACTTCATATGGCTTTATTGGACTATGAGTGGAATTAGAGAACCCATTTTGCAGGAGAACAAATTTTATCATTTCACATTCCTGACTAGACAAGACAAGACTCTGACTAGGAGACGCTGTTTGGATTCCTATTAAATTATTCCCTTGAGATGCAATGACTTGGTTTTGACCTCGTCTTCATGACCATAGACAACACTTCAATTAATTTTTTTTTATGAGAATACCCAGACCTGTTGGGGCTGTATTGCAGATAATGTAAATTGTATATTAGTTGGCCTGATCGAAAGCTGAGTGATGTCCATCAAAAACTTTGCAATCATTTTAGGAGGAATTACTGTATTCCATCTTCTTTTAGAATAAATTCAGAAATAATATCCTGATTTTTGCAAAAGGTTCTATTCTTCATATGCACTCAAAAATTGGCTCTTCAAAGAAACTTCAGCTCACAGTTTAGCAACACAAAGTTGTTAAAATGCATTCTTTATGGTGCTTTGCCAGAACAAATTTTTGTTTGAAATGAAGATAGTTTTGCCGTTGTGTGATGTGAAGACATTGGTTTTTAAATTATGGTTCTTATGTTGTATAGTTGGTTAACTGCAACACCTGTAGTTGGAATACTGAAATGCAATTTTAACAAACGCCAGAGGTTCAAGTAGAAATAAAAAAATCCAAGTTTATGTGAAGTCAAGAAGGAAGCACTGCATCAGGGTAGGCAATACTTATTTATTTTATTTATTTACTTTCATTTCTAGACCGCCCATAGCTAATAGCTCTCTGGGCGGTGTACAAAACGAGATTAAAATACAATATAGAATAAAATCAGTAACAGAGAGGACACATTAAACTAAAACATTAAACATAAAACATTAAACATTAAAATGCCTGGGAGTATAGCCAGGTCTTAACCTGGCACCTAAAAGAAAGAACCGTAGGCACCAGGCGTATTTCCTCCGGTAAGCTGTTCCACAATTCGGGGGCCACCACAGAAAAGGCCCTAGATCTAGTAACAGTCCTCCGGGCATCCTGGTGAGTTGGTACCCAGAGGAGGGCCTTAGATACTGAACGAAGTGAACGGGTAGGTTCATAGCGGGAGAGGCGTTCCACAAGGTATTGCGGTCCCACACCGTGTAAGGCTTTATAGGTCAACACCAGCACCTTGAATCTAGCTCAGAAACAAATAGGTAGCCAGTGCAAGCGAGCCAGGACAGGTGTTATATGCGCAGACCGATTGGTCCTTGTCAGCAGCCTGGCTGCCGCATTTTGCACTAGCTGAAGTTTCTGAACAGTCTTCAAGGGCAGCCCTACGTAGAGTGCATTACAGTAATCCAGTCTAGAAGTTACCAGAGCGTGGACAACCGAGGCGAGATCATCACTGTCCAGATAGGGGCATAGTTGGGCTACTAAGCGAAGGTGGCAAAACGCATTCCGTGCCACCGAGGCCATTTGAGCCTCGAGAGACAAGGAAGGGTCAAAAAGGACCCCCAAACTATGAACCTGTTCCTTCAAGGGGAGTGTAACCCCATCTAGAACAGGATAAACATCCACCATCTGAGCAGGGAAAGAGCTCACCAACAGTGTCTCAGTCTTGTCTGGATTGAGTTTCAGTTTATTAGCTCTCATCCAGTCCATTATCGCGGTCAGGCAACAGTTCAGCACATCAACAGTCTCACCTGAAGAAGGTGAAAAGGAGAAGTAGAGCTGCGTGTCATCAGCGTACTGATGGCAACGCACTCCAAAACTCCTGATGACCGCACCCAAAGGCTGCATGTAGATGTTAAAGAGCATGGGGGACAAAACCGACCCCTGAGGGACTCCACAATGGAGAGTCCAGGGTGTCGAGCAATGTTCCCCAAGCACTACCTTCTGGCGACGATCCGCTAAGTAGGAGCAGAGCCACTGCCAAGCAGTGCCCCCAACTTCCAACTCCGCGAGCCTCCCCAGAAGGATACCATGGTCGATGGTATCAAACGCCGCTGAGAGATCAAGGAGAATCAACAGAGTTACACTCCCCCTGTCCCTCTCCCGACAGAGGTCATCATACAGGGCGACCAAGGCTGTTTCAATGCCAAAACCAGGCCTAAAACCGGATTGAAACGGATCCAGATAATCGGTTTCATCCAAGAGCGCCTGGAGCTGGCTGGCGACCACCCGCTCCAGAACCTTGCCCAAAAAAGGGACATTCGCCACCGGTCTATAGTTGTTCAAAACATCTGGGTCCAAAGAAGGTTTCTTTAAAAGAGGTCTTATTACTGCCCCCTTGAGACTGCCAGGGACTACTCCCTCTCTCAAGGAGGCATTTATTACCTCCTTGGCCCAGCCGGCGGTTACAGCCCTGCCAGTCTTCACCAGCCAAGATGGGCAAGGGTCCAGAGCAGACGTGGTCGCCCGCACCATTCCAAGCACCTTGTCCACTTCCTCGAGCTGCACCAACTGAAATTCATCCAATAATAAAGGACAAGGCCGCGCCCTGGACACTTCAATGGATTCATCTGTCATAACATCAGAGTCTAAGTCCCGACGGATGCATGCAATCTTGTCCTGGAAGTGCTCCGCAAATTCGTTGCAGCGGGCTTCCGATGTTTCCTTAGTATCATGAGGGCCAGAATGTAGGAGCCCTCGTACCACCCTAAAAAGCTCCGCTGGGTGGCAAAGGGATGATCTAATGGTGGTAGCAAAATAAGACTTTTTTGCCGCCCTAACCGCTTTTATGTACAACTTAGTGGAAGCACTTACCAAGGAATGATTACATCCGTCAGGAGTTCGCCTCCACCTGCACTCTAGCCTCCTTCTCTCTTGCTTCATCACTCTTAGCTCCGGGGTATACCACGGTGCTGTATGAGTTTGGCACCGAAGGGGACGCGCGGGAGCGATCATGTCGATGGCATCTGTCTGCCTCTCATGTGACAAAACATACAGAACTGATGTAAGACTCCCAATGGATGACAGCAACAAGAGAATACCGCCTAATCCTTGACGTTGTTACAGATAGTCCACATAGAATAAGAAAGATTATTCACTAACAGGCAAAAAACCTTGCAGTTCAAGAATGTACCTATAGCCAACAGATATTTCTATCAAACTTTAAACTTTATAGAACTTTTGATAGAAATATTTCTATCAAACTTTAAAAAGCAGGGAAATTGGGTAGCTATAGTGAATGTACCAGGGGAGCAGGAGGCCTGACCTCCTCTCTGAGATATTGTACTGCTCTACAATTTTGTAAAAATGCAAACACAATTTGGGTTGGTCTTTCACAGTCCAATCAATTTCCTGTGTAGCTTGGAGGGTGTTTGCCTCTTACAGTGTTTATTCTACAGCAGGCACATGTAACCTCCCACCTAAATTTAAGACCAAAGCTGTCCCTGGCCACATCCACACCAGACTCTTATTTCACTTTAGGCAGTCATGGTTTCTCCCAAAGAATCCTGGGAAGTATAGTTAGTGAAGGGTGCTGAGAGTTGCTTGGAGATGCTAGTCGGGCGGTATATAAATTTAATAAATAAATAAATAAATAATAAATTCTACTCACAGAGCTTCAATCAAAGTGGCTGACTGTTAAACCACTCTGGCCCTGATTAGGCAAGCCCATGACAGTTGGTTCTTACTGAGCATGCCCAACATTATCATTGAGTTCAAGCCAAAAATCTTTAAATTAATTAAAAATCAGTCAGGCATTTTTTTTTAACTTTTAAACTGCAGAAGATGAAGGTCAGAGTATGGGACAAGGTCAGTAATAGGATTGTAGGTACTCTGTGAATATGGCTGATTTTTTAAAAATGAATTTCAACAGATTATCAGACAGAAAAAAGTCCAAAAGGAGTCTGGTTTTCTCTCTCACTATTTTTACAATTTGAAGTCTTGATTCTCACTGACTGTTTTGTGTATCACCATGAAAATTTAGATAGTTGTTAAGCAAGTGTTTCTGAGTTCAGAAAGTTAAATTGGAAGAAAGTGTTACAGAACTAATCCTTACTGCTACATCAGTGGCTTTACTAAGAGAAGAAATGTTAATGTGGATTTACTATCATCTCTTGCAAGTGCAACGTTATCTTTCAAACCAGAGGCACAAGTTGCAGTCCATTTTAAGTGTGCTTATCAAAAATTAGCTGGGGTTCAAACAACTATTCTGCCAACTTTTCTAAAGGGTTACAAGGTACTATTCACATCATGAAATGTACCTTTTTTCCTTCAATTGTTAAGATTAAAGGGAACTAAACACCTGTATCTCTTGGTTTAATAAGATTGTAAGTCTGAATTGGACCAGAAAATAGAATATTTCACTTTCCCTCACCAAGGATCGTTCCATACATTGACACACCAGTTTAAGAACTGCTTCCCCATGGCCAAGTCTAGTGTCTGTATGGTTCTGTATTTATGGAGAACAAGTGGGGAACTGATGTGCCTTCTTCCCACACAAATATCACCTGGGCAGCCAATAGGAAAAATGGGATTGGCTTTCCCCCTCCCCCGCAAACAGATAATGGTCAAATCCACTCATGCCATATTGTGAGCAATATGTTTAGCTCAGTATTATTCTCTGTTGTACAGAAGAAAGTGAATTAGTTCATTGAATATTTATTTATTTAACATCTCAATCTTCCTCCCAAAGGGAGCATAGGGCAGCAAAAAAGAAGCAATAAAACAATACAAATATCTTTAAAAATGATTCCAATATCACTTCAGACTAGCACTCTCAAAATTCTAAATGTGCCCCTTGGTCCAAAAAGGCTGGCAATCCCTGTAGGGCATCTGTGGAGCCTGAGACTTCAGTGTCAACTTAGGCCTTCCCCGTGTCCTCGAGCTGACTTACTGGACTTATGAGAGGCAGTGGAAACAGCAGAGTGGGCCCAATTCATGGTAATCCATAGTTTCAAAAAGGCAAACAAAGGCATCTATTTTGTCAAAACTTTTGAAGCCAAGATATTCCTCTTAACGATTATTGTAATAGTTTATTTTTTTATAATTTGCATTATTAATGTTTTACTTTTTATGGAGTTTCAAGTACCACTGAGTATTGTTGTGGAAAGTAGGAAAGAAAACAAGATTACTACTTGTTTATGCTCCTGTTCTAGTTACATTCAAGAGTTGAGCCATTATGTGCTGGGATTATCTTTAGTAAACTTTGAGAGGTAGAAAATAACTTGAATATTTGCTTGATATCTGACTTCTGTAACAGCTTGCTTGTACTATAAATCATACATACTTTGCCCATCAGTGTTTCCAGAGGTCCAAAACATGCACAACTCAGTAGAGAACTTACATTGTAGATGAGAGAAAAGCAATGCTTAGATAGCATCTGGCTCCCTTTCCCAGTAAAATTCCCCCTGGCAGCTATCTAATCTTTGCTAAATGTTATCTGATACCTGCACAACTCAGCAGGTCTGGACTCATTAGAAAGTTCATTTCCAAAAGTGAAATCTTTGGCCCTTCTCTGTCAAGCAGCACATTGTAAATAACTACAAACAGTGCACCTAATCACTCAATCAGAATTTTCAGTTTTCAAAGGCTGTGCCCTTTTTGAAAAACCATAACTTTTAAGTAACCTGAACAAGCTGTCTGCAAGCTGCATTGAAAATGATATATCTTTCCACATACTTTGAGCTATACTTCAGCAGTTCAGGTGATCTAGGAATTCAGTGGCCACTGAACAAGTCACAAGGTCCTGACGGCACTGACTTAGACAGCTTTTGGTTGAGGTACTTGCTGCTAATTTATTTTATAACATCAATTTTATTTTATTTTTATACCATAAATGTTTTCTGGAAATAAATATTTCTGTTCACTTTGAGAGGATCTCTAGTCTGTACATTAGCTATTATTTATTCACCTTAACCCATTATCAGTTAACCAGTATGTTATAACAGAAGTCCAA
The DNA here is from genome assembly GCF_030035675.1 of Rhineura floridana. Lineage (NCBI taxonomy): Eukaryota > Metazoa > Chordata > Lepidosauria > Squamata > Rhineuridae > Rhineura > Rhineura floridana. The sequence goes on along the minus strand of NC_084484.1, from coordinate 9,991,610 downwards.
GCGAAGAGTTGTTTTTTTTCAACCATCGGACAGTTATCTGGGAGCTCTCTATTTTGTTGCCTTTGCACTATATTGCCTTTAGTTCATTGTTTCCATTGAAATTCCTTAAAGCTCTGAAAATGGTGACTCTTTCACATCTTCAGTCACTGCAGCAGCTTTCATATTAGCAAAGAAATGTAAGTTTGCCCAGCCTAAAAACAACAATACAAAGTTGGAAAATAGGCGAAATCTAATATCACATGTTGGGTTCTAGTGCCAATCAGGAACTTTATTTATTTGAATGATTTCTGTACAGCTTTACATTTCTTAAATATATATATATATCATCTAACTGGTTTACAACTTATCTTAAAACATCAAATAGAACATTACAAAATATCAAAATAAAACATTACAAATACAAGCTACTACAAAATACAATAAAGATTAATTAACTAATAATCAAAATATTCTGTTAAACATTAAAAAATCATAAATGAAAATAAAATACAAAGATACAATAAAAGTCCACATATGAAGCATCATTAGTGTCTAAACAAAATAACTGAGATAAAGCTGCCCCCATAATCCACCCCACCCCTCTCAGTAACCTCTCCCAAACACATCCCTGGTAATCTTCCACATTCAGTCCTCACCCTCAAGCATTCATCTGGAGGGCTTATAACGATTTATACAATTAATTTTAGATGTAAGTGCTGATGCTGTTGTATTTTCAATGTGAGCTGATAATATATATTGGTATTGTGGTTTTTTCTGTCTTTGTCTTTGTTTTTCTCCCTTCTTTGTTATATTTGACACTAAAAAAATTTAAAATTAAAATTAAAAAGAACATTTGCACCCACTATGCCCATATGACATCAGGTGTAGGGCAGGTAAAAATGTTGCTGAGCCAAAACATAGTTTGCAGGCACTACAGATCAGCTGATTGTTAGCTCCTACAAAGCACTTTGCTCAGGGCTTTACAAACACCATAAGAACATAAGAAGAGCCTGCTGGATCAGGCCAGTGGCCCATCTAGTCTAGCATCCTGTTCAGTGGCCACCCAGATGCCCATGGGAAGCCTGCAAGCAGTAACCGAGGACAGGAGGGGAGAGTGCTGTTGTATTCAGGTCCTGCTTGTGGCTTTCCCACAAGTATCTGGTTGGCCACTAGGAGAACGAGATGCTGGACTAGATGGGATATTTGCCTAATCCAGCAGGCTCTTATGTTCATAAAGATGTCCTTCTGGGTACCTGGCTTGGAAGAGCTATATATGGGTTGGAAGGTAAGTACCAGCACTTTGAACTGGGATCGCAAATGAACAGGCAGCTGGTGCAGTTCTTTTAGAGCTGGCAAGATGTGATCTGAGCACAGTGTACCACTCAAAATTCTGGCAGATGTATTTGGCACTAAATGAAGGTACTGAACCATTTTCAAAGGCAGTAATCCAAGGGCAGTAAACCTTTTTCAGCACATTGCAATAATCCAGCTGGGAGGATCCAGGGCATGGATAACTGTGGCCAGGCCATTCCTGCCCAGTTGTGGTTGCAGCTGGTTCTCCATATCACAAAGGCAACTTGGGCCTTTAGTGACAATGCTAGATCCAGGACTAGCACCTGTGCATTTTCATGGGAGTGCAATCCTCTCCAGAACTACCTGAATACTAATTCCTCAAACATGGAAATCATTTATCTACACCAGCTCCACCTTTTTAAGATTGTGTCAATTTATATGTAACGAAAACTTTCCTTCTGTATTTACATATAGATAATATAACTATATCTGATAAAATTTACTAAGATTTTCATCCTCTTCAATGAACAAAGAGCCTGTAGTCCTAAAATAACTTAGTCCAAAGCAGTCTTTCTGAATTCAGCAGTCTTGGTTTAGAATGTAGACCTCTAATACTTAGATCTCTTCCAGATGACCTGTTTATTGAGAATTCATCCTGATTTGTTTGTGGGGAGATTAGACAACAATGGTTATTTATTGGCAATTCATTCTGAATTGTTTGTATGGGGAGGATAGACAATGTTGCATCAAACAAATGTTATCCCACATTTTCTAGTGCATTTTCCTGTCACTTTCCCCTTACAGCAAAAAATCTGATTTTGGAGCAGAAGAGAGTTTGCTGCACAAGAGTTCCAAATCCACTTCACTTGTGCAACCTGAATTTGCCAATAGGTGAATAAATCCCTCCTGAAAATAGCTACAGTCTGGAAGTGCCCTTAGTATAGACTCTACGCCAAGTATTTGGAGAATTATAGGATTAGTGTAAACATTGTAATCCACTATACCTGAAACGTGTTTTAATAATCAGCGAACCCAAGATTTTAAATTATTTCTGTGCACAAATCTCATGATGATTGACATGAAAAAGGTCTTAGGTTTTTAATTTAGCAGCACAACTTTTTCTCCGAAACAAATATGCAGTTATAATTAATTAACTTGCTGCTATCTTTATGTCAAAACACTGAAGCAAGACATATGTCTTCTGGATCTTTTCAGAGTTTAAAAATACAGTAAATGTGTGGAACAAATTTAACATTATATTGCTGCAATAAGCATATAAATGAATTGCCATGTAGCTGTTCTGGAAATGTGCTTTCATTCTAAATAATAAAAAAGACAAGTTCCTGGATTCAGAGCATCCTGAAAATGAGTTTCTGTGCCTTTGAATCTTCTCGTGGGCACCAGGGAAAGCACTAGACCCCTCCACTAGAGATTCTGAAGTGGAGACTTTCATATGGTTGTAGGTCTGAGATACACGGAGATGGCTTCACTCAAACTGTATGGTCTTTAAATGATTGTAACATTAGATTCTATGCTTATTTAAACCTTCAAAAACTTTTGAAGACCTATGAGAATGGAAATAGTAAATGAAAGGGGGGGAAAGCTTTCAAGGTATAGTTTTGCTAATCCCTCATGCAATCCTTCTGCTCAAATTCTTATGCACTGAAGAAAACAGCATTGAGTTGAAGTTTTTCAAAACCTCACTCCCACTGGTTAATTTACAATTCAGCATTGATAGTACAGTTAAGAGGACCTCACCCCATTCCAGTGTATAGTAAACAGGAGGGATGAGGAGCCTCAGGCCTGGAGTCCATTAGGGTTGCCAGGTCAGAAGCATACCAAACACTGAGATTTCAGGGGCAGGCCTGAGTGATATCACTGGGGTGGGTCCTAGTGATGTCTTCAAGCATGAAACATTAAGCATCAACCACAGTTGCTTGGAGCATACAATTCAAACAAAAACATTTCTTTGATTAGAAATTAAGATAGAAATCTTAGCTAAAAATGGAGCCTGGGTAGAGAACATTTAATCTAGCCTACTTGCTTCTGGCAAGAAGGGTTTCAGTGCCCTCAGGCCAGGCCAGTCACCAGAAGGTCATTATAGGAAGAAAAGAGCTTAGTGTTGCGGAGATGATAGATGAGAGCACACATGAGTAAAGAGGGGTGCCCCTGAAGGCTGCAATTCTAAACACACTTACTAAGGGACTAAGCCCTTACATCCTATTCCTAACCAAAAACCAAAACTAAAAAAATCCTGGCAGCCAGTCAGCAAAGGTCACAGAAATCCCCATACAGCACAACTTGACCCGGGGGCTGCAATTAGTGCAGAATGCTGTGGCACAATTGCTGACATGAATGACCCTATCAGAACATCATACCTCTGCTCGGAAATCTGCACTTGTTGCAGATTTACCAGCAGGCCAAGTTCAAGGTGTGCTTTCCATGTTATGCGTGCCACATAGTACTTGTTCTGCTCTTGTAAGAAATCAGTCCTTTAGTGTGGCAGCAACTATGCTTTGGAACTTCCTGCCTATTGACATTAGGCTAGAAACATTCTTCTTTAGGCAAGCTTACCCAGGCCTGTAGAAGCTATTGTGTTTTTAAATCTGCTTTAACTCATTGCTGGTTTTATTATTTTGAATATTTTTAAATACCTGTCTTTAACTGCTTTTGCCAATAATTTTATTGTTTTAATTCTTTCTGTAAACCGCAAGGTTTTTTACAATAAAGCAGTATATACATGTTGTAAATAAAGTGCATAAATAAATTTTAGCATCACTGTGGCCCTTGAGTCTCCCCACTTTTAGGAACAAAGGACATTATACCAACTCAGGCCATTTGGTACCATCTAGCTCAGTACTGATGACATGGACTAGCATTGGCTCTGCAGGATTCCAGGTAATAGTCTTTTCCAGAAATTGAATTTTGGACCTTTGTATGCAAAGCATAAGCCCTACCACTGAGCAGCAGCCTTCCCCTGTTTACAAAAAAATCATTTAAAATAGTTCTTTTCAATTTACTAATGAATGCACAGCATGCTAGGGCAGATCCACACCATTCATTTAAAGCACATTCAACACACATTTGAAGCACATGAATCACACCACATAATCCTGGGTGTTGGAAGTGGGGCAAGAACAACTCCTGTTTGGGTTCTTTTGTTTGTATTCCAGAAGGAACATAGCTGGCAAGGCTTACCTATCTTTACTTGTGCTGTTCTCTACCTAACTACCTTCCATTGTAAACTGATATGCTCAGGGAAGCTGACCTGCCCCTCCTTCCTTTGTCTTCTTCTTAGATTGTCTGAGGAGAGAGGAGACATCTTTGTCTTTGTTCTCTCTCCTGAGCCATGAGGGCAATACCCAAGTCTGGGCATTGCACCTCCCACTTAGTTAGTTAGAACTAGGTATGCCTTTCCTATCTATTTTCCTATGTATTTCTATAAATAAAGTAGCTTTTCTTATTTTACGAAGTCTTAAGTTTCAGTGAACTATATGCAGGGTAAAAGCCTGCTACTTAGGTAAATACACACATTGGCACACATGCAGCTCAGACACTGAGTATCTCTGTATATTTCCCAGAGCTTGGAAAAGTTACTTTTTTGAACTGCAGCTCCCATCAGCCCAATCCAGTGGCCATGCTGGCTGGGGCTGATGGGAGTTGTAGTTCAAAAAAGTAACTTTTCCAAGCTCTGATATTTCCATAACACTAGGAATGGTAGTTTGTTAAGGGTGATGAGAACTAGAACTGTGAGGAGCTACACTTCCCAGAATTCTTTAGGAGAAGTCATGCACTTTCAATGCTAGTTGGATGTGCTTTAAATGTATTGTGTGGATCTACTTCATAAACTTTGCCTATATGTAAGAAGTTTTATGATCATGGACTACTCACCATCTCTCAGCCTAATCTGACTCTCAGGGTGAAAACAACAGAGGGGAACCATGACCACCCCAAGGAAGAAGGGCACACTTAAAATGTAGAGAAAATAATAAGGTACAACTATAGTGTGAAATCAGATACATATGGGGACATAGTATGTAGAAATATTTATATAAGAATGACTGTCAGAGATGTTTATTATTTACACAACCTGTAAAAATATTTATAGTGCAATCCTATGCATGTTTTCTCAGAAGCAAGTCCCAATGGGGCTTACTCAAACAAGGAAGCGTGCACAGGATTGCAACTTCAAATTATAAGGAACTTCACTCACCCAACCCAAAATTCAAGATCATGCCACTTTAAGCTGTTTATATTTATTTTATGGTTATTGGATTTTAAATGGATTTATTTATTGTTGTAAGCTGCCTTGGTTTCCAACCCTACCTCACAGGGTTGTTGGAAATATTCCATATACACATACACTGGAAATGTAAAAATACTTACACCCCATATAATAGTTTATTGTCAAAACCAATTGGTCATTGCAGAACATTTTTTAAATAAAACCAGTATTAGTTTACTACAAAATAAAAGCAGTAACACTTAGGTAAGCCCTGCCTAATTGCTTTAAAAATAGGATTGGAGGGGGAGAGAAAGATTTACAACACAAACACAATCCTTCACTATGTTCACTCAAAACCCCCACTGATGTACAGCACAATCCTAACCATGTCTACTCAAAAGTAAGTCCTATTGAATTCAACGGGGTTTACACCTGGTATGTGGGACTAGCATTGCAGCTTTACTCCCAAAAAAGTGAGTTATAGGATTAAGCTTCATATTGGGAAGGTTTTCAAAACAGGCTATGAATTAGACAAATAAACTGCTCTGTTCAACAGCCCACAAAAATGTAAACTTTGTTTGACCTCATAATTAGAAAAGTGTAACACATTGTAATCAAAAGCTGCATGTACACTTCTTTTCAATTTCTGTTCAAAAATTACTTGAAAGGTAATATGTATAATTTGCTATTTTTGCAAGTAATTAAAAAACCCTGTATGTACACTTTTTATTATAATCATAAATGAAATTGTTTAAACAGTTGCCTACCAAGATCCTGCTCTGATTTTTGTTCTACATCTCGTGACCTGCACACAATTTATGAGATTTTCAGACAAGCAGAAAAAGACAACTGTTTTCTGGCCTTACAATGGGTTCTAGCTATTGCCTGGACGTCAACAAATCCCTTGTCAATCACAACCCTGACTTTACTTACATGCTAAAAACATGAAAGGGTGGGGTTGGAGCAGCCAGCTATGAACTCATTTAACAGAAGGGGCAGGGGTGACATTTTCATGTATATCTCTTGAACCAGACCTCCTTGAAACTTTTTTTTTAATGAAAGCTGAGAGCCCAGAGACCCAGTTGTTGTTGCTATATGCCTTCAAGTCAATTACTACTTATGGGAACCCTATGAATCTTTTGGATATATTCATAGGATTTTCATGGTAAGAGGTATTTAGAGGTGGTTTACCATTGCCTTCCTCTAAGTCTATGGCACCTGTTATTCTCAGGCGGTCTCCCATCCAAGTACTAACCAGGCCTGACTCTATGTAGCCTCTGAGATCAGACGAGATCAGGCATGTTCAGCCTAGTATAGCCGTAGGCCCAAAGACCCAGGGAGGACCCCAAAAATCCAGAGTCTCCAGGCAAAAACTGGAGATCTGGCAACCCTAGTATGGAATGTGGCCTTAAATTTTCATAATGCTTCTTGCTTAGCTGGATGGAAGAACGAGATGTCTGTGTTAATGTGTGTAGAAGGTAGCCTAGTGTACAAAGGTGATATTCACATTCATTTCTCTGCCACTTTTGCCTAGTGTCCTGCCCACCATGTTGATTACTAAAGAAACCAACCCTAAATCCAAACACCTTTTAAAAAGGGAAACATTTGCACATTTCTACACTCCCCCTAAAGGAGCAGGTCCGTAGTTTGGGGGTCTTATTAGATCTGCTCCTGTCACTTGAGGCTCAGGTAGCCTCGGTGGCACGGAATGCATTCTACCAGCTTCGGCTGGTAGCCCAACTACGACCCTATCTGGACAGGGAGAACCTCGCCTCAGTTATTCATGCTCTGGTAACCTCTAGATTGGATTACTGTAATGCACTCTATGTAGGGTTACCTTTGAAGACGATTCAGAAACTTCAGCTAGTGCAGAATGCTGCGGCCAGAGTTCTTACTGGGATGAAGAAATTCGACCATATAACACCTATTCTGGCCCAACTGCACTGGCTACCTATATGTTTCCGGGCCAGATTCAAAGTGTTGGTTCTTACCTATAAATCCCTTAACGGCATCGGACCGCAATATCTGATGGAACGCCTCTCTCGCTATATACCTACCCGTTCACTGCGCTCGACATCTAAGGCCCTTCTCCGGGTCCCAACCCATAGGGAGGCCCAGAGAACAACAATTAGATCTAGGGCCTTTTCAGTGGTGGCCCCCGAATTATGGAATGCCCTCCCAGATGAGATACGCCTGGCGCCTTCTTTGTTATCTTTTCGGCGCCAGGTAAAAACCTACCTCTTAGCCCAGGCATTTTAAACTTAAATTTAATTTTATTTTAAACTTAACTGTAACTGTATTTTTATTTTATTCGTATTTTAATTTTGTTTTTAAATATGTTTTATATTGTATGTTTTAATCCACACTTGTTTGTTTTTAAATGTGGTTTTATTTTGCTGTACACCGCCCTGAGAGCTTGTTGCTATAGGGCGGTTTAAAAGCGTAATTAAATAAATAAATAAATAAATAAATAAATAAATAAATTCTACTCTAAAATGGGAGACTCAGATTTTATTGTTCTATTTAATATTGAGGGCCTCATGGCCAAAAGGTATATAAATATTTTAAACTAACCTGAAGATGGATGTGGTTAAAGACTGTCTGGTTGCCATAGTTCTCTCTCTCTCTCTCTCTCTCTCTCTCTCTCTCTCTCTCTCTCTCTCACACACACACACACACACACACACACATACACACACACACACCATTGGTGGAGCTGCTATGATGTGGTCATAAGGTCAATTTAGTGCTGGGCTGAAATTCTCACACAAAGATATTGCACCTACACAAAAGCGGGTTGTGATAGGATTTCTTGAGTGGAAAAGATTTTTCTCCAAAATTTTTGTGAAGTTGGGGCCTGACACTTACCATAACTATACAAAGTGATGGAGGATTCCCCCCCCGCTCTGTATTTTTTTAAAAAAGGCTACTGCACTACTCAAAGTAACACAGGACTCACTGCCACACTTCCAGGAATGGCTTGAAAATGATGCAACAGTGTCCAGACACTTTCGAGGCATTCTAAGAAGTAGGAAAGTTTAAGGTAGAAGAGATGGTGGCCTAAGGGACAGAGGAGTCATTAGGTTGAGAGAGGGAACAAGGAGACAGGGCTCCTGGATGTTGTTAGCCAGAGTGAGGCAACTGCCTCAGACAGCAGTTGCTGAGAGCAGCACCAGTAGCAGCTCCTCAGCCATTCCTCCTGGGACAATGGTCAACCCCCTTTGCTGGAGGACAGAGCTGTGTGTACTGCATGGCCTATCCTAACACCACCTAAGCAAGTCTGCGGCCCTCAGGGGCTAGTCTGTCACCGGTGATGAAGTGAAGAAATAACTGCCAGACCAGTCAGTTTCTGTTTGTAGAACAGGAAGGGGTATCACCAGCATTTGGCAGCAAGCAAATGCCATATAGCAGATAATCAAGCAAGAAAGCAGATGGGCCAGGCAGACTCATGACCCAAATCAGAAGCTATACAGGAACCCTATTGGCCCTTTAAGTCATCTGCTCCTGCTGAGATTTCAGTCCATCTGCTGTGGTGGTTCTGTAGGAAGACTATCAGATTCCTCCTTTGCATGATATAGGTGCAGAGAACAGTGCAGAGAGAGTAAGCTGTCTCAGTCATGCCACAGAATTCACAGCTCAAGATTAACTTTACAGTGTGAATCTGTGATCCACAGATTTAGTGTGGAGACTGAATGCCTTGTTTTGATTTGACGATATCTTTGGCTTTGCGTCCCCGAATAAAACAGATATTTTAATTTATTTCAGTTAAATCCCACCTTTTTCCAAGGAGCTCAAGTTGATATACAAACATGGTTCTCCCCCTCCCCATTTTATCCTCACAACAACCCTGTGAGGTTAGGCTGAGAGAAAGTGACTGGCCTAAAGTCACCCAGTGAGCTTCATGGCCAAGCGGCGATTCGAACCCTGGTCATCCAGGTCCCAGTCCAACACTCAAATGACTACACCACACTGATTCTCAGTATGAGGTTTTGTTCAATGTATATATTCTGTGTTTTCTCCAGCTGCTGGAATGTCATTCAATTTATCCACATAGCTTATTCTGTTTGTTTTACAGTGATTTATAGAGCTCCATGTGTTCTGAATGAGCACTTTAATTCCTCTTGCGTTTTTTACTGATGCTTCCACTGGGTTGGCTGTCTATGGGGCTCCTCAGTTATAGTTCTAACAAAGTGATTCAGCCATAAGTGGTGGCAAAGTGCTTTGTGAAGGTTGAGGAAATCAACCTTGGTATACTAACCTGATTTTTTCTATAGTTTTAGGGTGTTCCTTGACTATTATTTTGGGTTACCCATTAAAACATCTATTTATTCAAATTACAAACTTTTTATCAGCAAATAAATTAGCACAGAGTTTAAACTTTTTAATAAAGATACCTGCTTTTTACAGCCTTGCACATTAATTCCTAGCCGTGTGTGTGTATTTATTTCTTTAGATTTATACACCCTATATCAAGGTAAAAAAGAACATTTTGAAGCTATTAAAAACAGAGTGTTTCCTCTTTTGGAATCCCACAATCTGAAAGAAAAGAAAACCACTGAGGCCAAGGAAAAGGACGATGGGACAGCCTGACATACAGTCAGTAAACTCCATGTCTGGGTGGCCATTTACCACTTATTCAGCCACACATCTCTGCTCATGTAGCAGGATGATACCGAGAAGCAAGGTACTGGCTGGGAGAGGAAAGAGTTTTACTGGGGCAGTTTGATTGTCACTCTGTGCTCTCTGTATCATGCTGTTAAGCAGTAAGGGGATTTTTACTATTCTCTTGTTTCTCCAGATTTCTGATTAAGCACCTAAAAGTATGGTACCAGTATTTGACAGGATGATAGAGATGGCTGGATTGCTAAGTGGTTGGTTACATGCAAACAATCAACCTATCATTTGGGACTAGGACCTGGTAGACCAGGGTTCAAATCCCCACTCTGCCATGAAGCTGATTAGGTGACCTTGGGCCAGTCACTGCCACTTAGCCTAACCTACCTCACAGGGTTGATGTGAGGATAAAATAGAGAGGGGAACAAACATGTATGCCATCATGAGCTCCTTGAAGGAAAAGCGGGATATCAATGCAATAACTGAATAAATGTCTAGAATCTGGAAAAGTCACAAGGTCACAAAATTAAAATCAGACATGACTGGTCATGGTCATAGATTTACTTAATGCTGCTTTACAGATTAAGTATATTGGACATGGTTCAACCAAGTCTTCTTTTTTTTTTAGCAACACATCTACTAACAATTCAGTGTGCAATATTTTTGTGATGCAAACTACTCAGAACAGGGTAAGTGTATGGAATCTTTGATCTCAGCATGCGCCTTTACACAATCAGTCGATAACATCTTTCATCTAGTCATCTACACAGGCCACTTGTTTGAAAAACTAAGTCCACATATTTGTACACCTTGACCTGTTCGATATTGTGCCCATTGACCCCCCCATCTACACTTTTTATATCTTTTGGAAAATACCAAGATATTGGTCTTTTGATAGTTTATTGTAAGCTCCTCCTCTGTACAGTATGCCATAAAGCCACGGAGAGCTCTCCTGAGTCCTACTTTTGAGTAAGATAATATAACAGTGTCATCCGCATACAATAAGGCAGGAATGGGTCGATTTGCTAATTTGGACGGGTGAAAGTCTGGATTTGTAAAGGCTGGAACTAGAGAGTTGATGTAAACATTAAATAGTAGGGGGGCCAGAATGTAGCCCTGTCTCATTCCCCTGTTTAGTGGAACCATGGGGGACAGATAACCCTGCAGATTGCATCTTACTCTAAGAGAATTATTTTCGTGCACGGTGTGAATTAATATTAATAGTCTGCAATCAAGAGAGGAGGCCTCCAGTTTTGCCCACAGCCTGTTCTGGAAGATATTATCAACTGCAGATTTAAAATCGACAAAAGCTGAAAAAAGAGCTCCATTAGGCCTACAACTATATTTCCTAATCAGATGATGTAAGATCAGACATTGATCAGTGGTGGAGTGGCTGGACCTAAAGCTTGCTTGCTCCTCGACTAATATGTTTGCCTGATCAAGCCAGTCCCAAAGTTTCCACAACAGGTGCCTAGCATAGAGCTTGCTTACTGTACTAGCAGTCCAATTGGATGGTAATTAGAGGGCTCATCCTTTTGACCCTTTTTATATATTGGGATGATAATGGCCAGGCCCCAGTCTGTTGATATTTGAGCTGACTTTTCTGAGAATGCTGTTTCTGAGAATGCCCAAAGAACTATTTCTGCTATTCTTAGATTTTTATTTTTGAAAGGGGGTTCCCATATTCCCTCTGTCATCAAAGTTTTCCAGGGCAAGGTGTTGGCCCAATTACTCTATGGTTCTTAGATATGCATTTATAAAGATTTTCGCTCCCTGGAAGCAATACAGTCCAAGTTTCTACATTCCATTTTTGGTGCCCCACGTGGCATTCCCAACACCCTACTCAGATTGGAATCTGGGCTGGTTTCTTTTGAAGCAAAAGCATGGCTAAATGCATTAAGGTTTTGGCTCAAGCTAAATTTTAGACCTCAAGGACTAGCCCCCCTGATTTTAACAGACAATCTGACCTCTGGTTGGGTAAGTGTGGTTGAGAAAAAATTACATCTTTACATCCCTTAGCTCTGGTTCAGCTGGGACCTATAAAGGCCAAATAAACTATTAAGAACCGGATTAAGAATGTTGCCTTACAAGAAGAGAGAGCCTGAGCCTCATGTTACTCTTTTCTGGTGAATTACAATAAGAATTTTGCACCTGAAGCCTATCTCTGTGATCTAGAGATTCCTAAGTATTGTAGAGCCTTTACATTGGCTCTTTTTAATTCTTTACCATCAGCCTTGTTGGAGAGGAGATACTTGTGTGTTCTTTATTCCCAACGCATCTGCCCATGTCAATTGGGTGAGGTTGAATCAATCACTCATGTCCTGTTACACTGTACATATTATAAAGACATTCATTCCTTTTATTAGTTACTGTAAACTGCCCAGAGAGCTTCGGTTATGGGGCGGTATACAAATACAATAAATAAATAAATAAATATTGCTCCAATTTTTTAAAAAATTTTTAAAAAATTTTAAAAATTACCAGGTAGATCTGACACATTTTATACCTCCTGTCTTCTCTCAGATTTGAGAAATGAAATAACTTTTAAAGTGGCAAAACTTTGTGTCTTAGCATGTACTATAAGGAAACAGATGGTTAATCATCTTCACTTTAGTATACTAGATTTTATTTTATTTTTAAGTTTTTTTGCATGTAAGCTGTATAATTCAGTCTGTTTATTTGTTTATATGCAATTCTTCTGCCTTTCTGCATTTAAATACTTGTATATGTACAACTGGTCATTGATCATAAACAATAAAGTAAGTAAGTAGTCATCTACAAAGAGATTTATTTTTCTTTTTAAAAAAAGCCCTTCTGTGTATACCGAAGATAAGATTCTTTATACAGTTAAGCTTATGTTCAAGCTGCTCTGGATAGTTTTATATTACTATTTTCTCACATATTCTCGCACACATCTATACATGATGTCTGGTGCAGTTGTTACTACTTTTTGAGATTGCACAGATGACCAACCACCCTGAGGAGGTCGTGATAGACCTCACTCCAGGGTAGTCCGGTCATCTGAATGGGTGCTTAGTTAATGGTTGTCTGCAAACTTCTTTCTGATGAAATCATCACTGTTGACTCCAATCTTGGCCAAGAACCGTTACAATCAAAACTGGCCTTTAAAAAAAAAACATTCTCTTTTCTCCAGTTGTTCACATGAAATAATTTGGTTCCTCCATTCATTGGGCAACTATTGATAACAAAAGCTGAACAGAGAAAGAATTAACACTGACTTTTAAACTGTGATGCACTCTCTAAGCACATCCCAACACATGTGAACTGAACCAGTTGGGGGGAGAGCGATCTGTTGATTCCTCTTCTAAAGTGTTTGTTGCTTTTGCAGACTTTGCACTTCCCCTTCCTCCCTTCTCTTCTTGCCTTTGTTCTCAGTTAGTTAATAGTGGCTCCCTGAGTGCTACATGGCTGCTTCAGCATGTATGATTTTACCTCTTTGTAGTAATAAACTTTAGTTCTCTTTATTCTTTCACCTTCCAGTCTTAACAGAGCAGATATTTCTGCACTCCACTGCAACACACACACACACGCTAATGAAAACCCCAAGGATGAACACTCAATGAGAAAATGAAGGTAATTTGAGTTCAGGGCCATATGTACGTCCCTTTTCCAGTCTTCCCCAAGGTTTTCTTCTCAGGCATCTGCCTGTTCTTTACCTAAGTTCCTGCTATTTCTACATTTCCTTTGTTTAGCCTTCCTACATGCCTTGCCACCAGGGCCACTGAGAGATGGATAGAAATGGTCCATTTCTGATGGGCTAGGAGCCAGTGGGGCCCAGACTCTTAGGTTTCATTTTTTTAAAAGTTTTTAAGTGGTCTAGAAAAAAAAAAGTAAGACACCAGAATGTTAGCCCCCCCCATGCAATTTCTGTGACATGAGCGGGGCTGCTCCTCCAATTCCCCTCCCCTTCAGGTTTTTAGCCAATGAGTGAACTCAAACCTGTGGGAATCAACCAGGAATCAAAAGCTGCGGCTGTTTTCTTCTTTCTGCCTGTCTCCTTTCAATCTTCATTTGAGGTCAGGTATTCCTTCTGAGTTATTTTCTGCAGATTCTGCTCCTCAGTAAACGTGGGTGGGAATTAAAGAGTTCCTCATCTCCATACACAAAAAATGGCAAACGCAAAATTGAACATTTTCCCTATCAAATTTAGGGCCATGTAGTCTTTTTGCCACTATAGTTTGGGGGGAGGGAGTTTGAGATACATTGGTATGAAATGTTTCATAGAACCCCTTTGTCTACTATTTTAAAACTTTTTTTAAAAAAAACTGATGACACTTTCTTCATCCTTCATACTTGCTTGACTTAAAAAAAAATCCTGAGATGATTACAGCCTATCAGGCATCTTATTGGCAATATTTTCTGCCCCAATTCTGAATGGGTGAGCATTTTCATCCTTTTCCACAGGCACTGAACATTGAAAGGTACTTTGAGTAGGTGTTCAAAATATTATATGAAACACGAGTCCCATTTTGACTGACCTTTTTTTGGGGAGGGTATAATTTGTATTATATTTTTCCATTTTAAAACAGTACAAATAAATACAAAAGCACAAAACAAGAAAGACAAAACATTCAAACCAAGTAAATAATAAATACACTACACTGATATACAAAAAAGGAAGTGGGGGAAAATCAGTCTGTCAATCATACGCCCTATGCAAACAGTTCCATGTATGCAGTCCAGATCTGGTGAAAATGCTATACTAAATTACAGTTGCATTTTAAAAGGAGGGGCATATGAAGTATGAAGGTGGAAATCTATGAGGGATGACAATACTATATCGATTGTATGCAATGTAAGTAAGCTGCAGAGGTTTTTCACAAAGATGCCTTAACTAATAAGTAAAGTAATTGAGACTGCAAAGCTATGCAAATTTACTTGGAAAAAAGTCCCATTAAATCTCATTATCTATATTTCTAAGTAAGTATGCATAGGATTGGGCTGCCTGTCACCTCATTTATTTATTTATTTATTTATTTATTTTATTATTAGATTTATATCCCGCCCTTCCTCCCAGCAGGAACCCATTCATCTGATTTGAATGTCTGCTACTTCCTTGCAGATTTCATCAAGACTGTAACAAAATACAGACTCCATCTATGACTCCAACATAAACAGCTCCCCCACTAATGATGCCCCGCTTGCCGTGCAGCTGACGAGTGGGGCATGGTTGCAGATGGGGGTGAAGCTGCCGACTTCATCTTTGTTTGGGGCAACGTCGCGCGTCGCACCTATTGTGTGCGTGCGATGTGCAGTGTGGAGGGGCGGGGCTTTGGGGCTTATTTAAGCCCAGCTGCCCCTCCTAGCTTCCTCTTTGCCAGCGTGATGCCCACCCCGCCCTCCCTCTTTTATGGTGTGCCTAGGGGTTGCTTCGGGGCCGAGTAGGAATTTTTATCCTGCCCACCCTCGTTGGCGGGCAGGTTTTTTGCCTGCTCCACACCATGGGAGTGAGACGGAATTGGGTTAGGGGGCATTGTGTTTAATAGGTGGTTTTGGCTTATTTGGCTAACTTGAATGTATTTGACAGGTCAATGCCCTACCGGGCTATGCATCTTGCACTGGTGCGGGAAGGTGCGGGAAGGGAAATAGGTAAGGACAGCTAGGTGGCCCCCTTAGGCACCTTTGGAGGTGATTGGCGGTTCCAGAGGCCTGTCTGTCAGGGCTTTACGGCTCGAGGGCAGGATATGGGCTGCTTCTGGGGCCAACTTATCCTCATCTACCCAGGGGTTATACGGCCCCGGGTGGGGATGATGTGGGAAAGGCCCCCTACTCACCTACAAGGTGTGGCCAGGGTAAAGGGTAAGCAGATGGGCTTGTCCTTGCCCCAGGAGTGGCTGGTCGCCCAAGAGCTGTGTGGCAAGCTACTTGCTTATAGACAGTTCCCTCACCTAGGTTTCCCTCTGCAGGTCACTTTAAATTGGGTTTTGTTTGCTGTAATTTAATAAAGTGGCCCTTGTTCAACCCAAGCTGATGTCTCTGTGTCTTATTTCGCCCCTCGACTGCAATTTTCTTTACCATCTAGCCTGATGAAAAGTTCTATAGAACTAGACAGTTTGTGTATAACATTTTTGTTGGCCTAGTAAAGGTAAATCCTAATGTGAAGATTTTGGGATTTTATTTCATATAGGCCAACTTGGTTAACTTCACTTTTTGTACACTTTCAATGGTTCTTTTAGATGTAGTCACATTTAAACTGTTCTATTTTGCAACATGACCCATTAAGAATTCACTCCTTTTAAATTTGGGGGCACATCCAAATCTCCCTATTTTCAAAGAATTCAAAACTTCATCTCATAGGATCAAAATATGCATTTGTGTCCACAGACTATAGAGCTAAAATTTCTCATTACCTCTTTTTTCCTAGGAAGACAATTTCTCTCTGAACTGCTTGGTAGATTTCATTTCATGGGTCCTCCCTGCATTTGATCAATTCTTTGTTAATTTTTTTTTCATGTTCTTTTTCCCGTAGTGATACAGCTAGATGAATAAAGTTAACCTCTGGCTACTACTTTTCCTACATCCCCAAAGCGTCATTTGGTTGATGTGGTCAAGTCAAAGGACAGTGAAATCAATGGCTGCTGTTCTAAATTCAGAGGAGGTTTATCGACAGGTGAATGTGGAACTGGGCAGATTGTTCAATTTCCAACTGCAATTACTTGAAGTACCTGGAAGACTTTTTTCACTATAGTTTAATGGAGGAAAGAAGTGCTGATCATGTAGAAAACTGACTAGGTTATTTCCCTACCCCCAAGATAACAAACATAGTGGTTTGTTGAATTGGGGAAGAAAGCTAAACTGTTCAAAGCAGTAACAGAGTAATACCCTAGATTTGTATTTAGATATCACATAAAAAGAAACACTAAGCTTGGTTTTTGAATTGCAGTACATTCATGTGGCCCATTAAGATTTAAATGCTGTTCACTAATAGGCAAAAACCTTGCAGTTTAAGAACATACCTATAGCTAACCGATATTTCTGTCAAACTTTAAAAAGCAAGGAAATTGGGCAGCTATAGTGAATGCACCAGGGGAGCAGGAGACCTGAACTCCTCTCTAAGATATTGTAGCCCTACAAACTTGTCAAAATGCAAACACCATTTGGGTTGGTCTTTCACAGTCCAATCCTCTTTCTGCGTAGCTTGGAACAATTTGGTAACATGTGCCTCTGAGCATATGGAGAGTGGTGGCAACACCTGCCATCCGCCCAAATAATAGAAAGAAGACATGTGCTGTGCTGATCTTGCCTTAGCAGGGAGGAAGCAACAATATTAAGACACAGTTGAAATAGTTCAGTGAGTCACTTTAAATATGTTTGATTTACTTTGCAATTTTAGTGAAGTTTCCTATAGTAAATCATTTTCTTTTGCTTCTGTTTCTGTGAATATGTGAAGCACAGCAACATTTTGCAAAATATAGACTAAAATCTCCAAAAACAATTGTGGAATAATAGCATTCAGGAGGTCGGGTCTCCTGCTCCCCTGGTGCATTCACTAGAGCTGCCCAATTTCCCTGCTTTTAGAGGTTTGATAAAAATATCTGTTGGATATATGTACGTTCTTAAACTGCAAGGATTTTTTTTTTGCGTATTAGTGAATTTCTCTTCTTTTTAATCCGGGAGGTAAGAAATGGGATCCTGTACAAATTTGCTGAGAATGGATTGATCATTTGCATGCTTATTGTGTTCACTGGGATTTACTCCCTGCAATCATGCTTAGGATAGGTGATAGCTTACCCTGATTTTAGATTTAACACAAGGCCATTTGTTCCTGTTCACTATTTAGTTACCCTGACCATCCCTAAATTTAGAAAAGTGTTTACACTAGCCAGGTTTAACATCTTACCTTCGGCACTCTTGGATGGCAGGTTTAAAAAAATTCCATATGATAAGCGGGTGTGTCCTTGTGACGAGGGGGCTGTAGAGTCTGTAGGTCATGTTTTACTACATTGCTCATTTTACCGTGACCTTTGATCCATTTTAATCACCCCAATTTTACAAAAGATTCCTGGCAGAGATGAGGCTTTTTATGTCAAATTCCTTTTATCTGACCAAGCTTCCCAAATATCAGCCAAGGTGGCCAGGTTTTGTGCGGCTGCCATTCTCTACAGAAGAACTTTGATAATTTAGTAGTCTGTATAAGATTTAGAACTAGTTTTCAATTGAATTTCTTAGAACTCTCAAGCTCTGACTTTTAATGAAAATTGCTTTTTTGAAGATGTGTATTTGTATGCTGGTCTATGACTGTAATAAAGCTATCATCATCATGCTTAGGATCTGTGAAACTGACCACAGGGGATGGGAAGGGGAGGAGTGGGAGGAGAGGAAGGGCAAAGGGGAGGAGGGGGGTGGGAGCAGGCAGGAGACGGAGGGGAGAAGAATGGCAGGTTTGAACATTTGCATGTTTATTGAGTTCAGTGGGATTTACTCCCATTCAGTTATGCTTAGGATAGGTAAAACTGACCAGGGGAGAGGGAGGGAGGGCTGGAGTGGG
The DNA here is from genome assembly GCF_030035675.1 of Rhineura floridana. Taxonomy (NCBI): domain Eukaryota; kingdom Metazoa; phylum Chordata; class Lepidosauria; order Squamata; family Rhineuridae; genus Rhineura; species Rhineura floridana. The sequence goes on along the minus strand of NC_084484.1, from coordinate 9,972,990 downwards.
CACGAGGGGGAAGGGCACAGGAAGGGGAAGGGAAGGGACAAGAGGAGGAGATAGGAGGGAGGAGAAGGGAGGGTTGGTTTGATCATTTGCATAATTTTTGAGTTATATGGGATTTATTTCTGTGCAATCATGTTTAGGATATGTGAAACTGATCTGGGGAGGAGGGGGAAAGGGGGGAGATTGGTGGGTGGGCACTGGGCAGAAGGGAAGCCCCTTTCCTTTCCAGAAGGAAAACATTGTGAACAATATCATTGGTTTTCAAGGTTTCTCCCACCTTTTTATTCTACAGCAGGGACATGTAGGTGCCAAGAGTTGATAGGAGACACCCTGTTCCCCTCACAAAGCTTCAATCAGAGCTGCTGTTAAACCACTCTGGCCACTGGAGCTCTGTCAGGGGAACAGGAATCTCCTGTCTGCCTCCTTAACAAACTACACTTCCCAGGATTCTGTGGGGGAAGCCATGACTGCCTCAAGTGAAATCAAAGTCTGGCATAGGCGTGGCCCCTTGATTAGGTAAGCCCAGCAGCTGGGAGTCTGGCCTTTTGAACACTGACAGTTGGTTCTTATTGAGCATGCCCAATGTTATCATTGAGTTCAATGTAAAATTAGCCAGGCATTTTTTTAACTTTTAAACCACAGACGGTGAATGTCAGAGTATGGGGCAAAGTCAGTAACAGGATTACAGGTACTCATTGAATACGGCTGATTTTTAGTTAATTTCAACAAATTATGAGAACTTTGACAGAAAAAAGTCCAAAAGGAGTGTGGGTTTTCTCTCTCTCTTTTTATGCTTTGAACTCTCGATTCTCTGTGGCTGTTTTGTGTATCGTCATGAAATTTAGAGGGTTGTTAAGCAAGTGTTTCTGAGTTCAGGACTATAAGTTTTGTAAGGTTTTGTTTTGAAATGAGCTTATGGGAAGCATCAGAATGTCTAGGGGCATTTACAATTTAACATTGCAGAATGCAAAAAATCCATTCCAGGTATAATATACAGCCCTCATGGCTGTATAATATAGATGTTAAATTGTTTATGTGTATGTGTGTGTCCCTCTTTGTCTATACATTCAAAGAAGCTTACAAACATCCTAAGTACTATAAAATACCATACATTGTAGCATAAAGATAAAACGTCATAAAATCATATAACAATAAAATATTACAGCTATTCCCGTAATAAAATAGTGCTACAAGCAGGAATCCATTTAAACTATTCATTAAAAAAACCTAAAGCTTTAGTACATTAACCGGTGAGGGGAAATTGTGAGGACAATTTTAAAAGATGGACTAGAAAGTTAAGCACTTTCTTCCTATTCTGTAATTTAGGAGGTTTGTTTTGTGAATGTTTTTGCCCCCTGCAAAATTATCCCACCCACTGTTGCTAATTTTCACACCCCTTGCAAGTGGGTCAGTGTTGAGGGCTAGAATACAAATGCTCTAACGTGAAAGAAACAGAGCCAATGCCTTCTTATATTGGGGTGCCCAGCCAGATGTGCATTCCATGGAAAGTAACAGAGTGCAGAGGAACAAAAGCTGCACTGGATACACATCAAAATGTGAAGCCTCAGCAGTAAGGATAAGGAGTGACAAGATAAAAACTAGTTTGAAGAAGCAAAGGGGTGGCAAAAACCATTATTAGTAGGATTCTTCTCAGAAGAAAAATATCAAAACCTGTATCATCGGTTTGCATAGGGAGCCACCAATGCTTGCCAAATTTCAGACAAATCCAGCGCCGCTCGTCCGCAAAGCTGGCCGGGCGGCGCTTAGTTGCAGCTAGGGAGTGAAGCCACAGCTGCCATTCTGAAAAAGGGCAGCATCACGCATTGCACGCAATACACACGTGCGACGTGTTGCGTGGAGGGGAGGAGTGACAAGAGGCTATTTAAGCCCGCGCCGCCCCTCCTTCCTCCTCTTTGCCTTCGAGACGTCATGGGACACAGACAGAACTGTGGAGCTGCGAGGGACAAGGAGCTGTGGCTATTTTGGAGCAGCCGTATGGTCGACGCCATCGTCTTTGGCGTCCATGCTGCTGTGGCAGCTGGCAAACGCCGCATTCGGACCTGGCCGGCCTTTTCTGTGACTGTGGCCACTTGGGCAACGCTGATTCGTGCTGCTCTGTGACAGCAGGTGGCCTTGTTTGTGGGCTTGGCCAAGTCAAAACAAGAACACACACACGTTCCCCTCCCACATACAGGGAGGTAGGAGTGGATGTTAAACAAGAATTACACCCACATATATTTCTGATTGCACAAGTATATGTGGGTAGTTAAAGGGATAGATAGAAGGGTAGATAGACAGATAGAAGCACCTCTGTGGGCTGCTGGTTTCTCCCCCCCCCATAAAAGGAGGGGGGTGAAGGTAATAAGAGTATTACTCAGATATTGAGAAATTAAATATTAAATACTTAAAAATAAAAGGATATAAGCCCAATGCCTCCTAAGCAGGGAGAGGTGGGCCAAAAGGGAAATGGAAGGCTCCTCGGCCCCACCTAAGGATCTTCGGAAGAAGATGAGATGCTACCTTGGGTGGTTATTCTGGGGTGCCTGGAGGCATTCGAGAAAAGAGGGCATGATGCCTTGCCTCCCTCATTAACAGAGGGGGTGTTCTTTGCCCCTGGGATTTCAGCAGGGGCAGTGGTATCCAGGTGGGCTAAAACCAGGAAACAAGGTAGCACTTCCACAGGGCAACAGGTGGATATTAACCAAAATCCAGTTGCTCTAATTATAAGTAATTATAAGTCAAGGGTTGGATTTAAAGCAGTAATGCCACCGAAGACAAGAAAAAGGGGGGTGAAAGGTCCCCTCGTAAGATGCAGACCTTTGGGCATTTTTAAACCACCACCCCCATACGCCTGGGATAGGTTTTGGTGTAGTGGTTGAGGTGTTTGGACTGCGACCCGGGAGACCAGGGTTTGAATCTCCCCAACAGCCGTGGGCTGCAGGCTCAGAACGAATTATGGGAGAGAAAGCTGCATAAGCCTTTCAAATCTGTCAACAGGCCCTGTTTCCCCCTTTTGGTTGCCAAGGCTGGGTGTGAGTTCAGCCTAGATAGGGGACGTAAGATGGTGATGGATATGGGCGAGGCCCTGGTGGCCTATATTGGCCATTGTGCTGGGCTCTTTGGTTAGGCTTACAGCCTTTTGCTAGACCCAGGCCTATATTAAGTTTAAGGTACTTTATTCTATTAATTTTATTACATGGTGGCTGCTTTGGGGGGTGCAGAGCTCTTTGGTTAGGCTTCTGACTTCCTGCCAGGCCCAGGAATATAGTAGGTTGAGGTAGTTAATTCTATTATTATTATATTACATGTGGCCTTTGTAGGGCCGGGTGAGCCTTTTGGGCCTTTCGGCCTTCATTTGGATACTAATGGTGTGCAGAGATGACAGGGTTTGCTAGAAAACGTCTACATCACTATAACAGTGATCCTTTTCCAAATGTCAGTTACACATTCCTTGTTAACTCTGAGACAGAAGTTGCATTATTTGAATTTGGTCTCTTATCAAAATAAAGCATATGGCATTTGTTATATTTAAAGAAGAACAGGCAAACTTCTGCAGGGAATTGAAGGTCTAGCCGATGATAGAGTGGTTGGATGGGTGGATAGGAATAAAGAGGAAAGACAGGCTACCTATCAGGGTCTTACCCTCATTATGAGGATCTTAGACTTTACTGACACAGTGGCTGCTTTGACAGAATCTTAGAGTCTCTCTTTGACACAGAGGCTGCATTTTAAGATCCGGGCAGACTCTTTACCCTTCCTGATGATTTTACAACACTAACAAAACCTTTCTTTGTTGTTGAACGGGATTAGCTGCAATGAACTAATAGTTGGTAAAGTGTACTTACTCATAAATGATTTCCTTCCTCTTTTACAGAAGGATGATATGTGCAACAGTGAGATAGGGAGCAAGAGGCCTTCACAGGGGTAAGAAGAAGCCCCCACCATAAGCTGCTCAGGGACAAGTGTCTCTCCCCAGTTAGACTCAAGGTACTACGAACTTTGTTTTCAGGCTATCCAGTTTAAGGGGAGTTTTCCCAATCCCTTCAATCTGTTTTAGTTATGGCAGTAATTGCCAAGGACAGGGTGTAACGGTGTGCAGTTGGGCAGAGTTCTTGGCCCCTTCCTGGATGTCTCAGTCGGGTAGGGCCCTAAGAGGCAGGGGGTAAATTACAACTGATTCACCACCAGTCTTATATAAAGGGGTCAGGCAACAATGGGTTCATACCTGATAGTCTATGAACAGTGCGCTACACTTCATTTAACATGATGTGCACATGTGGCAGAGGTGCCTTATGTGTTTTATATGACAGGGCATTGACTATGGACTGCTATATTTCTCACATGGAGTGCTTCACATCCTCAGGAGCAGTGCGGCACTATCTGTATGATTGGCTGTTCATAGCTATGGCAGATTTTGGGGTGCATGTTAGCACCTGAAGTCACAGTTTATAGTATGGCTATGTAACTGGGGGTTCCCTTGACAGCTGGGTATATGGAGGATCCTGCCCCAGTGTTTACCTTTCTGGGTATCTAGATTGGTTCTGGGGCCTGTGTACACCTTCTGTGTATCAAGATTGACTCTGGAGCCCAGCACTGCAAGCTGCACAGGGACAGGCTTTTAACTGTTGCAGATTAGGATCCTGGAGCTTTCAGGGGCCATGGAAATGTTACCTTCTGGCCCTCCATGTGTTAGGGGTCTTTTACGGGGGTTATGATGCCATGGCAGGGTTTTCACAGCCTTGCTACAAGTTCAGGGTTCTGGCTGCCTTATGCGCCAACCTGGCTGGGTGGCCCTCTTTCCTGCGATTGCAGGCCTGGATGAGGGATGGGTCGACTATGGATTTCACCTTTCATTAATTCTTTCCCGGTGTGTTGAATGTCGACGTGGGCAGATGGGCTCATGGCCATGGGCCAGATTTTGTAACTCCCTTATATTTAGGAACACTAGGGTTAGGGCCCTTGTCAGTTCCTTTATCCTTAGAGATGTTTCAGCAGGGATGTACAAGCCACACATCGGGGGATTGGGGAACGAAGTCGGAGATGGCCATAAGCCTATATGTTGCCCTAGCGTGCTCTCCAGCTATCAGAATGCTGAAAGGGCCGCAGGGGCTGTGCAAAGGTGGCCTATTCCTGTGAACTGCGCGCTGGAATTCCCGTGGATTCCATTGCCCCCAACACACTAGCCAGCTACCAGAGAGCAGGTAGGGCGATTCAAGAATTCTGGCTGGCAAGGGCTTTGTGCCACAGTTGCCTTTTCCAGTGAGTCACCTGCTGAAATTCCTAGAGGACGGTAGGAGAAGAGGCCTGTCAGTCCGAGCACTTCAAGGTAAGCTGGTAGGACTTTCCTTCCTAGTTCGGCTGGTGGTTTTTTCTCTATCCCCATTGCCCTTTCTCACTGGACATTTTATTGGAAGTGGTGGGCCAGTGCGAATACAGTATGCTCCTCCAGCTATGAAGCCAGACTACTCCAGGCAGGAGCCCTTATGCTGGTTTTAGGAGCTTTTAGGATAAGTGAGGTGGTGGCTGGACCCAAGCGAGACCAGTCTCAATGTGCCCTCCAGCTATCAGATGTTTACATGAAGGGGGGGTGCACCTTTATAAATTGAGAAGGTCTAAGAGACTGATATTTATTCACCCATGCAAGCGAGGACTCCCTCACATAATACCATTTTGGGTTGCTCACAAAGCGGGCTTTTACAGGGGCTAGGGCATGCCCCCTCAAAGTCTGGAATCCATTTTTGGAATTGGAGCTGCTTCTATGGCAGTAGGTCTTGGGTTTTCCCAGGCAACGGTGCAGGCCATTGGATGCTGGTCCTTGTGATGCGTCCTTCTCTGGCTCTCCCTGTCAGGTTCCTACCTGCTCGTGGTTACTGCCTGTCTCTAGGCACCACCAGGGACTCCACCAGTCCGGACCGCTCTCTCTTATGATTTCTCTCCCCGCTCTAGCACAGATCTCAACAGATCCCCCTGCTAGGCAAACACCAGTAACGTCCCAATACTAGTATTCCCAGAGACTCTGAATACTGGTATTGTTATTCTCTTCACCGCTGCCACCATTTGTTACAGTTCCCCTTCAGCCTTGGTCATTACCTTACCCTCCCTTCTGGTCTGTGAAACACCAGCCAAGGATCAGGCCTTTGGTAAACCAAATTAAGTATTTATTACAGATAACAAAACTAACAAGATTAACAGGATTTCTTCTTAAGGCACATAAGCATATGGTTTTACTCAATACTAATCTGAACTCCACCCCCCTCCTTCTTCACTCTCTCCTGGCAAACAACTGTCTCAAACCCCACCAAGCAATCCACTCTTTCTCTTCTCCCCCCAGATTCCACAATTTACCACCTCACATTCACCCAGATTTACCTGTCATCCTTTCATTTATACTGTCAGCCATTTTAAACATTCAGCCAATCATCAAGCATTCTATTGCCCATTCACTCCCCCTCCTCTTTCACTACCTACCATACTCTAAACAACCAGCACTTACCATATATACACTAATATATAGGAACATCACATTTCCCCCCCCTTAAACAACGGCAGAGTATTATTCCTGTTCCAGGATTTATACGTCGCGTTAACAAATAAAAGTCTCTATGGGGAAAATGTCTTTCTTTGTTCCTCTGTCTGGTCACGTCACTGCAGTCCCAGCCACTTGCCTGGAAAGTCCATCGGCCAGTACATTGTCCTTGCCTTTGATGAACTGGAAGTCCACTTGATAGTCCTGTAGGGCCCAGGACCACCTCTGCAGCATAGTGTTATGGTTTTTCATAGTCTGCAACCATAACAAGGCCCGATGATCCGTAGTCACTGTGAATCTTCATCCCCACACGTATGGGCGCAACTTGTTCAGTCCCCACACGACCGCTAGACACTCCTTCTGGACCGACGAATAGTTTTTCTCCCTCGGCGTCAGCTTGCGACTCAGATACGCCACTGGATGTCTGGTGCCTTCTCTCTCCTGCAGCAAGACGACTCCCAGCGTGAGGTCTGACGCATCTGTAGCCACGATGAATGGTTGCTCATAGTCTGGTGCTATTAATATGGGTCCTTGGCACAAGGCTTGCTTCAGCAGATCAAAAGCCTTCTGACATTCATCCGTCCATACCACATGCTCAGAACACTTCTTCTTGGTCAATTCATGCAAGGGGGTTGCTATTTCCCCAAAATTTCTCACAAACTTCCTATAAAAACCAGCCACACCCAGAAATGCCCTTACTTGTTTTTTGGTTAAGGGGATCGGCCACGCTTGTATTGCCTCCACCTTGCTCCATAAGGGGGTGATTTTCCCACTCCCCACCTTATGTCCTAAATAGATTACTTCCTTTAGTCCAAACTGGCATTTCTTAGCTTTTATTGTGAGGCCTGCTTTTCTTAAGGCCTCCAATACTGTTGTCAGGTGTTGGACATGCTCAGGCACCGACTTGCTAAAAATGGCCACATCATCGATATAGGCCACTGCAAAATCTGACATGCCTCGCAACACAGTATTGATTAGCCTCTGAAATGAACTTGGTGAGTTCCTTAGTCCCATGGGTAAGGTCACAAACTCATATAACCCATCTGGTGTACTGAAGGCAGTTTTGGCTCTGGATTGTTCGTCTAGTTCCATTTGCCAAAATCCTTTACAGAGATCTAGTGTAGAGATAATGGTTGCTGCCCCCAATAACTCTAACATTGCATCTACCCTAGGCATAGGATACGCATCTGGGACAGTAATTTTATTGATTAGCCGATAATCAATGCAAAACCTTGTCGTTCCATCTTTTTCGGAACCAGGACAATACTTGAGGCCCAGGGACTGATGGATTCCCTGATCACTCCTAATTCCAGCATATCTTCCACCTCCTTTTTGATCTCATTCAAAACTTTCCCATTCACACGGTACGGAACAGATCTGATTGGGGCATGATCTCCAGTATCAATGGAATGTATAACTATACTGGTTCGGCCAGGTTTGTTGCTAAAGAGATTCCTATAGGTTTTCAAAACTCTCAGAATCTCTTCTTTTACTTCCTCCTCTACCTCCTCTGACCATTCCACTTGATCTACCCCTCCTTCGTCTTTGCTTTCCTGTACCAAATCTGGAAGTTCAGGCTCACTTCCCTCAGGGAATAAGGTAACTTGCAACACCTGTGCATCCCTGGTATGGTAAGGCTTCAACATATTTACATGAACCACTTTGCTTTTGTTTAATTGGTCTGTGGTGATTACATATGTCACTGTGTCAAGCCTTTCTCTGATGGTATATGGTCCTTCCCAGTTAGCCTGTAATTTGTCATGTTTCCTGGGTATGAACGCCATAACCATATCTCCCACATCATACACACGTTCTCTGGCTGTTCTGTCATACCAGTAACTTTGCTTCTCCTGTGCATGACTCAAATTCTCTTTCACTACTTCCATCATTGATGTTAATTTATTGCGGAATTCCAATACAAAATCTACTACAGAAGTTTTGTACTCTCCCAGAGTTCCTTCCCATGAATTTTTTAATAGTTCCAAAGGTTCCCTCACTTTTCTAGTAAACATTAGTTCAAAGGGTGAGAAGCCTGTTGACTCCTGAGGGACTTCTCTGTATGCAAATAAGAAGCATCCCAAACGTTCATCCCAGTCTTGTGGGTGATCTTGAACATAGCTTCTTATCATGCCCTTCAAAACGCCATTGAATCTCTCAGTTAGCCCATTAGTGGCAGGATGGTAAGTAGTGGTCTTTAGATGTTTTAGACCACAACATTTCCACATACATTGCATCACTTCTCCCATGAATACACTGCCTTGATCTGTCAGCACTTCATGAGGGAAACCCAGCCTCATAAAGATTTTTAATAAAGCCTCTGCCACTACAGGGGCTTCTACAGATCTCAGTGCTTCTGCGTCTGGGTACCTGGTGGCAAAATCCACCACCACCACTAGATATTTCTTGCCATGCCTTGTGGGTTTGGAAAAAGGGCCCACCAAATCTATTCCCACTCTATAAAAGGGTTGTCCAATTATAGGAAGGGGCTTTAAGGGTGCCTTGGTCTTTACTCCACTCTTTCCCACCTTTTGGCATATTCCACAAGATAGACAATGTTGTTTTACATCCTTGGAGATATTTGGCCAATAATAATGTGCAGCCAATCTCCTCTTGGTCTTTTTTATTCCCAGATGTCCTGCACATGGGTCATCGTGGGCTACCTCTAGCAATCTGGTTCTGTATTTGCTAGGTACTATCAATTGCTTCACTGGTTCACATTCATCCTTTCTTTCAGCAGGCATCCACAGTCTATATAAAATCCCATTCTCACACACAACTTGATTCCTCAGCTTGTCAGCAAAAGGAATCTGCTGGGTCAGGGCTTGTTCCTTTACCTGCTTCAAACTGATATCTTTATGCAGCTCTTCCCTGAATTGCTCTGCTTCTTCCCCAGAGACCACTTGATACAGTTTGTCTTCTTCAGCAGGCCTGCTAGTGGTTGCTATGGTGACCTGAGGCTGGTTAACAGATTCCACCCTGTTTGTTTCAGCCCCCCTTAATATGGCTTCTTTTTCTCTGCCAAGTTGCTGTCTGGTCACTACATAGATCTTTCCTTGGGCGCCCATTACATCCCTTCCCAGTATTACTGGTTCTTGTTGCTGGGCATTAATGCCTACTTTATATCGGCCCTCTTAGCCTCTCCAAGTCATTTCCACCAGGGCCACAGGCAAACTTTCTGGTTGACCCCTCACTCCTTGGATAGTCACAGTTTCCTGAAGTAATATTACCTCAGATTTTATTAAATCTGGCCTCAGTAATGTCTGAGCGGCACCAGTATCAAGCAATGCCCAATAATTTGCCCCTTGTACTCTCACTTCCTCTCTCAGACTTGAATCAAGGTCTGTTACTTCTGTCCAGTTTATCTGGCAAAACTGAACCTTTTTTGCTGTTTCTAAAGCCTTGGGCTCTGTTTTCACTGCCCTTGTCTGAGCAGGATTACTAATGGGGTTGGCAACCTCACAATGAAAATGTAGGTGCCCCGGTCTACCACATTTGTAGCATAATTTCTCCTCACTTTTAGGGTACACAGATCCACTCTGGGGTGTCCTGTGCCCTTCAGATTTTAATGGAGGACTCACTCGCTGTGGTACCACATCCCTTCTGCCAGCACTATATGGTCTGGGTTTAAACTCTCTTGATGTTTTCCCCACCCAGCCAGTTCTATTGGAGGCAAAGTGATCCGCCATCTCTGCGGCCTCTTGCACAGATGTAGGGGAACGGCCTTTGACCAGGAGCCTTATTTCTGGTGGTAACTGATGGTATAATTGATCCAGTATCATGAGGCTTTTCACCTCTTCCACTGACTGAGTTTTGGCACTACTCATCCACTTTCCAAATATATCCATCAACTTTGCTCCCAGCTCCACAAAAGACCTCCCTGTCTGTATCTGGCAATTTCTGAAAAGCTTTCTAAAATAATCAGGCCCCAGTCTGAATCTTTTAAACACTGCTTCTTTGAATTCAGCATAGGTGACAGGCTTGTCTGAGGGGAAATATTGGTATACCTCAGCCAATTCCCCTTTAATCAGGTTTGATAAATACTGCATGTATTTATCTTCAGGTAGCCCCCACAACGGAGCTGCTTTTTCAAAGGTGCTGAGGTAAATTTGAGGATCTTGACCAGGCTCATAGACAGCAAAGTCCTTTGGAGTAATTTTTATTTTTGCTCCATCTCTCTCTTTCCTTGTCTCCACAGAGTGAAATTTCTGTCTATCAAATTTTAACTTTTCTACTTGTAATTCAGCATCCAAAGCTCGTTGCTTCTCCCTCTCCACAAACCCCAATCTCATTCTCTCAATTTCCAACTCCCTCTGTTTTTCCTTCTCTGCACCTTTCATCCTCAATCTCTCAGCTTCCAACTCCCGCTGTTTATCTTTTTCCTCAGCCTCCATCCTCAATCTCTCAGCTTCCAACTCTCTCTGCTTGTCTTTTTCCTCAGCCTCCATCCTCAATCTCTCAGCTTCCAACTCTCTCTGTTTTTCCTTCTCTGCACCTTCCATCCTCAACTTCTCTCTCAAGTACTCTATATAAGTGGGATTGCTTAAATATCCTTCTGGGGTCTCTTCTCTGACAGGTTGTTTTTGCTGGGCAGTTGCAAATCCTATAAGTGCTACCCTCAATTCATCTACCCCTTTACCCTCATGAGGTAAATTGAATGTTATGCACTTCTCCACCAGCTCCTCTCTTTTCATTTTTATGTATTCAGCCATGGTGTTTGAGTTCACTCACTCTTTGCCACACACTCTTTGCCAGTCACTCTCACAAGAAATCTTGTTTTGTTATTTCTGTTTGCCACACAACTATTAGGGATTGTCTAGTATTCATATCTCACTGCTACAGCCAACACCTATGACGTAGTCTCCTTTGTCACCATGTGTCTTTGGGACTCTCTTTGGTTCGTATCAGGATTCTGTGTTGTTCGTATCCCACCGCTACCACCACATGTGATGCGTCCTTCTCTGGGTCTCCCTGTCAGGTTCCTACCTGCTCGTGGTTACTGCCTGTCTCTAGGCACCACCAGGGACTCCACCAGTCCGGACCGCTCTCTCTTTTGATTTCTCTCCCCGCTCTAGCACAGATCTCAACAGATCCCCCTGCTAGGCAACCACCAGTAACGTCCCAATACTAGTATTCCCAGAGACTCTGAATACTGGTATTGTTATTCTCTTCACCGCTGCCACTATTTGTTACAGTTCCCCTTCAGCCTTGGTCATTACCTTACCCTCCCTTCTAGTCTGTGAAACCCCAGCCAAGGATCAGGCCTTTGTATTTATTAATAAGTATTTATTAAAGATAACAAAGCTAACAAGATTAACAAGATTTCTTCTTAAGGCACATAAGCATATGGTTTTACTCAATACTAATCCGAACTCCACCCCCCTCCTTCTTCACTCTCTCCTGACAAACAACTCTCTCAAACCCCACCAAGCAATCCACTCTTTCTCTTCTCCCCCCAGATTCCACAATTTACCACCTCACATTCACCCAGATTTACCTGTCATCCTTTCATTTATACTGTCAGCCATTTTAAACATTCAGCCAATCATCAAGCATTCTATTGCCCATTCACTCCCCCTCCTCTTTCACTACCTACCATGTATACTCTAAACAACCGGCACTTACCATATATACACTAATATATAGGAACATCACAGTCCTCTGGTGCTTATAAGGGCTATATTCATGTATTCACCCACGCAAGTGAGCATCCCCTCACAAAATACCAGTTTGAGGTCACAAAGTGGGCCTTGCAGAGGCTAGGGCATGACCCCTCAGCGTTTTGGGTCTTGGGTTTTCCCAGGCAAAGATGCAGGCAGTTGGACGCTGGTCCTCTACTTATAGGGGCTATATTCCCCCCTTTTAGGGGGCCTGGGAATTTGGAAGCCTCACATGTTATACTTGTTTTGGCAGTTGCTGGATGGGGACGGAGCAGACACACATCCTAATATGTGGCCACAGCGTGGTCATATGGGCAGCCTGGAGGGCCGCAACACTGAGCATGGGCTCACAGTTGGGCCGCAGTCGATGGGCTGAAATACAGGGGCTTGGCCGGAGAGGAATCCGTTGGGATGGGCTCCTATGCACTTTCTTTCAGCAAGTTCAATGCGGATGGTTCCGCAGGTGGTGGTCATTTCCCTGGGTGGAAATGACAGCGGTTACTTGAGGCACGGTCCTCAACGGCAAGCATGTGAAGACATGCAGTTGATAAGGCATTGATGGCCTTTGGTACGTTTGCTGTGGTCAGATGTTCTACCATGCATGGTGTGGCATGGTGTATGGACCCCAAGGGGATTGTTCCGACACAGAAGAAGGTCAACCGGCAGATTCGGTTGGCTCTTCTTGAACATGGGGGGGTTGGCTGTTCCGTATGCCCACATTCAGCATTGGAAGGTTGAACTATATAGGGCTGATGGCGTTCATCTGTCGGATACAGGTAACAACATATTTGGGGGACCTGCAGAGGTGTCTGTGAGAGGTGCTCTCAGCAGTGGGGTAAAAGGGGACTAAATAGAGATTTGTCCCCCTTTTGTGGCGGTAAGGTGCGGGAAGGGAATTAGGTAAAGATCAGCTAGGTGGCCCCCTTAGGCACCTTTGGAGGTGATTCGTAGTTCTAGAGGCCTGCCAGGAAGGGCTTTAAGACCCGAGGGCAGGATATGGGCTGCTTCTGGGGCCAACTTAACTCATCCACCGAGCGTTCTACCGCCCTGGGGGGTGGTGACACAGGAAGGCCTCCCTACTCACCTACAAGGTGTGGCCAGGGCAAGGGGTAAGCAAAAGGGGGCTTGCCCTTTGCCCCAGGAGGGGCTGGTCACCCAAGAGCTGTGGGGCAAGCTGCTTGCCTAAGGTTTAGTCCCGCACCTAGGTTTACCCTCTGCAGGTCGCTTTAATGGGTTTGTTATAATTTAATAAAGTGGCCCTTTGTTTCAACCATAACTGTTGTCTGTGCTTTATTTCACTCATCGGCCGCAAATAGTTGCAGGCATTAGGGAGTTACATTAATAAATGATGTAGCAGTATTATTATTAAATGATGTAGCAGTGCTCCTGTAAAACCTTCCTTGCTTGCAATGCCTCAGATCCTGAGTCCAACTATTCATTAAGGCAGAGAAGGAGTTTGGGCCCTTCTCATCCTTGGTTTCCTATCTGAGAACCCCAGCTCATCACTTTGTTTATATTTAAAGAACACTGGTGGCTTTTATTGAGGTTTTGATCTATTACACGTCTTTTTTCCTTACTGATACAACAGGGTCACTTTTAGTTTACACAAATATTTCAATAAAGACTCAACTACTCTTATCAAAACAGTTTCTGTGAGAGATTTGGTTGGTTGGTTGGTTTATAAAACGCCTTTTACATATACGCCTCAAGGCAATTTACAGTTACAAACATAGCTAAAATAGTTTTAAAAACAGTATACTAAACAACTGAAAATAGTTTTAAAAACAATACAGAAGTAACGTCTAAGGCAGAAACCTTTTCATCCAGCTGGAAAAGCTTCTTTAAAAAAGTTTTTTGTTTTTTGTAAAGTACAGATAGCGGGTACTTGTCATACCTCAGCAGGAATGCTGTTCCATACAAAAGGGCAGCCATGCTGAAGGCCCTTCTCCAAGTTGCTGTGTGGAGTGAGCTTCTCATATTTTAGGGACTTTAAGGATGAACTCTCCTGTAGAATGCAATGACTTAATGGGTATATTAAGATCAGGTGGTCTCTCAAGTCACCTGGTCCTCAGTCGTATAGGGCCTTCTATGTTAGTACTAAAACCCCGGAAGTTGGCCCAGTAGCAGATTGGCAGCCAGCTGCAAGAAAGATGTTATATGCTGGCAGTAGTTTGCCCCCCCAAAAGCAACTAGCCACCACATTCTGCACTAGCTGCAGCTTCTGGACAAAACTCAAAGGTAGCCCCACATAGCACACATCCAACCTTGGGGTTGCCAATCAAAACTGTGGTCAAGCTGTCATGCAGTCATCCATGCACTGGTACCTTCAGGCTGGATTACTGTAAGGCACTTATGCAGTGGGGCAGGTAGAAGCAGATGAGGTAGCTGAGGTGGAAAGCAGTACTACCGCTACTGCTGGGGGTGATTGTCAGGAACAGCAACAGCTCCCACCCCCCACCTCCACCGCAGTTTTGATCAGAGAGGAGTAAAAGAATGTAGAATGCATCTGATCGTCCTGGCAGTTTTAATGGAAGTTCAATAACTTCTTTTTCATATATCATCATAGAATAGAAAGTGCAAAAGACCATGGAACACGAATTCAACCTCTCAGGAATCACAGGGAACCGCAGGGACACTTGTGTTCACAGTAGGGCATTTTTTTGTTACTTCCCTCCAAAACATCTGAGGGAAGGACCTTTAAATGTGCTAGTGTGAAGGCTCTGTGATGGTTTTGGACTGAGAGCACATAGTCTGCTGATATATTTGGCTGGAGTGCTCTGTCAAGTAAGGTATAATTGGAGACTGAGCTTATATCGTGTTGGTGTTCAGCATCTACAATGTGTTAGGCAATTTTACCCTCAGTTTGGCCCTTACATATCCCAAAGAAATGAGGTAATCCAAGGATAGTCCATGTAGTTGAAGCTTTGGGGGGGGCGCATTTGTTTCCATACTGACTGGAAATCATCATGTAGAGCTAATGGGACTAGGCCAATTGAAAGGAAACAGAGGAATATAGGAAGTTGCCTTATACGGAGTCAGAACATTGGTCCATCTAGCTCAGTATCATCTACTCTGACTGGAAGTGGCTCTCCAAGGTTTCAGGCAGGAGTCTCCCCCAGTCCTACCCGGAGATGCTGGGGATTGGACTCGGGACCTTCTGCACGCAGGGCAGATACCCTACCACTGAGCATCCACCACTGAGAATCAGAGCAGTTCTACAAAGGTGCATCTTTAAATTTCTTCAGTACAACATAGTATATCCAGGGAGAAGATTAACTTCTTTGAGGTATCACTGAGAAGTATCCAAGGGTCTGTTGACATCAACTCCAGGAAATGGAAGTTTAGGCCCTTCGGAAGCCCACTGTGAATTCTTTGCAAGGCACTTTGAGGGTAAAGTCGCTCGCCTCCATAGCAATCTTGATGCCCCATCCATATCTAGAGTAGACCCAAATGAAGTGTCCAGTGCAACATCTGCTGCAACTTCTTGGGATCAATTGTAGTTTATGTGGCCTGATTATGTGAACAAGGTGCTTGTGATGATGAAGTTAATCCCTGCACTCTGCAGGTGAGGGCCTCCTGGAGATACCATCTTATCAGGAGCTCTGTTCCATGCAACACAGGAAGTGGAGCTTTAGTGTTGTGGCACCGACACTTTAGAATCCCCTCCCCTTAAATAGTAGACAGGCACCATCTCTGTTATCTTTTCGGCACCTACTGAAGAATTTCCCCTTTCAACAAACCTTTTAAGTAGAGACCTGATCTCAGCCCATGTCTGTGTTGAAATGGCTTTTTAAGATGTTTTAAATGTTTTTTTTAAAAAAGTTGTTTTTAAGATGTTTTATTTTAATATGTTTTAAAGATGTTTTGTTTTAATATGTTTTAAAGTGCTTTTAGTGTTTTTGTTTGCCTTCCTTCTGGAAGGAAGAGCAGGATATACATAAATAAATAAATCACTGAATATACCAATGAGAAGATTAACTTTAGCCAGAAGTTAAAGATGACAAGCCAGGTCCTGGATTCAACCTTCTGGAGTCCAACCACTAGCTGCAAGGTAGCATTTGAGATGCAACTAGGCTCTTGAAGGATTGTCCTCAAAAATTTAAATTGAACTGCTTCCACAGAAGTGAAACTGTAATAGGGGCCAATGTGTGCCATACAAAAGCTGGATAACTGATTTAGCTTCAAACAACTTTATTGCAGCTGATACATAATGACCTCTGTTATGAAAAAAAAATTAATATGGCCAAGACCAGAGCTTGGAAAAGTTACCTTTTTGAACTACAACTCCCATCAGCCCAATCCAGTGGCCATGCTGGCTGGGGCTGATGGGAGCTGTAGTTCAAAAAAGTAACTTTTCCAAGCTCTGGCCAAGACACTCTTCTGTGCTGCAGTATAAAGGTTATGAACCAGAGATAGTTGCTTGCTATGTAAGTTCCTCTGTAATGCACCAGGCAGCAATGAGCAAAACAGATACTGTGTGAAATTGCACGTTCTCATCTACACTGAAGCCCTTTCACACATGCAAAGTTGAACACCTGAAGTGAGCAATGGTGTCACACATGTAAGCCTTGGCCCAATATCCTCATCCCAACAGGAAAACTTTGCTCATTGAGTATGAAGGTCTAAAGGATGCTTCTAACTGCATTCAGCTCAGCTCAAAGTAGCCTCTGCATGAGTGGGAATCCTATATTTTTGTTTGGTATTTTAAAAAATATAAAATGAAGTAGGAAATGGTTTTGTAGTCCTATTTCTTAGCAGAGATATAAACGCAAGCAGTAAAGTGAGAATATAAACCACACCTTTCCCACAGACATACTAGTTAGTCAAATAACTCACACACAGAGTCTTCTTAGGTAAAAAGATAAAGAAAATTTACTCATGGCCTTTCATATGTTCAGGAAACATAGGCTCTAGCTTAGATGAAAGAAAAAGTAGAAGTCTTAGTCCATTTTAGTCTTTGGTAGTGATGCTCTCAGGAGAGCATCTGCCATGCGGCCTCTCCCAGAGGTAAAAAGCTCAGTAATGGAGATTATGCAGGAATCCCCAGGACAAAGGAGGAGGAAGCCAGGTAACCAATCCCACCCATTAGGAAGTTACATCATGGTGAACAGGTACATGGGATATCTCCCAAATATCCCTTAAAGGGAACATCTCCCTTTTTATAAGGGAACATGCAAGTTTGCCTATTCCAGCAATTTTCATTGTTCCTGATCATGTAGAGGCTTCTAAGCATCTCTGCACTTAACCCCAACCCCTTCAGAAATTCCAGGGCAATATGGGAAAGGCAGGATGGTGCAATTATAAAAATTATAAAAATTATAAAAATTATAAAAATTATAAAAATGATGGGGTGAGGACAGCACACATGCCCCCCACATTTCTTGAATGTCCAAATGCAGGGGTAATTGGATTACCTTGACTGGGGCACACAACTAGTCCTTGCAGATGTGAAACAACCACCAGGTGTATATTTAGCTTATCTGATTCAGTGTCATCTAGAGACCTTACATGTGTGGAGGTGGATCCCCGGATCCACCTTTATGTTTTCTGCCCAGAACAAGCCTTTGCAAGTTTGAGTTCATGGAAGTCCTCCCCTCCTCTACTATACATGCCCTTCTCTTCCACTTTTCTAAGGTAACCACAGGTTTGTAGCAAAAGTGAATTCCTGTATATTCCAGAAACACATGCAGTTACGGCACCAGTTGTGATATTTTCTTTCGAATTCATATGAAAATGAACAACAAAGCCATCTTGGAAAAATGGCTTGCAATGCTGAAGATTATGGTTTCATATGCCTTTTTGTGAGATGGCGACTTCACCATTTGAACCAATGGGTGCATTTTATAGATAACTACTCATTTATTTTGTTTTTAAAGCAACATTTAGTTTTTAAAATGTGGACATTAGTTTTCCTGGAGTCATCAAACAAACAAGTTTGCATAGCACAGTAATTCTGTTTGCCCATCAAACTGCTTTATTGTCCTTTTAGTTCACCAAACTTTAGTGCCATTCCCCAGGAGGAAGAATTCAGCAAAGCAGACACACTTCACAGCATAGCTATGTACAGGATATGAGAATTATAAAAATGTCAAAAATGTCAGAATCCATTGTAATCAGTAGCCCAGTAGCTCTGCCTGGAAAGCAGCCATTTATGCTTCAGGAGCTTCTTTATGGTCTGATAAACTGCATTAATTTTAAACAAAATAGTAATGACATTTTGTGCAAAATAATATTTTAATAATTGCAGATGCTGCCAGGATTGTGACATTTTATATTTTTCTCTCCCCGCCCCCTTCTTTCCCTGTTATTCTCCCTGGATATACCATGTTGTACTACAGAAATGTAAAGATGCACCTTTGTAGAACTGGTCGGATTCAGATGTTTGTCACATTGCAAAGGAATAAGAAACCATTCTCTCAGTGGGTATTCTAATGAAGGGGCTGTCACTTGTCAGGTCTCCATTACAGCTTTTGAAGTCCACAGTCCCCTCCCCAATCTATCTGAGAGTCAAGTAAAACTGCCTTCTTGCCTTGTACTAGAGCATGAATCATAAGCTAATTCACAGTACAATCCTATATAAGTACTGTTCCAAAATTTTCTTCCACATTTCCCCTTCCCTCCATTCACCATCAATTAATGAGAAAAGAAATTACGTTTCAAATTATTGCAAAGGAGAAAAATTTTCATGGATGGGATTTGCCAGTTTGTTGCACTTACTTTTGGTGGGGTTTTGGTGAATGCCCTTCCTTTAATTCCACAACGCATTTGGCAGCCTTATTGGATGTCCATCCTTCCTGGCAACCCCATGGCATCCTTGTCTGGGCTTTTCTGCCAATGAGGAAATGTGGAGAGACTGTGTACCGTGCGCCTGACATACGTTAATTGCTATGGTTTTAAGTGAAACATTTTTGCTTTTAAAGAAATCAGTGCAAAAAGATTTTTTTTAAGAAAAAAGGAAGAGTTCCCCTAATAACAAATGGTCACACACACTGATCTATGATGGTCAGTAGCCAGCTTCTCTGCTTTCCTGTGCTTTCCAGTTAAGGGAAGGACTGCATTTGGGGAATCAGATCACTGAAAACTTCTTTTAGCAAAACAAAACAAACAAAGATGCACACAGAAAACTAGACTAAGCTACAACTATTATTCCTGATGTGTAGCTTTCTATGTGTAGAGGGGAAAAAACTGTATGCAGCACATTCAGCCATGTCTGTAATATGGGGGCTTCAAATGTCTTGGGCCAGTGGGCACATTTGGAATTCTGAGAAAGTGCCATGGGTGCCTGCCACAATATGGCTGCCATGAAATAACACAAATTAGGCTTGCTCATTTAAAAGAGCAGAAAAAGAGTTAGGAGCACAAAATGGTGCAGGCATGCCCCCCCCATCAATGGGAAGAAGCTACTTAGGTCAGCCACTCATTCATATGTATAATCTCTTTGCAGTTGTCTTGTGAACAAGTCAGGATGGACTGCATTTTCTTAGGCTACCAGAAGGGGCATTAGAGTGCACATCATACTGTTCTAAATAGTGCTATAAGGCTGAATAAAAATAGTTTTTGTTACAAACACAAGATGGTGCCCACCTGTCAGTCTACACCTACAGTCTGAAATGGTACAATCCATACTCAGGTTTCCCTCTATGGTGTCAAACAAACCAATGTTACTCTGTTCCTTAGAAATCCTATTTACCTTCCAAATCTCACCCAGAGTTTACTCTCTTATTTGGGCCATTGACCTCATCCATATCTTCTTCTTCTTCCCACTTTCTTTCATGAAGCAGTGCCCAGCACAGGTAATGTTTGTCTATCAAATACTGCATACACCAAGGAACAAATTAGTATTCTGGCATTATCATTCACTGCCAAACTTCGTATGCAGATGCAACACATTACCACATTAGGTCAGTTAAAGAGGTTCCAAATTAGATTTGTGACTTGAAAGTTTGAATAAGAAAAACTAATAGAACACTAAATGAAGCACAGGGAAAATTAGATTAATTATCTGCAGCATTCAAAGAGAACAGTTGCTGGTATATTTTGTTGTAGAAAATGACATTTAGAAACACAAACATTTAAATTTGGCCTGTGTGAAGCTTTTTGATTAGTTTTATAAACTCAAGAGCATAGGCAGAAGTAATAACAACGTATTTTAAAGGTGTGTGTGCATTTCATTTTAAATGTATATGTCATAGTTTTCTTAACTGTTTTATCTTTCAGATGCAGACAAATCAGTGAAAAATGCAGCTCTTATTCTGATATCTGGCTTTACAAAATAAACCAGTATAATAACAGAAGCCGTGTAGTACAGAATTTTTGTGTACATTTTTTTAAAAATTGCTATGCTAGAGGTGGACAAAATGACCGATTCTGTACATACATACAGCTTTTGTTCTGTAGCAGAAGGCACTAACTAAAATAAAAGACAAAACTACAATTGCCTCGTCCCCTCATTCTATCTTTTACACATTTCTCAAAATTCTCTCTCATACTCAGCGAAACTAAGCGGCAAAGAATAACAGAGGCAATGGCAAGACTATTATTCTATCTGTGCTGCAACAAAGGTTATGGCATCTTGCTTCATTTCTAAACCCATTTCCCAGTGATTTAGGTAATTCAGATTAACTGAGTCAATTTGCTTTCCAAGAGCATTCAACTGGGCACGATAAATTCTTATGTCACCTGTATACTCAATTTCACTCAGGCTTTTCCAAGACATTTGCCACTAATAAATGAATTTATTTATTTGTACAGTTTTATATCTGTTATTAAATACGGGCATAATTCCATTAAATTCTGGCCCAAAATATCAATATATTCATATCACAATCCTTAGATACATCTTAAAATACATATACAATTCTCATTACTGCTTATTTCACAACATAATCTATAAATGTTGATCTGTCAGACTTTGCTGGGGGTTAGCATCCCAACTAATTTCAGGAAGAATGCTATCAACCGGGTTCAGAGACAAAAGGGGAGAAATTCAAGCAGTTCTTTAACCAAACAATGTTTGCAAAAATGCATATATTTGGGAGACATGCATAAAAATGAATATGTTAGTGTTTATTAGGAGAAATATTCACTAAATGTTGATAAAGTTAGATTTATTATACAGCCACAAGAGTGGCTGTATACTATAGTCAGCATCAATTTTTTGCATTCCACAATGTTAAATTGAAAATACCCCCCATGCCATTCTGATGCTCATTTCAAAACAAAACCATACAAAATTTATAGTCCTGAACTCAGAAATGCATGCTTAAGAACCCTGAGTTTTCATGGTGATACACAAAACAGTCAGAGAGAATAGAGAGTTCAAAGTATATAAAGAGAGAGAGAGAGAAAGACCCCTTTTGGACTTTTTTTGGTCAGTGTTCTCATAATTTGTTGAAATTGATTAAAAATTAGCAATGTTCACAGAGTACCTGTAATCCTATTACTGACCTTGCCCAATACTCTGACCTTCATCTTCTGCAGTTTAAAAGTTGAAAAAATGCCTGGCTGATCTTTAATTAATTTAAGCAATTTAACATTAAAGTCAATGATAAGTCTGAGCATGCTCAATAAGAACCAACTGCCAGTGTCCTAAAAGCCAGACTCACAACTGGTTAGCTTGCCTAATTGGGGCTAAACCCACACCAGACCTTTATTTCACTTTGGACAGTCATGGCTTCCCCCAAAGAATCCTGGGAAGTGTAGTTTGTGAAGGATGCTAAGAGGAAACTCCTATTCCCCTGACAGAGCTCAAGTGACCAGAGTGGTTTAACAGTCAGCTGTTCAGATTGAAGCTCTGTGCGGGGAACAGGGCATCTCCTAGCAACTCTAAGATGAATTGGATGTCACAATAAAAGGAGCAGCATAAAAAACATGTCCAAATGTTTCCACTTTGCCACCCTCCCCACAAGGGCATAATCTATCTTGATAGAGAACCCTCCTGAATCTTCCATCCAGATGTGCAGATGGCAGGACATTGAATCCAGGCTAATGTAAATGCCTTTCTGGATTTGGGGATAGTCAAGTTTAGCAAATAATTTGCAGGCACAATGCTGATGAATTTTCATGAGGATTTTTTTAAAATTGCAAATTGCTGTGGAAATGTGGAGAATTAAATTTAGGAATGGAAAAAATAAACAGAGAGAACCAAAACTGACAGATCCTTCCATCCCTAGTGAATAGTTGATACTTCTTCTAGCAATATCTGGTAGTTCTCGGGCCTCAAGAATCAACTTGTATCTCTAATTGTGCATTTAAAAAATTCTGGTCTGTTTCTGAATCACTCTGTGCTCTTTGTTTTGACCTGTCTTTCAGGTTCTGAGCCACTCTGTCTAAAACAAAGTTCTGTATACCCCATTTACTATGATGGGGGTTCTAGAAATGGCAATAACTTTTTCCCCTTTTGACCAAAATGTATAAAATTCATAGGCACAGGAGCCCCTTCAGAGTGGACTAAGCCATCCAAATTGCAAGAGCTCCAGGATTTGTTTGTTTGATTGATTTTGTGGGGGAAGTAAAAGGGATTCACTTTCCTCCAAAATCTCTTATTGGGAGGGGGGAATTTGTCTCTTGCTCTGTTTTACATTAAAATAATTTTTAAAGTGGCCAAGTGGTATGTATTCCTGTCTGTACGTTTTTTGTATCCAGTGCCTGCAAGGGAAGAGGACCATCACCGCCCAGGGAGGGAGAGCCATCTGCCTGCTTTGCTGCTGCTGCTTGGCCAACATCTCTGCTCTCTCCTTCTTGGGCTCCTGCTCTGCACGTGGGCACCTTGCAGGCCCAGGCCCCAGGTGGCGTTATACGTGGGAAGAAGAACGGTCTTAGAGCTGGCGTTTGGGCGCACAGAATACGGGACTGTGTCTTCTGTGTGGGTTTGAAGTGGATGAATGGGTGTTATATGAGTGTATGTTGTGAGTGAATGTGTATATTTATGTATATGAGTTTTTTGTATTTATAGTTTATCATGTGCCTCGGGAAGAGATTTTATCATCAAGAGGGGAGACCTGAGGGGGCCCCAATTGCCGTAGTGACGGGTAGAGGGAGGTATGGTGATATGAGAGGGACGTGCCAGGTAAGGAGAACGCGGCCCAGACATGTAGTGGCTGTGCCGCGTTCTGGTCCTTCTCATACCCGCAGGGTTGTTGGTTGTCCTATCAGCCAACTCTCAGATCTCCAGTTGCTGCTTTTTAATGCCAGATCGGTACATAATAAAACCTCCCTCGTCCATGATTTGATTGTGGACGAGGTGGCCGATCTGGCATGTATAACCGAGACCTGGGTGGGCGAACAGGGAGGAGTTAGTCTGTCCCAGCTCTGCCCACCGGGGTATCTGGTTCAGCATCATGGTAGAGCTGAGGGTCGGGGAGGGGGGGTCGCTGTGGTCTATAAGAGTTCCATCTCACTCACCAAGCACCATGTCCATGCAATCACTGGTCTGGAGTGTTTGCACCTTGTGCTGGGCCAGAGGGACAGACTGGGAATCCTTTTGGTGTACCGCCCACCTTGCTGCCCAATGGCTTCCCTAACTGAGCTGACGGAAGTGGTCTCGGAGATACTGTTGAGATCCCCCAGATTATTAGTACTGGGAGATCTCAACATTCATGCTGAGGCTACTTTGTCTGGGGCAGCTCAGGACTTCATGGCCGCCATGACAACCATGGGGCTGTCTCAATATGTTAGTGGCCCAACACATACATCGGGGCATACTCTTGACCTGGTCTTTGCTACTGGACATGGGGATAGTGATCTGGATGTGGGGAGTTTTACATCTCTCCCGTTGTCATGGACAGATCATTGCTTGCTGAAGTTTAGACTTTCAGTAGCCTTTTCCCTCTGCAAGGGTGGGGGACCTATTAAATTGGTCCGCCCCCAGAGACTAATGAATTCTGAAGGTTTTCAAAAGGCTCTGGGGGTTTTTCCGGCTGATAAGACTGGCGCTCCTGTTGAAGCCCTGGTCGATCTGTGGAATACAGAGATGACCCGGGCTGTTGACACGATCGCTCCTGCGCGCCCTCTCCTATGTAGAGCTCATACAGCTCCTTGGTATACTCCGGAGCTGAGAGCGATGAAACAAGACAGGAGGCGGCTTGAGCGGAGATGGAGACGAACTCCCGACGAATGCAATTATGAGCTGGTTCGTGCTTCTACTAAGCTCTATGTAGGAGCGGTGAGGGCGGCAAAAAAACAACATTTCGCCGCCACTATTCAGTCATCTCTCTCACGCCCATGGGAGCTTTTTAAAGTGGTTCGTGGCCTACTTCATCCAGGCCTACAAGACACGGCAGATACATCAGTAGCTCAATGTAATAAATTTGCTGAACACTTCCAGCATAAGATCTCATGCATTCACCGGGACTTAGACTCCTATTTAATAGCAGTTAATCCTACTGAGGTGTCCAGAGCACAGTCTTGTCATGTTTTGTTGGATGAGTTTCAGTTGGTTCAGCTCGAGGACGCGGACAAGGTGCTTGGACAGGTTCGTGCGACCACTTCGGTACTGGATCCTTGCCCCTCTTGGCTAATTAAAACTAGCAAGGAAGGAACAGTTGGCTGGGCCAAGGAAGTGATTAATGCCTCTTTACGAGAGGGAGTGGTCCCTGGCTGTCTGAAAGAGGCGGCAGTGAGACCACTCCTGAAAAAACCTTCCTTGGACCCAGAGGATGTCAGCAGCTACAGACCAGTAGCCAATGTTCCGTTCCTGGGCAAGATCCTGGAACGTGTGGTTGCTGACCAGCTCCAGGCGCTATTGGATGAAACCGATTATCTAGATCCATTTCAATCGGGGTTCAGGCCTGGTTTTGGCACTGAGACTGCCTTGGTCGCCCTGTTTGATGACCTATGTCGGGAGAGAGACAGAGGGAGTGTAACTCTGTTGATTCTCCTTGACCTCTCAGCGGCTTTTGATACCATTGACCATGGTATCCTTCTGGAGAGGCTTGCGGAATTGGGAGTTGGAGGCACTGCTTGGCAGTGGTTCCGCTCCTACTTAGCGGGTCGTCTCCAGAAGATAGTGCTTGGGGAACATTGCTCGACACCGTGGGTTCTCCAATGTGGGGTCCCGCAGGGTTCAGTTCTGTCTCCCATGCTTTTTAACATTTATATGAAGCCGCTGGGGGCGGTCATCAGGAGTTTTGGAGTGCGTTGTCATCAGTATGCTGATGACACGCAGCTCTACTTCTCCTTTACATCTTCTTCAGGTGAGGCAGTCGACGTGCTGAACCGTTGCCTGGCTGCGACAATGGACTGGATGAGAACTAACAAACTGAGACTCAATCCTGACAAGACTGCGATGCTGTTGGTGGATGGTTTCTCTGATCGGATGGTGGATATATACCCTGTCCTGGATGGGGTTACACTCCCCCTAAAGGAACAGGTGCGTAGTCTGGGAGTCATCTTAGACTCTTCCCTCACACTTGAGGCTCATGTAGCCTCGGTGACCCGGAATGCGTTCTACCAACTTCGGTTGGTAGCCCAGCTACGTCCCTATCTGAGTAAGGAGGACCTCTCATCAGTGGTACATGCTATGGTAACCTCGCGTCTGGACTACTGCAATGCGCTTTACGTAGGGCTACCTTTGAAGACGATTCGGAAGCTACAGCTAGTGCAAAATGCGGCGGCCAGACTGCTAACAAGAACTAAGCGGTCTGAGCATATAACACCTGTGCTAGCCCGTTTGCACTGGCTTCCAATATGCTTCCGGGCCAGATTCAAAGTGTTGGTACTTACCTATAAAGCCTTATACGGCGCGGGACCACGATATCTGTCAGAATGCCTCTCCCGATATGAACCGGTCCATACACTACGGTCTACTACGAAGGCCCTCCTCCGGGTTCCGACTCATAGGGAAGCCCGGAGAGTGGTGGCAAGATCTAGGGCCTTCTCAGTGGTGGCCCCCGAACTATGGAATGGTCTCCCCGAGGAGGTGCGCCTGGCGCCGACACTATCATCTTTTCGGCGCCAGGTTAAAACCTTGCTCTTCTCTGAGGCATTTTAATTCCTGTTAATTGTAAATTATTATATTTTGATTTTAGACTGTACAGTTTTGTGTACAGTTTTGTGCTATTTTTATTGTATTTTTAATGTTCACCGCCCAGAGAGCTGTTGCTAGTCGGGCGGTATATAAGCTTAATTAAATAAATTAATTAATTAATTAATTAAAAAAAAAAACACCTTGCAGCTTTATACTAGCCTATCGCTTCTGATGGTGGTTTGTGTCCTCCAATAGGCCTTTACAGGCCTCCGTAAGGCCTTACAGTATGAGGTTGTATAGAATGCTGCATGTAAAGTTCTGAACTACTGGAGGGGGTTAAAGCAGAACAACATAGGATTTTTTAAAAATAAAAATAAAATCAGCATTTTTTTAAAAAAAACACCCTCCACTGCTGTTCTTTAACATCAGCACACCATAGGCAGCATATTGGACACCCTTGTTTCCTGCAAAGCCCATGGACCTAGAAAAATAAAGAGGGATATAGGCTTGCTAGGGGCAAACATGACTCAGCGGAAGGTTACTCACATCATGCTTCATTTCAGGAAGGGGAAAAAGGTCCCCTTGCATCACTTTGATTAATCTTGTTGTTTGGTACTTACACAGAGCCAATGCACACTCCTGGTATCTGATCACTAGCAGGAAAGTTGTACAGACTGAAGAGCAGAGCCAGCAATGAGACATTATAGAACTACAAATAGCTGCATTGGTTTCCTGGGTCACCTGGTCAGATGTTAAGTCAGCAAGAGAATTTCACAATGTTTTCTTTATGGTGTATCTAGATAATCACAGTTAAGCTTGCAATTCTTTAGCAAAATGAAACTGAATCCCCCTATACTAGAAACACTGTGAATGGGTAGTTCTCAGGTCTGGAAATTGGGTAATCCACCTGCTCACTCCCTCTGAAAAGCCAGGTGTGTAGTCTGGGGGTATTTCTTCATCCTGCTGGAGGCCCAAATGACCTCAGCATTAAGGAACACCTACTGCCAGCTTTACCTTATACAGCAGCTCCAACATTTCCTGGACAGGAATAGCCTATACTATGATCCATACACTAGTAATCCATGACTAGATTATTGTAACACACTCTATGTGGGCTCCCTTTAAGGTTGGTTCAGAAGCTGCATCTAGTCCAGAATGCTGCAGCTAGGCTGCACCCATGTAAAACTTGTGCTGAAGGATCTGCAATGGCTACTGATAGTTACCAAGTCAAGTTTAAGAAGATGGTTTTGACATTGAAGACCAACCTTATTGCAGCCTCAGATGTGGACAAGCTGCTTGAAGAAGTGTGGATGACCTTCTGCTTCCTTGACTTTTGCCCAACTTGGCTTCTAAGAGCTAGCTATAGGACTGGGTGGGACCAGGGAGTGATCAGTGCTTCATTGGAGGAGGTTAAAGTACCATCTGCCTTGAAGAGGTGGTGGTGTGTCCCCCCTTAAGAAGAGCTCCTTGTATCCAGAAGTGTTAAACAATTATCTGTTGAGCCCCAGCTCTCCCAGTAGGATCAGGGAGGGGAGTCGGTCAAGCCCCAGCTTCCCCAGATAGAGCAGGGGGAAGAATCAGAGGTAGATGAGGCTTTCAAGGACAATGAGGGATGGGTGTAGTTGACAGTCTGCCAGTTCCCACAGCGGTCTCCCGCCGAAGCAGACCTCACTCCACCTACAGACACCCCAAGAGAGACGTTGGGGGATGACTTGGCACGTGCACCAGCTTCACTCCCCCAGGACTCCCCTGGCACTTCAAACACTTCCCCGCCTCCTGAAGCTGAGCCGGCACCTATTGAGCCTGTACTGTCAGAGGAGCCTGTGCGAGACGCCACAAGAAGCAGGTCAGCGAGAAAGTGGGACTTCGCAGGAGTCAGAGATTATGAGCGAAGACCTTTCCTACTTAAGGCGGCGCCCCCCTGACTCAGTTGCTGAGTCAACTTTCTTCACACGCTGCAGAGTACATCTAGGTAGCTTAGTTAGGGACTGTAGTGAGTTAGCATAGCTAAGTCTATGAAACGCACTGCCTTTGATGTAACCATTACTCAAATAAAACAGGAATTAATTCCAGTCTCGCCTCCATCTCGTGTCTCGCACTCTGGGCAGGACATTATCACCCAATGCTGAACACCCACTTTTGGGGTAAGGTGCTCAAGACAGTTGTGGTGATCCAGCTTCAGGCATCCTTGAAGGAGACTGAATATCTGGATCCATTTCAGTCTGGATTTAGGCTGGTTATGGCACCGAAACTGCCTTGGTCATCTTGGTTAATGACATTTGACCGGAGAGATATGGGAGAAATGCAATCCTGCTCATTCTTCTTGATCTGTAAGCTTTTCATATGTACCATAGACCACAGTATCCTTCTGGAACAGCTCAGGGAAGTGGGAGTTGGGGCACTGCACTTCAGTGGTTCTGCTCCTGCCTCCAGGGACATTTCAGAAAGTAGTTATGGGAGGCTACTGTTTGACATTATGAGAGCTTTCCTGTTGGTCCTCACAGGGCTCCATCTTGTCCCTAATACTATTTAACATCTATATGAAGGTGCCTGGAACTGTCATCAGGGGATTTGGAGTGAGGTGTCACCAGTATGCAGATGACATCCAGTTCTATTTCTTTGTTCACTCTGAATCGTGAGAGGCAGTTGAAGTATTAGACAGGTGTCTGGATGCAGTGATGGGCTGAATGTGGGCCAATAAACTGAAACTGAATCCTGAAAAGACATATGTGTTCCAGGTTCTTGAGTCCAGGATATGACAGCCTGTTTGGGATGGGATTGCACTCCCTTGGAGGGAGCAGGTTTCCAGCTTGGGAGGACCCCTTGATCCAACATTGTCACTTGAGGCCCACATGGCCTCAATGAGTAGGAGTGCCTACTTCCAACTATGGCTGGTTCACCAGCTACAGTCCCTTCTGGATAGAGATGACTTGGCCCCAGTATTCCAAGCTCTGGTAACTTCCAGGTCAGATTATTGCAACACACTCTATGTGGGAAAGACGACTCAAACTTCAGCTGGTCCAAAATGCACCACCCAGATTATTGACTGTGGTTACTTTTAGAACCCACATAACCTCTGTTCGAAAACAGTTGCACTGGTTGACAGTTCGTTTCTGGGCCCAATTTAAAGTGCTCACAGTTGTGTTTAACACAATGTTTTTTAATGTTTTTAATTGCTGTAAACCACCCAGAGAGCTTTGGCTATAGGGCGGTATATAAATGTAATAATGAAATAAATAATGTCATATAGTCAGTCCAGATCACCACAGTCTGCAGATAGGATCCTCTTGACTGTACCATGGCCTACTGAGGTTTGCAGAGGCACACACTATGCGGAATGAGCTGCTGGTAGAGATCAAACAGTGATGTTGGAGTGGTTTCACAGACTGCTGAAGACCTACCTATTTACTCTGGCATTCCCTGATTGTTGATACAATGAGTTTTATGGTTTGGCAGCTGTAGTTTCTGTATTACTATTTTGATTATGCATTCAGATGTTTTAAATTGATTTAATTTGATTTGTATGTTTTTGAACCACTTTCATGTTTTATAAATAAAAAGTGGCATATATGTTTCTAAAATAAATCTGCAAAGATTCTGTCTGCTTGCTGAAAAGACTGATGTTATGAGGTTACAGGGCTCTGCACACTGATTAATTTTTAAAGGAGACCCCAGGTCTAAGGTTTGAGAAACACTGTTAATAGGGAATGTATTTCTTCTGAAAACATTATGTAGGCATCTCCAAACTGATTTCTATAAATTGTTTTCTTTTAATTCTGGGAAACAGTGTATCATTAGCCTATCTGATCTGTGCCTTGCTGCATATGCTACAGTTATGTGACAGAACACAGCATCCCTGTATGTGTGCAAAAACTTTTTTCTTTTTATCTCAAGGCAGATAAAAGAAGTGAACCTAAAGTTCAATGGATATTACATCAAACTGAGATCAACCCTGATTGTGGGGACAACAGGGAATGACCTCACTGTGTTGCCCTTAGCTAACACTGGCCTTTATTAAATCTTTCCTCAATGTACCAGTCACATTTTCTGTCATACAAACACAGTTTAATTAACTTGGGAGAAGTCATACAACAATACACAAAGCTTTACTGTGAATCCTTAATTTTTTTTAAGGTTTAAATTACAGTTCTGAAAGCAGAGAAAGAAAAAGTAAGCAGCTGGTAGATTTTCTTCATGGTAATGTGTTAAAGTGAGATATCAGATATCACCACTTGTAAAGTTGAAATCTTGAAATCTTGGTTCCATTCTACAGATAAATTACAGCCACAGAAGTGATGGAAGCCAGTTGATCCCTCCTACCCCACAGTGACAGAAAGATTAACACACACACACACACATATTTGTCTTCAAATGTATTTATCCCACTTCTAAAAGCTTCATTCCACCTACAGTATTTAAAAATACAAAGGGAACCATAAATGATCTATGTAAGAGATCTAGCTTCAATTAACTCCAGCTTTGGAGTAACTTTGGGGGCAATGAAAACTAAAAAAACCTGGCAGCCAGTCAGCCAGGGTCACAGAAATCCCCATGCAGCACAACCTGACTTGGGGGCTGCAGTTAGTGCAGAATGCTGTGGCACAATTGCTGACATGAGTAAGACCCTATCAGCACATAATACCTCTGAAGTGGTTGCCGATTCACTACCAGGCCAAGTTCTAGGTGTTCTTTCCATGTTATGGGGGCCACATAACACTTGTTCCACATGTTGGTGACACCTCACTCCAGATCTCCTGATGACAGGATAGTTTCAGATAGTTGTTAAATAGCAGAGGGGGGGAGAGATGGAGCTCTGTGGGAAGATAACTCCCATGGCACCAAACAGTGAGCCCCACATAACTTGAAAATGTTACTGGTGTGAGGAGTGAAACCAATGAAGTACAGTGCCTCCAACCTCTGCCTCACTGAGCTGCTCCAGAAGAATACCATACTCAATGGTATCAAAAGCCACCGAGAGGCCAAGGAGAATAAGCAAAATAACACTCCCCCATCTCTCTCCTGAGAAATGTCATTAAGCTGGGTAACCAAAACAGTTTCAGTGCTTCCACTCTGAGATAGTTGGGAGCTGAAGAAAAGGTTTTCTGGATATATGTCATTTGTTGCTGAAGGGTCATTTAAGGATTTAGTGACTTAGTCTGGTGAATAAAGACTTCCAAACTTAGGTGTATGAGATGAATTTTATTTCTTGCCAGACCCCAAGGAATCTCTGACTCTAGGGAATTCCTTATATATCAGCTTCCATGAAGAGTCTGTAGTGGTGAACTTGTGAAAGCACAAATATGTCAGTAATCTCAAGAAAGAACTATACTGTTAGAGAAAAAGGATCTTAAAACTTCAGCAAAGATTGTATTGCCAGACAGGTGCATGCTGCCTCTCCTGGTGTGTGCTGTGTTATTAATGTCTTGCTGAATACAAATTGTGGATTGTCTGGGACTGAGACCCTGCTGCATCTAAATGTCAGGATTGATTCACACTTTCAACACAAGTATATGCAACTAGGTGGAGACAGTTTAGTGTGAACTTGGAGTCAGCCAGTAGTATTGAAGATGGACTTATTCACACAACACATAACTGAAATAATTCACTACCACAGGATCTGGGGATGGCCTCTAGTTAATTGGACAAAATCATAGTCTATCAATTCATGCATACATGCACATATAGCCATGATAGCTAAATGATACTTCTGTGTTCACAAAGCATATTCTATGCCTTGTTAAAAAAATGAAATTGATATTAATATAGGAACATAACCAGAGCTTGGAAAAGTTACTTTTTTGAACTACAACTCCCATCAGCCCTAGGCAACATGGCCACTGGATTAGGCTGATGGGAGCTGTAGTTCAAAAAAGTAACTTTTCCAAGCTCTGAACATAACAACATAAGATTCTGCTAGATTAGGCCAATAGCCCATCTAGTCCAGCATCCTCACAGTGGCCAACCAGGTGCTTATAGGAAGTCCACAAACAGGATCTGAGCGCAATATCACTTTCCTCTCCTGCTGATTCTAGCAACTAGTATTCAGAAGCATATTGTGGGGTCAGAGCATAGCCATCATAGCTTCTAGCCATTGATAGCCTTATCCTCCCTGAATTTGTTTAACCCTCTTTTAAAGTAATCTAAGTTGATGGCCATCATTGCCTCCTTTGAAAGTGAATCCCATAGTTTTGTGAAATACTTTCTTTTTGTCTGTCCTGAATCTTTCAACATTCCACTTCATTGGATATCCATAAGTTCTAGTGTTATGAGAGAGGGAGCAAAATTGTTCTCTATCCACTTTCACTCTTCTATGCATAATTTTATACACTTCTATCATGTCACATTTTCTCTAAAATAAAAAGCCACAAATGCTGCAACCTTTCCTCATAGGGGAGTCACTCTATCCCCTTGATCATTCTGGTGGCCTTTTTCTGAACCATTTCCAACTCTATAATATCTCTTTGAGCTGAAGCAAACAGAACTATACACAGTACTCCAAATGCAGTTGCATCATAGATTTATATAATGGCATCATGATATTGGCAGTTTTATTTTCATTTCTTTTCCTAATGATCCCTAGCATAGAATTTGCCTTTTTCACAGCTGCTGCACACTGGGATGACATCATCATCAAGCTATCCGCTATGATCCCAAAGTCTCATTCCTGGCCAGTGACTGTCAGTTCAGACCCCATGAGTTTATATGTGAAATTGAGATTATTTGCCCCAGTATTCATAACTTTACACAGGTTTACATTGAATTGCATTTCCTATTTCCCTCTCCATTCACTCAGTTGGGATTTTGGAGATATCATTTTTGAGCTCTTCACAATCCCTTTTTGTTTTAACCAATCAATTTAGTATCAACAGCAAACTTGGCTACCTCACTGCTCATCCCTAACGAAGGATTGTTTATGAATAAGTTTAAAAGACAGGTCCCAGTACTGATCCTTGGGACACTCTGCTTTCTATGTCCCTCCATTGGGAGAACTGTCCAGTTATTCCTATTCTCTGCTACTTAACCAGTTCCTGATCCATAAGATGAGCTCTCATCTTATTCCATGACTGTCAAGCCTACTCAGGAATCTTCAGTGAGGCACTCTGCAAAAACCTTCTGAAAGTCCCAGGCTATGGTCTGAAGGCACATGAGGCTAGCACCCTGCCAAAGCTAGGCAGGGTCAGGTCTGGTCAGTGCCTGGATGGGAGACCGCCTGGGAACCATATGTAAGCCGCCTTGGGTTTCTAGCAAGAAAAGAAAGGCGAGGCATAAATATAATAAATAAATAAAAAGCCTAAGAGCACAAAGACAGGTTAGTGAGAGAGGTATTACCTTCATTGCCTGCTGATGTACTTTCCAGAAGCAATTGACTGGTTGCCAGAAGCAGAATGCAGAAGTAGATGGGCCTTTGATCCGAACCAGTAAGGCACTTCTCATATTTGTATGCTCACTCAAAGTAGACCCGAGCTATGTTTATTCTAAGAACTTCATGTACATAATTTTTAAAGGACATGTCATTGAAGCTTTCCATAAAATGTTATTTTCTCCCAAAGAAAAGAAAGTAAAATTCACATTTAAAATATACAATCACAAAGGAAATCTCAGATGTTTGCATGTGTGTGTGTGTGTGTGTGTGTGTGTGAGAGACAGAGAGAGAGAGAGAGAGAGAGAGAGAGAGAGAGAGAGAGAGAATAATCCTGCACAAACTCCATAGAGATATTCAGTTATCAAAAAAGGATGAGAAGGTCTATTGTTTCAGTGACAGACATATCAACACAGTGCACGTGTGTTTTTCCTCTCAGAAATTCTGGCTACATCCTCTATGTACACCGCCCATCCTCTATGTACACCGCCCAGAGAGCCTTTTTGGCTTAGGGCAATATATAAATTAAATTAAATAAATAAATAAATACAAAGACATGATGGGATATATTCATGTAGATGAATCTGTCCATAAATGACAGTATGTGAAATGACAAGATGACTTTGAGAATACACAGAGAGGTAATTTTTGTACTGGAATCCATTTGAATTACAAAGGAAGTTTTTTGGAAAGAAAAAAGCATTATTAAAATAGACAAGGGGACACTGAGCAGACTTAGTGAGGCAACTGATGCAGAAAAGGGGAACAAAATCAGAAAGTAACTTATTTGATATTTATTGGTCTTCAGAAATCCCAAGGAAACAGATGAAAACAACATTTTCTGAGAAATAGCATAAACTAGTGCCATTATGTTAAAGCACTATTTCCATTCTGCAGTATTGTAAAGCTCAAGTCCCTACTCTGTATTTTTGCATAATAATGTATGAAAAAATGTTGGATGCTTTTCTCCCCCACCCTTGAATTCTAGAAGTGGTGGTGACAGGCAATCTTAAACATTCAGTTTCATGCATCAGTATTTACATATTCATGACAATAGTTTAGAAGATTAGCTGTTATAGTGGGTAAGACTTGTATGAACTGAAAAATCCTGAATTCAATCTCAATTACACCATGAATTTATTGGGGCCTTAACTCAGAGGTGAGGAACCTCAGGCCTGGGGTCTGAATGTGGCCCTCCAGGCTGCTCTATGTGGCCTGAAGGACTGTCCCAAGGCCACGCCCCTTCATCATCATCCTTCACGTGCTTTCACTTGACTGGAATATGTCCTTGAATTTTAATAATGCCTCCTGCTTGCCTGGATGGAGACGTGTATGCTTGGATCTAGAAACTTCTGACTTTGGCATTTAGCCTACTGTACAAAGGTAAGAGTGACATCCATTACTCTGTTCTCTTATGCCTCTAACCTTTCCACCACTGGGATGCTGCCCTCAGCAGGTTCCATACAAGAGAATGTACCTTTCTCACTGAAAAATGTGTCCCACCCTGACTTAGGCTAAGGATGCATGAGGAATCTGACTTTTGGGAATCTCATGAATAGATAAGACAGACACTTTGCCCCCAGTACCACTGGTTGTGTACAAGGCCAGCCTTGTACTTCCTGCACTGTCATTCCTGCTGAGCGTAGCACTTGTTGTGTGCCATGTAAGTTCCAATTAGGGTTCTTGGTCCTCCAGACAAGACTCATCTGTCTCTGTTAATTTATTCACTGATCTTCTACCCCTGCAAGTGGCTGACAACATATTATGAATTCTCTGGCTTTCTTCTTCTTAATACTCATGCATATTGCTCACATTGCTATGTGGAATGTCCATCAAAGATAGGTAGGTAGGTAGGTAGCTGAGATTCAAACCTGAGGATAGTTCATCTTATGTTCCAGAGAATGCCCAAAATATTCCAAATGTTAGCATTCATGTGTAACTGTTAAGAAACTAAAATTAATTTTGTAAATGCTCCCACCTAGGCATCGATCTCCTTATTTATCATACATGTACATGTGAATTCTGATATTTAGTGGACTGTTAGCATTCATGGTTGTATCTTTGAGTTTTCAAACACTCACAGTGTTTGTCTGGGATTGTTGACATTTACATGTGAGTACTGACATTCATCCAATTTCAGACATTCATTGTAACCTATGCAATGTCTCTGCACATGTGCATCCATACACAGACGTTTTATATTAAAGACATCAAAATGTTATTCTCTGTTTATCATCTTTCACTCTGAAAAGCAAATGCATTCTCTAACTTTAAGATTCCAAATCTGCATTTAAATCATTTCCATAAATGGGAATTGAATGTGCTTAATTTTGGCTACATCATACACTTTTTTTCTTAGAAAAGATTTTTGGTCAGACAGTATCCAAAATAATGAAATATTTGCACTGGCATGTCTAATTGCTGCTTAAAAATTCAATCTTCCTCACCAGGAGAACAATCCACAAAAGTGTCTGGGTTCAAGGGATTGTTTGTGGTGCTGGGCCTGAGAGACAGAATGGGGATATTGTTAGTGTACCATTCACACTGCTGTACTATGACTTCCCTAACTGAGCTGTATGAGGTAATCTTGGATGTGGGGTTGGAGAACTCTTTCACAATGGTGTTTGGGGACTTCAATACCCATGCTGAGGCTGCCTCATATGTACCGGCTCAGGACTACATGGCCTCCATGACAACCATGGGACCCTCTCCGTTTATCAATGACCCAATACATGTTGCTGGATATACCCTCGATCTGGTCTTTGCACAGAGTGGATTGGTAATACTCCACTGATTGGGGGGGAGGCTCATTGTGAGTCCATTGTCATGGACAGACCATTCCCTTGTGAGGTTTGGATGAACATGGATACTCCACTCTGCAGGTGGTGGGGGACCCAGTGAGATAGCTTGTCTTCAAAGACTTATGGAATCTGATGGATTCTCGAATGCTCTGTGGGATTTTCTGGCTGACCTGGCTAGTGCTCCTGTCAAGGCTTTCATCACACTGTGGAATGGTGAGATACGCAGAGCCACCAACACCATCGCTCCTGAGTGCCCTTGCCATCACTGTGGAGCAAGTAGGTCACATTGGTACTCTAACGACCTCTGTAGGGTGAAACAGGAGGGTCAGCAGGTAGATTACAAGTGGCTTAAATCTTGGTCTAAACTTGACTAAACACGTGTGAGGACTCATTACTGTGACTACCACATGGCGGTGGTGATGGTGAAGAAACTTACTTCTCTGTCACCATTGTGCACGCAAGTAGCCATCCAGCAAAGCTTTTGTGAGTGGTGAATTGGCTTTTGTCATCTACTCATGATAGTGTTGTTTTGACACCTTCGGAACCCTGTTGTAACAATTTTGTGACATACTTTAGGGACAAAATCACTCAGATTCGGACAGAGTTGGATTCACAGTTACTTACTTTAAGTCCAATGGAGCTGTCCAGAACACTGTCTGATCCATCTGTACTGGATCAGTTTTGATTGTTGCAGCCTGAGGGTGTGGACAAGCTTTGAGTGCCAAACATCTGAGCATTTCCTGTCAAGTTTCCAATGATATGCTGACCACTGACCCATACTTACTACCTTAAATATGTATACAGTTATCGGGCTTTGGTGCAGCATGATTTGCCAGTTGTTTTGCATTTGCTTAAGAGTGAAGGAAATTTTATCACTCACTTTGTTCAATAGGTGTTACTTTTTGAGTCTGCCAAAGCATCTGTTTCCCATCTGCCAATCAGTGTCAGCAGCTGATCGCATCAAGTGGCTGGTCTCTTATGTCAGAAAATTAATTTATACTCTGAGACCCATCATTGATCATGACAGGCAGTAGCAAGTGGTTGCTAACTGGATTGCTTCCAGCATATGGTAAAATCTCCATCAATGAAAGCTGAAAGAAAGCCAATACCCTGGTTAAAAGGTGCCATCCAGTGCTGCAGAAATAGTTTAAAAAGTTGCAAAAATGAGATCCGTGGTGTGTCATTATATTCAAGCCAGAATTTAAGAAATTTAAGAGCTGACATGCATATCATAAGTCAAAGACCTCTGTGTGAAACAGTTCTTAAGGTAACTGAATTAGAAAGCTTAATATTCTATTACAAGGAAATCTTACAGAAAGGGAAGACACAAAACATTTTGAATGCTAGCTCTCCAGTCTTCAGTGAAAGCAATGACTTGACCTGTGAAAACTGTAATCCAGTACAATATAGTAAGCGAGAAGCTGTGTTTGACAAAACTATGAATTCTTTTCGCCTTCGTTAATTTCTATCAGTGCCTTAATATCATGTCAAACTCTTTTTTTGTGAATGCTTCTGTTAACGATAGACTGATACTGAATTACTTTACCCACTGACATGCTGAAGCAGTCTATAACAGTGGATCAAAATGCCTGTTAGCTATGTGATCTAACCATGAAGCTGGTTGGAAATCAGTGCTCTTAATATGCCACTGGCAACGGATTACGTACATAAATATATACAGAGTTCACTAATTCTCAACACACATCTTTAAGCTACAGAAAGCTGACATAACACACAACGTTCTCTTAACATTTTCACTGTGAGAACATGTATATCTGTATATCCTAGCTATGAAGTCTCACACATGATTCCTTAGTGTTCCACTACAACTCCATATCACAGCCTCACATTTTATAGAAATTACCTCC
The DNA here is from genome assembly GCF_030035675.1 of Rhineura floridana. Lineage (NCBI taxonomy): Eukaryota > Metazoa > Chordata > Lepidosauria > Squamata > Rhineuridae > Rhineura > Rhineura floridana. Next base: position 9,934,815 of record NC_084484.1, on the reverse strand, counting down.
AGAGATCCCTTATGGAGGGTCCCTCATAGCTAAAGATCCTGCAAAGTGCTCTCTCCGTCCCAAGGTTTTGATGACGTACATACATTTATATAAAACAAACATGAACTTGCAATAGAAAAAGTGAAGACCTCATCACTCTAGACCATACGAGGCAGTGGGTACAATACCTCGCTGGCTAGGGATAGGAAGATTGGTCAGTGATGGTTCTCTCAGTTTCTCATTTTTCTAGTCTTCATTTCTCCACATTTCTGCAGCAATTTGCGAAAATTCTTCAGCATTTAGTGTGATTTTCTTCAACACACTTTTGTATGCAGGTTTGACAAGTGTAGACATTTCTGCAAGCATTGTTTCGTAATATAAAGTATTGTTGTATGTTATTTTCATTAATATATTCAATTTTACGCACATTTTCCCTGAATACATGCTTTTTTGTAAACCTTGCGTGGTTGGAGAACTGCATTGCAAAACTGAAATGTGCGAATTTTGAAAGATCGCTGTGTTTCAGTTCTCATATTATTTTGGAAAGTGTGAATGCGATGAATTCTGCTTTAAATGCAAACCAAATCAAATTTCTCCCCCATCTCTATTCCTGGCCCCCATCCAGTAATGGCTAGTGGCTTCATGTCAGTGGGGCAGTGGAATCCACTCCAGGTTTTAGTCCAAACTTTCAAGGAGTTGTCCAATGTGATTTCAGCAATTTCTAGACTATAACCCAGAATCCTCTGCACAGGGATTCTGTAGCAAATATCAAGGGGTTCCTCAGAAGATAAATTAACATGGAAATATATCCTCAGATAAGATAAGAAACTGAAAAGCAAGAGCTTTATTTTTTTTGGGAGGGGGACAGATTCAAGGCTGCTTAGTCAATATATCTGATGAATTTCAAGTGACGTTGAAAAGTGTTTCACTAAAAGTAGAATTATTTTTTCCTAGGCAAATTTGGAGATTTTTACTTCAGTAAAACTTACTACGAACTCTTAAGGAGAGCAGATTTTGTTCATCCTTATACTCTGTTTACTGGAAATTGCAGGTCAGCAACTGAAGGCTCCAGAGTCAAATCCAAACATTTGAGTATCTCCTTAAAGCTGTCATAACATAAAACTAGTTGCTGTCTAGAACTATAATTGCTACAGAATGCATTGCTACGGAATGCATTCATTTGTTGGGCTCCTACAGGGAGGAAGGGCGAGATACAACTCTAATAAACACATAGATAAATAAATAAAGATGAATGTATGTTTTGGCATGACTATTATTGTACTCTGGTTAAAGATTTAAATGTGCTCAACTTTTACTTTAGGTAGCAGCTATATTCACTGGGCACATACTATTATACTGATGAATTGAGACAACTGCATAGGGCAAGGATGGGGAATTTTCAGCCCATGGGCCTAATTAGGCATGCCATGGCCCCCAGTTTGGCCCATGAGGCCATTCTGACCAAGCCACACCCAAACCATCACCATGTTTGATGTCCGGTGTGGGGCAGGTAAGGAACTGTCTTCTATTTTTTCCTTTGCAAGTAGAACTCCCTAGTGCAGGTGAGGGGGCTCACTGATTGAAGCTGTTAGTGAGCCTTGCTTTGTCCATTTTCAACTGTAATGTGGATTCAAACTGAACCTGCAATTGGATATTTTCCCTCCACAGCCACTGTCCACCAGTGCTGTTTGATTCCAAACTGCGCCTGCAAATGGACTTGCTGTAACTGTCAATCAGCTGCTTGGTGGGCAGCCCTGTCCAAGTTGGCCAGCCAGACACAGTTCCCCAACCCTGGCATATGGGAACCATAGGAACTGAGGTGTACAAATATCAACATCAGGTTTTCAAGCCCAAAACATGAGGTTGTAAAACATGCTTGCTCAGCTTGTATCATTTAATTCTCAATGATTTGGCCTTGCAGGGCTTCTGAAATTGTGTCTAAGAAAAGGGAACTTGAAAGATTGTTATTAAAATAGGCAGGAATCATGCAGAATATCAGCTAGGCATTCTCAAAAGAAGCACATCAGAAAGGCAATCCATCAGAGTAACAAAGCTAAAAGTCTGGAGAAGAAGCAGAAAAGCGTCATCATAGATTTAGCCCAATTTCCTCTCTGTCATGGTGGTCAGTTCTGAATACACTAGATGACCTGTACAAGTCGCTACGAGCACTGATCATTTTTAGCATTTTTCATTTGTTTAAACAGGAGCTTAATCAGCCAATCAGTGTGCTGGAAAATGAAAGGTCTGTGTGTGCCTCTCATATCCCCAAGCAGCCTCCCTTTTGCCTTGATATCAATAGAAGAAAAAAAACACATAGCACTTATCAGCAGGGCCGGCTCCAGGAATGCCAGGGTCCTTGGGCATCAGCTTGCCCTGGCCCCCAGCATGTGTGTGTGCATGCAAACGCAGACACACGTGCGCGGCACCCCCCAACCCCCACCTACCTGTCTCCTGTCTTTTACCATTGCCCTTAACGAAAATGGCAGCCACGGTTTCCCTAAGGGGATGAGGCCTCCGCCACCATCTTTGTTGATGGCATGTGTGTGCATGCTATGCGTGCGCATCTCTGCCATCAACTAAGATGGCGGCAGGGGCTTCAGTACCCTAAGGAAACCGTGTCTACCATCTTCGTTAAGGGCAGTGGTAAAAGACAGCAAACAGGTAGGTGGAGGGGTGGGGGGGCGTGGGGGCCCCGTGGATCGCAGAAGGGGAGCGGAGGGGCAGCTGAGGGCCCCCTGTAGCTCCAGGGCCGTCGGGCCAGTGCCCAACCTGGCCACCCTTTAGAACCGGCCCTGCTTATCAGTCTCATTTTGACAGGTACCATCAGCCAACAGGAATTGAGAACAGCATCAGCCAATAAGAACTGAGAATGTCCCTAGTCCTGCCTCCTGCCTCGGTATCTTTTAATAGCCCCACCCTCTTTGATATCAATGTAATTTTAATTTAATACAAAATGATAGACCCTGAATTTTAATATAAAATTTTAGTCCTCTCCTTTTAATATAAAAATATGTGCCACACACTTTCGATATCATTTCAATATTAATTTAATATAAAAGTATAGGCGCCACCCCATTCTTATTGTTGATCCCCTTCCCCTTCACCCTGGTGCGGCCATGTTCGACAAGGCAGTGTTCTGAGCTTCCACATGGAGGTGTGTGCCCCTGCTGCTCAGTACTGTCTTTATTCAGCAAGATGCCTTCTCATGAGGCCTTATTGACAAGAGCAAATTATAATCCAGGATCTGCAAGGAGTTTTGGAGGAGTGGAACCCCTCTTTAGAGAAGCTTCATGCCACCACAAAACTCTAACCAGAAAGCATGTGAAAGAGTGTCTTGAAGGCCAAGAGGCTTACATCTTGCCTTAAGTGGCAAGGGTCCATTTTAAAGAAATAAAATGGTGGTTTCAGATATCAATTCACAACGGCAGGTGGATTTGGTAGATATGAAATTCATAGCCCAATATAATAACAACCACACATTTATCCTCACAGTCCTGGATGTTCTTTCAAAGTATGCCTGGGCTGTAGCTCTTAAAGATAAATCAGGAGCAGAGGTGTTCGAGGGCTTTGAGACTGGTTTTTTGGGCGGTCAAGCACCTCAGAAACTGCAAATGGATCGAGGAAAAGAATTTTTAATTAATGAAGTGAGTCAATTGTAAAAACAGTATGGAATTCAACATTTTCCAACCCACAATGTAGTCAAGGCTATGGTCGTGGAGAGATTTAACAGGACTTTAAGGTCATGATGTGGAGATATTTCACAGCCAACAATACTTACAATGGAGGCACCTCACTAAGAGCAGATGGAGCACTGCCCACCCGAAAGCCCCAAACCTATAGCCCAGTCCCTTCTCTGTTCCTTACATTCATATTCAATAATTCACTAAGAGGCAAAAAAAACCCTTACAGTTTAAGAACGTACCTATAGCCAAACTTTAAAAAGCAGGGAAATTGGGCAGCTATAGTGAATGCACCAGGGGAGCAGGAGACCTGAACTCCTCTCTGAGATATTGGACTTCCCTACAAATTTGTCAAAATGCAAACACAATTTGGGTTGGTCTTTCACAGTCCAATCCACTTCCTGTGTAGCTTGGAAGAATTTGGGAACATGTGCCTCTGGGCATATGGTGAATGGTGGCAACACCTGCCATCTCCAAAGATGGAGAATTATATTTTTGTATGTTTGTTGGTGTTCTTCTTACTTTGCTTCTTTCCTGTGTTACTAATGTTTCTACAGAGAATCTAAACTAGAACATTTTATTTCCTTCAGTATTTATCCTAGAAATCTGTGTCAAATTGATTTTTATTAATTTCAATGCCTTTTTATTGGTCAATATCATATGATGGTGGAGACAGTCTTTTGTTTTTCAAATTGGAGGTTATGTTCTATTTCTATTTTGAGTGCATTAACAGTTGAATCTGAAACTGCAGTTTGATGGAAAATCAGACTGATTACAATACGTTGCTACTTCAGCAATGACTCTAGCTGTTGGAAAAAAAGAGGATGCATGTTTTCAGCCTGCTATGTTTAAACTACTTCATTTAAGGCAAGGTGGGCATGGTCAATTAAAAACATATAGCACACCTAGAATTTTGCTAGAATATATTTCACCTCCCACTGTTTTATCTTGTGCAAATTAAGACACTCCTGAGGTCCACTGGAGACTATTCTGCATAGTCAGTGCCATTATTCCACAATTATTTTTGAAGTTTTTTAGTGTAAATTTAGCAAAGTGTTGCTGTACTTCACATATTCACAGAAGTACCTAGGCTATAGGTACGTTCTTAAACCACAAGGTTTTTTGCCTGTTAGATCCAGGAGGTAAGAAATGGGATCCTGTGCAAGTTTACTGAGAATGGATTGATCATTTGCATGCTTATTGAGTTCAGTGGGATTTACTCCCCTGCAATCATGCTTAAGATAGGTTAAACTGACCACAGGGGATGGGGAGGGGAGGAAGAGGGGGGGAGGTAGGGCAGAGGGGAGAAGAGGGATGGCAGCAGGCAGGAGGGGGAGGGGAGGAGAAGGAAAGGTTTGGTCATTTGCATGTAGTAGCAAACAACCCCAAAAACATATTCAGCTCACACAGGGGGTGGGGTGGAATCTGTTTTTTTCATAGGCTGGACTGGGCCCTATTCATTGTACTGGGGAGAGATGAGAAAGGAGATTCTTGATGGCAAAGACCTCCTAGAAATGATTGGCTGGCATCATAATGCTGGGTGGAGAATTTGGTTTCTTCAAGGGCCGGACTGAACCTTTTTATTGTTGGGGGGGGAGGGGAGATCCTTTGTGGCAAATTGTCTCCCAAAATGTTTGGCTAGCATCATAAGGGGTGTGTGTGTGTGTTTGTAATCTATCTCTCCCTACCACCTGATTGCAGGGAGGGAGTGCTCATCCTAAACCGGTGCCTGGAGGCTCTGAATGGCTAGATGTGGGCTAACAAACTGAAACTTCATCCAGACAAGGTGGAAGTACTGCTGGTCAAGGGAAAAACTGCACCAGGGATGGGGTTGCAACCTATTCTGGATGGGGTTGCACTCCCCTTGAAGGAGCAGGTCCACAGTTTGGGAGTCCTCCTGGATCCTCCTGGAAGTACAGCTGGTCAAGGGAAAAACTGCACCAGGGATGGGGTTGCAACCTATTCTGGATGGGGTTGCACTCCCCTTGAAGGAGCAGGTCCACAGTTTGGGAGTCCTCCTGGATCCTGCCCTGCTGCTGGAATACCAGGTGGCTGCGGTAGCCAGGAGTGCTTTTGGCCAACTCGAACTGGTCTACCAGCTGTGTCCATTCCTGGAGGCAGTTGACTTGGCCACAGTGACACATGCATTGGTGATATCGAGGCTTGATTACTGTAACACACTCTATGTGGGGCTGCCTTTGAAAACGGTTCAGAAACCGTAGTTGGTTCAAAATGCAGCAGCCAGAATGTTAACTGGAGCATGGTGCAGGGAGCATATCACCCCTGTGCTTTAGCGACTCCACTGGCTCCCAATTTGTTTCCGGGCCCAATTCAAAGTGCTGGTTCTGACCTTTAAAACCCTAAACGGCCTTGGACCAATATACCTGAGGGACTGCTTATGTCCATACGTACCTGCCCGGGATTTAAGATCATCTGCCTCTGGTCTGCGTGCCTGCAATAAAAGATGTTAGACTGACAGGCACACGGCACAGAGCTTTTTCAGCTGTGGCCCCCAAGCTTTGGAATACCCTACCCCAATAAGTCCACTCTGCTCCCTCTCTGTTGGTTTTCCGGAGACTTCTGAAAACGATCTTGTTCCGGAGAGCCTTTGGGAGGGACTGAAGGTAGAGCCTGACACTGATTTTATGCCTTCTACATTAAATTTTACCTTTGTAGTCCCTTTAGTACCACTCTCTCTATGTGTGTGTGTGTGTGTGTATTGTATTTTATGTATTTTAATTTAATTTTATGTATTTTAATTTATTTTAATGTTTTTGTGATTTTACTGTTTACGATTTTATTTTTGTAAGCTGCCCTGAGTGCCCTATTATAGGGTAGAAGGCCGGGATATAAATATTTTAAATAAATAAATAAATAAATCTGGTTTCTTCATAGGCTGAACTGAGCCCTATTTATTATAGCAGGGAGAGATGGGAAAGGAAATTCTTTATGGCAAACTGCCTCTAGAAATGTTTGTCTGCCGTTATAAGGTGGGGTGGGGGAGAGAATATGGTTTCTTCCGGTGCCAGGGTGGCCCTTTTATTGTTGGGGATGGGGAAAGAGGATATTCTTGGTGGCAAACTGCCTCTAAAAACTGTTTGGCTGGTATCACAAGTGTGTGTAGGGGCCAAGGAAGAATTTGGCTTCTTCATGGGCTGGACATGGACCTTTTTATTGTCAGGGTGGGAGGGAGAGGAGATTTGTGGTGGCAAACTGCCCCAAGAATGGACTGGGGTAGACTGGACCTTGAAAATTTATTTGTATTTATTTAAAGTATCTGAATATTTTACATGGACTTATGCAAGATGTTTAACTCCTATTAGTGATAACAGCAAGAACTTATAATTATTTTAATTAAAATAAAAAGCTTAGCAGTACTTTCAAGAGGATCAGCTGTTTACTTTTTTCCTGAGCCCAGGACTGTCTTTCATAATGGGGTGTGGAAGAGAACAGGAGAATAGTTGAAAACACAGACATCCTGGCAATCCAATTAGCAGGACATGTGTGGGATTGTTGCACACTTCCAGTGCCAATTTCACTTTGAGTAAGGTGGTAGAATCTGTGTAGATGCGGTTGATCAAAAAGAGAAGGAATTTTGAGTTGAGCAAATCCCTGCTTTTGTAAAAACCAAGAAACTTAGACATACCTTGTGTGAATGTTCCTGCACCAGTGGAATTCTGGAGGAGCATGTGGAACTTCCTGCTACAATATAACTGATCTTGTGGTGTGACCAACTCCTTTTACTAACATTTTGGCTTCGTGTTTTAACCACCTGACATAACTTTTTCTCAGAGCAACAGAAGTTAACAATTTACAGGATTGGTTTTATTTTTAAAGAAGAAAATCTGGAATCTTTAGCCAATGACTATTATTCATCATACTTGAATGCAGTACTCCAGGTCAGGGAGGTTCTTTCTGCATACGAGGGAATAAGCCAGTCATAGCTTAAATAAAACATAATATTCCTGAATATAATATTTGCTGGGACACATAGTCTCACATGGTTAACTGTACCACGGAGGAGGTATGATTTAGCTGTAGTAACTAAAATAATCCTATTCATTTTACTTAGTAGTAAGCCCCAATGTGTTCATTTAAGTGGGTGTAGAATTGAATCCTGGTCTTCCAGGTCCTAGTTCAACACTCTAAAACCATTACATTTATACAATTACATTTATACAATTACAGGTGCTCATTTTAAATATGCTTTAATTAAAAAAAAATTATCAAGTTGCCCAAATGTGTCTTTTCTTTTCTTTTCACTCTTCAATCGAGTTCTGGGGGAGAGCAGTACTTTTGTGCCGTCTGTGTGGCAGGCAGAAATTGTTATGAATTGAAAGTGCACGTGGATGAACTTGAACTGAACTATTTTGTAGAAACTGCTGGTTACTAGCACAATCCTCTTCATCTTATTCAGAAGTAGTGAACCTCCACTGTGTTCTGTGGGGCTTACTCATAAGAGCAAGCATAGGACTAAAGCCTTTTGTAGTGCCTTCTCAATGTGAGTTACCAGCATCTCACTCACTGTGTGTGTGTGTTTTAAACAGGATTGGGAGAGCATTACTGAATGAGCAAAGATCTAGTTTTCTGTTTGCTACTGACGAGGTACGACTTAACTGTGGGCATACTCATGAGAGCGAGGATAGAACTAAAGCTCTGTTAGGTGCTCAGTATTATTAAAACTGCAATTTTTAAGTGTCCTCTATTTCTTTGTAAAGGAGAAGGATAGGGAAAGAACTATCTGAAGGACTGCCTCCAACATCATCAGGGATGCCGCTCAACAAGATCTGCCTCAGATCTTCTCTCTATCCCACCAGTTAAAACAGCTAGACTGGTGAGAACTAGGGAGAGAGCTTTTTCAATTATGGCCCCCACTTTGTGGAATTCCCTCCCAAATGATCTCCGCCATGCCCCCTCTATGATGAGCTCCCGCCGGGCCTTGAAGACCTGGCTGTTCAGGCAGGCTTTTGCAGTGGGTTAGGTTTTATTATTATTGTTGAGATTTTTAATGTTTTAATGTATTGTATGTTTTTATTTTGTATGTCGCCCAGAGTGGCTGGACAGCCAGCCAGATGGGCGACTAATAAATTTAATAAATAAATAATAATAATAATAACCAGAACAGGTGGAGACCACACAACCTTTCTCCCATCTGAGAAGCTACTGTGACAGCAGGGAGCCCTTCTGAACCAAAGTAAGACACTTTACAGTTTAAAAAGGTAAAGGTGTCCCTGCACTTATAGTGCGAGTCGTTTCCGACTCTTAGGGTGACGTCTTGCGACGTTTACTAGGCAGACCATATGTATAGGGTGGGATTGCCAGTTCCTTCCCCGGCCTTTCTTTACCCCCCAGCATATGCCGGGTACTCATTTTGCCCACCACGGATGGATGGAAGGCTGAGTGGACCTCGACCCCTTTTACTGGAGATTCGACTTCCTCCTTCCGTTGGAATCGAACTCCGGCCGTGAGCAGAGCTTCAGCTGCGTTACCGCCGCTTACCATTCTGCACCACGAAGGATCTCTACTTTACAGTTTAGTTAGGTGCTATTTGTAAAACTGCAATGCTTAAGTGTCCACAGTATGTTTGCAAGGGAGGAAGATGGGGGGGGAAATGGAACATGGTCATGACCCCATTGGCCATGATTCCACAGCAGCCTCACCAAGTCTAGTGCGCATTAGCTGCACTGGTTACAGGTATATCAATGTGCTGACTGAACTGATTAAAAGTTATAACCACAGTTTTCATAGAACCATATAGACCCAGCTTGTGAATGTGAATCCTTCCCTACACTCTGCCCATCTGGAGAAGAGTGTATGGCCCATTTTCAAGCAAAGGAGGCGAGATAGACCTTCTAAAAAGAGGATCATGTGAGGGTGTCAAAAAACAAAGGCATTTTTGAAGAAAACATATGAAAGGACATTTTCATGTGGAATTTTCATAGCTGATGAGGTCCCCACAAGAGGGAAGCAAACTGCTTACCAACTAAAAGGTTATGATGCTAAGGAGCTTCTAACCTGAGGAACTGCAAAAGGTGAAGGCTAATGAGCATGGAGTGTATCACACTGAAAAAAAATATAGCCACGTGAACCCAGAGATGAAAAAAGCACCATCTGGTAAAGTGGCTAGGGTGGCCTGAAAAATTTAATAGTTGGGTGCCTGCAGCGGACACTGATGAACCTGAGCACTATGGGTGGCTGAGGCTTTTACATCATGCTTCCTAGCAATGCCTGTATGGGAATGTTTCCTCAGAACACAAATAATGCCTTTACAGTATAACTAACCAGGCCTTTGGGTTTACAGGAGGGTTGGGAAGTGGGGCTAACTAAGATACAGTATCCCCACAACTGGTATACACTTACTGAAAATACACACTTTGAATGGTTGAAGGTCTAATGAAATGGAAATTCGAAGTGAGAAGGGGCTATCAACACCGATATTACAGATCTATGAATAAACATGAATGACACTATACTATCAGCCAATCAAGCTCCTGAAATTACACTGTTTTACGATCCACAGGTTGGCCTTGAGATTTATACCTTTTTAGCCAATGCTGTTAGCCTGCATATTGGGACTACTCCCAAACCAGCATGTTAAAAGAATACAGTATACTGCTGATATTACTGGGGGTGCTAACTCACTGCTTCTGTACAAGGATATTGTAGAACATCAAATAGTGGGAAATTTCTTCCTGCCCTTACTGCATTGTGTACCTGCATGAGGGGAAATTCATGAATGTATAACCATTACTTATGACAAACCGCATGATGTGCCCCTGAACAGATATCACATTGACACTATCACCATTAAAATAAAGATGGACCAGAACCAATGTGTGCCATTCCATGCAGGAAAGGTGGTGCTGAGGTTGCACATTTGTCCTAGAAAAAACAGCAAATTTCTGGGGGGGGGGAAGGGGGGGGAGAGTGTTTTAAAAGGTTATGAAGACCTTGATGCTTAGAAAGCTTTTGGGGCACCTATGATGTGTGGATCAGGGTTAGGAAGCATATTTTGAGGGGGTTTTCGAGAGGACGTCCCTCTTTTAAGGAGAGGCTTGAAATTTTTTAAGCGAATGTCAAAACTGCAATGAAAAATGCTGTGAGGGATGTAGTGGGGGAAGTTATAAAAAAAAATGAACCCTCAGGAGGGCTGAGGCATGATGTATCTGAAAAGAGGACCAAGAGTTAAATGGAAGGCCTCACACCAGTGTCCAGGACCTCCTAAACTTGTTTAAAAGGCTGAACATGGAGTCTCCTGAGCCTCATAAGCAGAGTGTGGCAAAGAAGAAAAAGAAGACCTGCAAAAAAGACATATTTTTAAAAATGGCAGTCATTCATGGGGCCTCCAAGGGGTGTGCTAAATCCAAACTGGGCATCTTTCAATTATCCCCCATCCAGACAAGCATCGAAATACCTCCATTGTCCTCTTTATCCCCCAATGCCCCTCTTGATTTTTTTTATCACTGGACTCTGCTGCATTTATTTATTTAAAACATTTCTATCCCGCCCTTCTACTCTATAATAGGGCATTCAGGGTGGCTTGCATGTGTGCAAGATCTCGAAAGCAGGTGGCACACACCTAGAAAAGGGCGAGAGGGATGCATTAATGAACTACTCTGTGGCCGCTCTTTTTAGCCAGCTGGGCATTAGATAGGCTTATAAGCCAAAGCAAGAACTGCTACCCCTACAGGGCCATGATGGAGCCGATTCTTAACTACAGCAGCGACACACTGTTCACAATTTTTATCAGGAGACTTCTATAACTTGAACTTTCCTCTTTTCCCAGGCATTTTAGTATGTGTAAAAATGTTTATGTTTTAAATTTAAATTTTAAGCTTTTAAAAAAACTGTTTTAAATATGTGTTTCATTGTATTTTATGCTGATTGTTGTGAACCGCCCAGGGAGTTTCGGCTATGGGCGGTATATAAATTTAATAAAATGAAATGAAAATGAAATAAAGATACAGTGAGGTATCTGGAACAAACTATTCTGTCAGTGAAAACCTGGGTTTTAAGGGTAGGGCAATACACTCTGCAAAGAGCCAAAAATGGGACTTGATGGGGCCTCTGCACAGCGACCTGTTTTTTCAAGAGAAAATGCTGCTGAATTGAGTAGATCTGAAAATCAAGCTCACCCGTGGCAAAGACGCATACTGCCTGATGAGCAGAACTGCCAATGAGCATTACAAAGTGGACATCTTAAGCGCCTTGCTGTTTGTGAAAAAGGTAAAAGGAGCAACGGGTATATGGTTAGGACATGCTGAGGCACTGTTGACAACCAACACCAAATACCCAATCAGTGGCATGGGGATGAGAGTGCTCAGCATACCCACAGAAAGCCTTGTTAGCAATCAGGAAAATCTGTTTTTGGATTAGCTGCCCAAAGAGCTTGTCACAGGGTTTCTTGACAATGATGCGCTCAGTGGTGACTACATTAAAAATCCCTTCAATTCCAAGCACTACAATGTAAATTTCAGAGCCTTGCATATTGATGGGATCCCTGCTATACCCCTTCAGCATGATTACACCGGGGGGCATTTTGTGAGGGAGTACATACAACTGGTACAGGTGGCAGGGAAAGAAATGAATGACTGTGCCCTTTTAGTGAGCAGAAATGAATTCAGTAATGGCTATACCCCGTATGCATTTCATCTGACTCCTTATCAGGGGTGTGGACCACTATTCACCCATCAAGACTGGAAATCTCAGAGCCGAGATCTGCTTTGCACAACCCCTGCCAAGCACTATTAACATGGTTTTGTATGCAGTGTTTGACAATGTGATCGAGATCAACTACGACAGAAACATGCCCTTTGATTACATGTGAAGATGAACTCCATACAGTTATTGCGTCTGTTATCTAGGAAGAAGACCTTTCTAAGCATTTACCCCAGTTATCTACTCCAAAGTTGGTCACTGATAGAAGACCTCTAGGGCTAGTCGTGAACACTCCACCCCACAGGCACAAACACTGAATAGCTTTGTACCTGCCTCCTGAGGGCCCCGGAGAATTATTTTATTCCTATGGACTGCTCCCTGATCATCCTCTGTTTCCTAACTCTATCTTGGACTTTATATTGCTACAGACTCCGGAGGTGGTGTTCCAACAGAGATAGCTCCAGCACCCTCTAGCTGTGACCTGTGGTTTCCATTGTGTTCTTTTTACAGAAACATTTTAAAGGCCTAAAGTTTGAACGGTTTTGCACTTGTACTCTGAAGATACTTTAAAAAATGACCACCTGGTTGTAGGATATGTAAAGGCTGGAAAAAAACAGGCTCTTCATTTTCAAGTTTTCTAATTCTTCTGTCGAGTTCCCAGCAAGAATAGTGGGGAAGTTCAGATCCTCTAGTGCTTTCAAAAACCCATTCCAACCTTTAGATTTTCTCTTATTGGTAAGACCCCTGGTCTTGGTGATCCCTTTGACCAGATCTAGAATGTTAGAGCCTGATAAGACCTTCACCCTATACAGGAATGTGCCCTTTCCATCCCAGGATGAAATATATTTCTGCTGTGTAATTTATTCAATAGAAACTCAGCATTTTCCCTAGAATATGAGGATAGACCGTCCAAAACCTCTTGAAAGGTTGTGTCAGTTTTTGTGGATGGGAGTAGGGGTGGAGAAGGTAACACTTCGTCTTCTGTGGGTAAAAATATATTCAATTTTGTTTGTTCGTTTGTTTTATTCCCCCTGCCTCTGAAGAACACCGCTGCAAAGCTTGGCCTTGCCATACTCTGGCAGATCTATTCTGTTAAGAATATCTCTCATCTCAGAGTCTGCTGGTGACTATTCTGATATTATCTTGCCCACCCTGCAAGTCTTTCATCTGATGGTTTGGAACCAGATATATTTTTTTCAGCATATTCCATCTTTTTTTACTAAGCAAATAGATTGGTCAGAGGAATAGCTGCACTGAGCAAGGGACCTAGAAAGTCTGTGACTGCTTTAGGAGCTGTTTTTTCTCACGAAAAAGAGGCTTTTGTCACCTAACTGATGGCAACCTTCCTCTTCTTTAACAGATCTACTTGTGTGGATTTCAGAGGGATGTTGCCTTTTAGTTTGTTAAGCACAACAGAAGCCAGGAAGCCTTTGGAAGTGGCATGCAAAATAGCTTTCCACTGCTGGGGCTTCACATTGACCAGTATTTTTAAGAGGGTCAGGTTTCTCTTAAAGCTGCTAGACATGGTTGCTGCACTCCAACAGACATTACAATTAAGGCATCGTGGAATCATCTGCTTTTATAGGTGTATACCACGGGGAGATCAAGGGGGACAGCCTCGAGCATATAAGGCTCAGAGATGCATGGGTTTAAATCCACTAAAAGATAACCAAATGGTTTTTGTGTCACATCATGAAATACTTCTAGGAAAAAAAGTTGTATTTCCATGATACATTTGGCATGCCAGAGTTGCTATCTGTAATTTATCTCTGGGACTTTTAAACAGCACCATATATTTAGTGTTCAAGCTGATGGTTTGGCTCTGCTCCCTATGACAAAATACATTCTGAACAATGTACAGTATATGATACTTAAATTCCCGTGGCACACCAATTTAGCGAATGCATCCTGCATGGCTTTGCTCTGACTTTCCTGATTCATGAGATCATCAATAAACACCAGAGTTTTTTAAAAGGTGGGAATAAAACATAATTTTCAAATGTAGAAGGCAGGCCTATAAAACAAATAAAACAATATTGTGAGAGTAGTTCATCATAGACGACTGGCCAACAAATGTATGCACACACAGTATTATCGAACCTGACAGATAGTACCCGTTCAGCATCATCCAATACTTTTTTGATAAAGTAGCTTTTCCCACAGTTGCTAAGGTCAATGAGAATTACAGAAAAGGGGTGTTTCCAAAAGATATCCATTCATTTTTTTCCCTTTTTATTATCTTGCTCAATCAGCATCAGTACTTTTTTATAGTCCAACTGCTCTAGTTCAGTGGAATAAGCCACACAAGATTTCCCACTCTAAGTTGGTTTAGATGGAGGTTCAGAGGCCTCTGCAGTTGCAACTGATTATGCCTTCCAACTATCTCTTAAATTCATGTGTGCTGCATTACTGTTAGATACATGTGAGTGGTTTTCAGATGTAACCCCTTGAGCACACTTCCCAAGATGCACAGCAGGTACAAGATTGCCTCCATGCAATTTTTGACGTTACCATTTTTAACACTGAAGTTTCAAAGTCTTCATCCCAAGTTAGGTATACATGTGACTTCTGACCCCCAACTTCAACCATGCATCCTTCATACTTTTGATATAAAACTTCTCTGTGAATAAATCTTATTACACTAATCAGCCCACATCTCAGGAGGCTAGCCACCACAGATCGTATCTCCTGAGGGTGGATAAGATCTTCTTTCGAAATCTGCAGATCCAGATATTCATTCAGCTGGATATGTGGTGGCAATTCTGAAGATAGGAATTCAGGGCATAAGCATCTGCCGTGGGCTGAACATTTCTCCTGCACACACACAAAGGCCTGTTAGCATTGAATTCACCTCGTCTCCCTTCATGTGCATGTGCGTGCATGTCTCTTTAAGATGAGAACACTGCTCAAAGACCCGTTTTTTCATGCCGCTCAATTCATCAGCATCCATTCTTGCACAGCGCCTTCTGGTAGAGTTTTGTCTTAAGAGTAGGTTAAGGCTTCATACAATGGTGGTAGGAAGACATTTTCTCCTCTGAAGTGCTAATATAACATCTTCTCGCAGGTTTGCCTTTTGGGAATGCAGGTCTCTGTATAGGACTTTCCATTATTGCTTCTGAGTCCAGCCCTCCAATATCCGGGCAGGGTCCAGAGTGGGTGGGTGATCAAAGCACATGCTCATCCCCTCCTTATTTAAGGCACACACCTCCCTCCAGGAGTTCAGAATACTGCCTTGTCGAACATGGCTGCACCAGGAAGAGGAGGAAGGGAATCAACAATAAAAAATGGGGTGGGGCCTATACTTTTATATTAAATTAATATTAAAATTATATCAAAAGGGTGTGGCCTATAATTTTATATTAAAAGGGTGGGGCCTATCATTTCATATTAATTTATAGGGCTGGACCTATAATTTGATGTTAAAAGGGCAGGACCTATCATTTTCTATTAAAAAGAGTGTGGCCTTTAATTTTATATTAACAGGGTAGGGTTTATAATTTGTATTAAAAGGGTGGGGTCTATCATTTTATATTAAATTAATATCACACTGATATCAAAGGGGGTGGGGTTAGGAGGTGGGACTAGGGGGCATTCTCAATTCCTATTGGCTGTACCTTTCTCAATTCCTGTTGGCTGATGTGACCTGTCAAAATGAGACTGATGAGTGCTACATGTATTTTCTTTTACCAGTTCTTCATGGTCCACTCCAGAACATGTGCAACTTGAACCAAGCAGAGGGTAACAGCTGGACAGAGATTATTTATCCTTCAACCTTTATTTCTCTATAGGTGTCTTTTTTGTGATTGATAGTTGCAATCATTTCCCCCCATGTGAACATTGTTAACTTTCATGTCCTTTTTCATACTTCATCAACTTTTGACATGACTTCTTGTTTGAGGTGAAGTGACTAGAACTGCTTTTGATAGTTAAGAATTGATTTGTATCAGGCCTTCAAGCAATTTTCAGTAATTTACCATTTTCCTAAAAATACCTTTCCTAATAATACCTAATTGCTTGCATATTTTGTTGCTGTTTTTTATGATTGAAAGGTTCTCTTCTCTTATTATTTTTATAAAATTATAAATCAAAGTAAATAAACATACCATACTATACAATTGTCTTTAACACCCTGGTCTCTTCCAGACATTGTGAACTACAACCCCAAAACAGAGAAATAATCTTAACAGGGAAAAGCAACAGTATGAATTTTAAGTGTGCCTAATTTGACTACTTATTTCAGTAGACTTTTCTGTTTTCTGTCCCCATGGTCTTGGACAGCCATGGAAACACTCCAGACTGTTTCAGATGTGCTTGATTTTAGGAACTGTGGGCCAAATAAGATGTACATTAGAATGTACATTCAGATTTTTGCTACCATTACTTTCAATATGAAATGCATCCCTATTCCTCTAACTCCCCTAAATAGCTTGTGTAGGAATTTGTAAATTCAGCTGCTGATATTTTCCATATTATCCATCCATAATGGATATTAACTTGAATAAAATTGAACAGAAGGTGGGTTTAGAGAAACTGTCCATACCACCAGAATGACCAGAATGACCATATCTGCTTTGGATATGGGAATGGAGGGATCTGTCACTTTTGGTTCTCTTGGTTTCTCATTTTTCCAATCTTAAATGTTTCTGCAGCAATTTGTGACTTTTTTTTTGTTCTACAAAAATCCTCATGAAAATTCTTTAACATTTTAATGTGAATTTCTCATAATAAACACATTTTTGTATGCAGCTTTGACTAATGCACATTTTGCAAGCAATTTCTCCTAATACCTTTTTTGTAAGTTATTTTCACTAATATATTCATTTTATGCACTTTGCCCCCTGACATATGCATTTTTTGTAAATATTGGCTGGTTAGAGAACTGCATTACAAAATTTGGATATCTGAAAATTTTGGAGGATGGCTGTGTTTCAGTTATCATATTGTTTTGGAAAGTGCAGATTTGATAATTCTGCTTTAAATATGAACTGAATCAAATTTCTCCCCCATCCCTATTTGAAAATCAACTGCTTTGGATTACTGTGGCACCCCTATTGAATTTTCCTACGTCCCTGTAGTCTGGCTGATTTGAAAGCTCATGACTTCATTATCAAGTAACTACTTGCATATGCAATGAAAAACAGAGAATCAATGAAGTGCTCCTTGATAGTTTGGGAGTTTGATGAACTGCTGAGATCACCTGAGTGCTAAGAACAGACCTGGGAGGAAGCATAAGTTTAGCTATGTCTATAGAAATGTTTCTGAAGAAATTAAGCAATAACAATATGCATGTAGAAAATATCATCATCACCACCACTTTACAATATGAAAGTTAAACAGGTTAGTGAGTGAAGTTGCAAAAGAGGAGTATGAGAAGAAGTAGAGGACAAGAGACAGATTGTGCAAAAATAGTATACTCATATTTAAAATTGCACAAACACATTTTTTGTGTTAAAATACATTTCAAAAATTAACTTCAAAATATAAAAAGATGACATGTGGAAAAAAGATTGAGTAGGCAAAAACCAATTGAAAAAGACTGAAGCATTAAGAGGTCTTGAAAGAGAAATGCAGTGGGAGGAGTGCAGGTAGAGGGGTATGGGGGCCCAGGGCAAAGCACACTGTATTTCAGCTCCCCTGGTGCCATCATCTCCCTCTTCCTTTTGCCACCCCTCCTTGTTCTCACGGTAATGGAAGTGACGGCAGCTCTCTCTCTTCCCCTGCAACTTACTTTTTGTTGTTTTGTGGGGGTTTGTCACTGTTTTAGCAGCAACAGCCTTTTTCCCCACTAGCTTATTTTTTTTCTACTGCTTCAGCAGCAGCAGTGCCAGTGAGGCCCACCTTCTTCTCCCTGGGAGAAACTGGAGAGCCTCATCAAGTGGGTGGGAGGTAGCAGAGCCAGTCAGGCACAGGCCTCCCAGGGCACACGCCTGGGGGTGGCTGTCCCATCCATCTCCATTACGGATGGCCCTGACTTCAGGCAACATGAAAGACTACAGAAAAAATGGCATGTGAGATCATAGGCCAAACAAGGGGCTATTTCTCATATTATAGGGGTCTGCTTCATAAACGCTGGGATCTGTTACTGTAACACAAAAACAGAATTAAAGATAGAACATTATGAGAAATCAGAGAGGGGAGGAAAGATAAGCAACAACTCAATACTCCAAACCTTAAAAGTGAAGTCCAAAAATGAACAAAATGAATATTATTTATTTGATTTATATCTTGCCCTTTCTCCCAATAGGAGCCCAGGGCGGCAATGTTACATTTAAGGAATATCATATTAATGAAAATTAGATACCATTAAATTTATTTATTTATTTATTTGTGTTAAATATTTATATGCAGCTTTTCCTGGAAAAGCCTATCAAAATGATCCCTAAAGTGTAAATGCAATGTAAAATGAAATCGAGAGGCAAATACTTTATTTCCCTCCCCCACCCCAAGAAGAAATTGCTCCATAGAATTTCATCTAGGAAATGTGTGAAAAGTATAATGTACAAATAGACCCAGGAATAATGCAATGTGGGTTTGTTCCTTTCCCAAAGTGCACAAGAGTGCATAGTTTGTTTCAACATCACAGAATCAATTCTGTACTTCTACTGTGAAAAAGTATCTCTTTCTGCTTTGTTAGTACTTGTGAATTTGATTTATTGTGAAAAATTGCCATTTCACAGCAGAGCAGCTTTTGGTTGTGTTTGAAAGGCAAGATATCAGCTCCCAAAAGCTGAAGTGAGACCAATATATTGATTTATATATAGATTTATTTTTACTTTACTTTTGCTAGGAACAAGCACTCTCCTCAAACTTGTTTCCCCATACACTAGGAGGATGAATGATAACAGATCTCCCCAACACACACACACACGTGGGGTGGGCCCTAGTCAGGGCCAGTTCTAAAGGGCGGCCAGGTGGGGCACTGGCCTGAAGGCCTCTGGAGCTACAGGAGGCCCTCCGCTCTCCTTCTGCGAATCACGGAAGCATCCCCGGACTGCCATCCCTCCACTATCCCCCCGCTTTACCTACCTTTCCATTGTTTTTTGCAGCCAGCTACAAGCTAATTTTACTGAAGTTGCAGGGGAAGCTGACATTTTGGTGTTTGTCTCATGAACCAGACCATCTAGAAACTTAATTTTTTTAAAAAAAAAAATGAAAGCTGAGAGTCTGGAGATTAAGGTGACTCACCCAGAAAGCACCCCCAAAATCTGGAGACTCCAGGCAAAAAAATGGAGGCCTGGAAACCCTAACAGACACATACACATTTTTAGAATTACGCTTGTAATATCTGTTATGAAAAACTGTCATTTTCAGACTATTTGATTGGGCTGCATATATATATGAGCAGAAGTGCACAGAGATACAGAGAGGGAGAGCATCAACTTGGAAATGCTTTCAGAGTGGTGTAGTGGTCAGAGTGCTGGACTAGGATCTGGAAGGCCAGAGTTCAAATCCCCACTCTGCCATTAAGCTTGCTTGGTGACCTTGAGCCAGTCACAGCCTCTCAGCCTAACCTACCTCACAGGATTGTTATGAGGATCAAATGGAGAGGGAGGAGAACCATTTGTGCCACCTTGAGCTCCTTGGAGGAAAGGTGGGATATAAATGTTATAAATAAATCAATATTAACAGTGGTGCTCTAGGCATCTCTCTAGTAGTGCTTGTGGTGACCTCTCAAGATCAAGATTTTGTGATATTTTGTATTTCTGTACTTTTAATCTTTTGTACACCACCCAGAGAGCTATTCGCTATGGGCGGTTTAAAAATGAAATAAAATAAATAAATAAGATTTCAGAATCTGGAATCACATGGCTCCATTACATTCAATAGGGGGAAATGTAAAGTCCAGAGAAGGCAGCATATTCTTCTCCCACTTAGATTTTAATTGTATGAATATAACTCATATTTTAAAATTTTGAATTCCATCTAGAATGTGGTATAGCAAATTGGTTTCAGATCTAAAGCAATTTTCTCACTTTGCAACAATATTGGGCAGAGTAAATAATATGAAACACAAAAGAGGAAATTATGAAAAATTAAAGCGATAGAAAAGCAACTGTATGTTTTAATGTATTTTCTTTCTCACCACGTAGAATATGTTAGTGCCATACTTAATTACCAACATGTGAGCTGATTAGACGTTCAGCATTTCTAAAAAAAAATGAAAAAAGCGAGTAATTGCATATTCAAACTGTTTACTGTAAGTCAGAATATTAATTCAATTAATATGTTGGGGCTATAAAGTGACTTTGTAAAGAAGTGAAAGCCTATCAAGATGCTGGATGGAGAATCAATACTTCTCTCCGCATGCAGACTTTAGCAGCAGAAGTAAGAGCTGAATTACTTATAATTCAATATAACTTTTTAAAAAACGCATACATATAAATAATTATATTTTCAGCATTCCACCTCTAATCCTCCTCTGAATTTGTTCGGTTCACTCATGCTCTTACCTGCATCTCATCTCTCAGTTCCTTCCTCATCTCTCATTTGTGGAGGTAAAGATTGCCACTCTTCCTTCAAACCCCACATATGCTTGATATTGCACTTCCAGTGGTAACTTCAAGACTTGATTACTGTAACACACTTTATGTGTGGCTGCCCTTATATCTGGTCCGGAAGCTGCAACTAGCACGGGACACAGCAGCCAGACTGCTCACAGGAGCAGATTACTGGCAACATGTTACCCTACTTTTGAAAGAGATGTATTGGCTACCAATTTGCTACTGGGCCAGGGTCAAAGTACTTGTGTTAATTCACAAAGCCCTAAACAACTGGGGCTCAAAGTAAGGACCACCTGACTCCTTACACTCTATCTCGTTCACTGAGATCTACTGATGGGGCACTTTTGGTGGTTCTCCACGTCCCTGAGGTTTGGCTGGCCTCCACCAAGGACTGAGCCTTCAGTGAAGCAGGCCCTGCCCTGTGTAGCTCTCTGCTAGGCATGGCAGAGAAATTCCCATTTGTGATTTTGTTTGGGAATTTGTGATTTTTTAAAAAAACAATCCTCATGAAAATTCTTCAGCATTTTAGTGTGAATTCTTCTACTAAACACATTTCTACATGCAGTTTTGACTAATGTATACATTTTTGCAAGCAATTTCTTCTAATAAAATGTATTGTTATATTTTATTTTCACTAATACATTATTTTTATGCACATTTTCCCTAATATGCATTTTTGTAAACCTTGTTGATTCACAAAATTTGGATATGTGCAAATTTTGAAGGATAGTTAGTTGTGTTTTGGTTCTCGTATTCAGAAAGTGCAGAGTTAATACATTTGTTTTTAAATGCAAACTGAATCAAATTTGTGACTTATTTCTATATGTAACTAATTGCAGACCATGCCCATCATACTGAGAACTGTCTTCAAGAACAAAAAGCACTGCCTTGCCTTGAAATCATAATGTCAAATAGGCTATTGGAAAAACATATAGTGTACATCCCATGAAAATCAACCAAAGCAATTGGCCCTGGCTCATGGTGCATGGTTACCATGTTTGAAGATAGGTGTCTCCCCTATACAATTATTTTAGGAAACACCCATAGTACAATAGTGTAGCTGATGTGATGTAGTTCTCTGTTTGCATAGAAATGTGGCCATTTAGCATTATTTTATTCATGTTTACTCTGCCCTAAGTCTCAGCAACTTCAGTGGCCACTGGTTGGCTGCTGTAGATGCTGCAGCAGATGGCCCTTTATCTCATGCAGCAAAGCTCTCCTTACATTCTTATGGCTCACTCCCCAAATAACTGCTCATAGGATTTCAGATGTCATAATAGTATGCACCACAGAATAAGGTCATGAGAAGAAACCAGATGCTTGAAATTGGCCAGATGTGTCTGTTTACATGATCACTTACCCTGATATGAGAACTCCTAAATTCACTTCAAGTGCTGATTTGGTTATACATTCAGAGGGTGAACAAGAGCTCAAAATTAGCTGAAGGAGAGTTAACAGATTCAAAAGCTCTTGGATGACTTTTTTCCCTATCCTGGAATACATTTTTATATGCAAGAGTTTGATTCTTATCCCTGGTAGCTACAGTTCACAGGTCTATGCAGAAAGGCTGTGACCTCTGAATGAATTAAGATAATCAGAAATAAAGGGCATATCTGAAATACCCTGAAATTGGTTGCATGAGCAGAGATTATATCAAAGTAGCAAACTGAGATAACAACCTTGAAATCTTGATCGTGCAAATAAGCTCTTGCCTCATCTTCCTAAAATGCTTTGTGAATCTAATCGTACTATCTTTGCTTTGACACTGAGGGTTGCTAACTGACACGACAAAAACGGCCTGCTCCTGTACTTTTAACAGCAGCATTATCTGCAGGTTAGCAATGATGAGGTGCTTCCACATGGGAGCTTGTTTTGGAATTGGGGCTACTCATGCATGCAAGTTTTTTTCACAGTGTCCTCATGATGTCGTCCTAATGAAAATGCCAGCCCATATTCCCTCCTCCCATTTAATCTGGATTTCCCCTTATTGTGGAAAATCTGATGTAAAAATAACATGTTATATATGCACAGTAATTGCTGGTGTGGATGTGCCTTGGCACCTCTTTGGGTGGTGTTTGTTGTGTTTGGTGATGTTTCAATGGATTTCCCACCCCTATCTCTATTTGCTCCTCATCCAAGTACAATATAGGCATGCATGCATCTTTTTGGATTGCCATGGCTATTTCCACTAGATAGTGCACACTGAAAGCATGCTTTACATCTCCATAGCCTGGCAGAGAGTGAGAGAGAGAAAATCAGTTCCAAAAATTTTGGAGACGTTACCACTTATGAACCACAGCCCTATTCCTATACCACCCACACATCAGACTTCTACAGCAAACCTCCACACTGGGACTCCTGACGGGACATTTTTTTTTTAAAAAAAATACATCAGTCTTGCATAAGACCAATATTGTGCTAGATCTGTGCATTAAAACTAATTTAAAAAGAGGCCGATATACAGTGCCTTGTGAAAGTACTCAGACCCCTGACCAATGCTCTCATATTACTGAATTACAAATGATATATTGTAATTTTGTTCTGTATGATATTTTAGTTTGAAACACTGAAACTCAAAATCAATTATTGTAAGGTGACATTGGTTTTATGTTGGGAAATGTTTGGAAGAAACAAAACACTGAAACATGTTGTTAACGTAAGTATTCAACCCCCACACATTAATATTT